>NC_060119.1:1004657313-1004966219 GCF_021461395.2 Schistocerca americana
CCTACAACAAACGGTATTATCAGATGTATTGAAAGTATAGAAAGGAAGGCATCACTAAAATTCACAGGTTTGTTTTACGTGTAGGAGATGCTGAAATATCTGAACTCAAAGACCTTAAAATATATTCAAATACTCCACAAAACCGTACAAATTTTCAAGAACCAGATTTAAGTGAGAAACCCAAGAATATGATTTCTACGCATCGCTCCCTGACGGATAGCGAAGACAAGGTAAAACACTCAACAAACCTACGGGTTCTTTGGACACCACAATGCCTTTCTAATCATAGTCCTATTGGTATGCCGTTGTCTTCCACCGCCCTTCGAAATTCCTTACCGTCCCAATTACAGGTGGGACTTAAAGTAAAACGTGCATTCCCAGCTAGTATGCACTTCGACATTTTACACATTAACAGTCATTGCCAGAGGTGAATACAGTGATAAGGGAAACATAAAAATACCACTTCTGAGAACAGAATTTGTGCAGTCATCCTTCTCGCTTAGCATAAGCCAAGGAAACAAGAAGAAAGGTTAGTAAGTGGTGCAGTAGGAATTACATTTCGTAGTGGTTTACAGCAAATAAATGCAGATATAGACATAGAAGGACGATTTGTCAAGGCACTACACACATTGAACCTGTCGGGTGTAATTTTCCAGTTTTTAAATCAACGGCTTTCACTCTTGCGTAAATATGAGAGGAATTTCATTCTTTTACTAAGCGTTTGTTCCAGGATCATACGTCCAGAATGTCAGAAATAATTTTATTACAATGCAGGGTATGTTTTAAATGCCTCGGCTCTGACATCCATTCGTGAACATTACTGCAAATCCGCACCGCACGGGATGTCCGCCTGGATATAGTGTTCTGCTCGGCCGTACAATATTTAATCCCCGCACAGAGGCAGAGGGGTGCAAGGTTTATAGCTGCGTTCGTAAGCGTTCCAGGCTCCTGGCGTTCTCGCGCGTATTTCGATCTCACCACTGCTGCTGCTATGGCCTACAAATCCCAGTGCTTTCGTAGCGAATAGTTGTAGATTATCTCGGCTGCTGCGAGTTTTTCCTACCTGAGCGCGGGTGAGACATGGCTGTACAGCGGCAGCCGTTAATTTTGTAGACAGGTTCTGCGAACCCTGAAATTGTGGAACACCTTTTGTTGTGGCCCATGTGTACGGAAGCAATTTGGGCATTTTCGCTGTCTCTCCGTGGCTAATGCTGTGTAGTCGTCTTCCCCCCCCCCCCCCCCCCACGCCATCACCCCCATATTTATCACTTGAATGAATAACTGACCAATGACGTTGCTTCATGTACCAGCAGCCCAAAAACGTGCTGCCGTACCATGACGTTCTTCAGCAAGCATTCCAGCTAACGACATTAAAGGTTAAAAAACTTTGTTTAAAATCACAGACTTTAATATATAGCAAACAATGGGCTATGATTCTATTCTGAGGGTAAATACGTTAGTGTAAATTCACTGTTTCCAGTGTTGTGTTGTATACTTCTTAAATGTTGTTTATTAAATACTTCCATGTTACACATTCAGATACAACAACCCAGTGCTCTAGTGTCTTGATAACGCAATTCTTGTATAAGTTCTCGAACTCACTGAATGTTACTTAAGTAGTTTTCTTTGATGCTTTAAACAGTACCTCAGGCACTTTAATTTTGCGTATGTTAATAGCTGCTAGGCTCGTATGTTCTTTCCAGAATGCAGCTGATCATTGAAGCTCGTATGTTGTACTTCATTTATACTTCGCCATACATATTATAACGTGGTAACATTGCTAATAGGTCTAATTACTTATCCTCTCCAAGTCAATATACCGGGAATTCTGACAGCCAACAACACCTGTCCGCAACTGATTAAATGTATCTACGTGCGCTCCCCATGACATTAAATCCTTCTGTGATGTAAATAAGCGATGCTATTGAGTGTTCACAAGTGTTCAGTTACGTTTTATTATGTTCACTAGTTCCAGCCCAGTAACGTTATTTCCTAGAAACAGATTACGTATGAAATAGTTTCATTCCTTTTTAACAATCTTGACACGAACAGTAAGACAAACTTAAGCAAATGGCAATCTCATTAAATGATCTTGTGCCACGGCAGACTTTTGGAGACGTATATCGGTGAATTAAATGTATCAAAGTCAGAATACTACACTTAATCTAAGTAGAAAATTGCTAAGGAGCGTCTACGTAATAACACGATAATTCCAAAAAACACAATATTCGCAAGTACTGCCTAATTTGGTGCTCTTATAATCCACTATGTCGGTTAAATGTACGGCAGCTGTTTCCTCAAACCCCAGAAAGATGGTGGAAATGCGTACTTCATATCTACAACTTAGGAGACCAGTTATAGAGAATTTGATATCATAATTCCGAATATAATAAATTATAGCGGCGTGCCCAAAACAGTAAATTACACAATGTCCTTAATTTTTCCACTGGAAGGTGTACAGTGTCACATGTAGACCATGGAGCAACCACAAAAGTATATAAAAAATCTAATTCCTTTATTCCAGCATAGTAAAACTTAATTCGGAAAGAAAAATACGTGAAGCTGGAATATCATTTTTCAATACCTCTTTGCCAAAATTATTACAAGTAATGAATGCGTAGTTCGTGAGATATCAAGCTCGCCAGAGAGGTTTTGTTTGAGCAGAATAAGAAATACAGCGTTAGTCAGTAATATGCATATTCGGTTCTTGTTTCCTCTGTCCTAATTGGCTGCTAACCATTGCACGTACTTGCTCAAAGCCCCCACGTTCAACCTTAAACTGTGTAAGTGTTTTCTGATTGGTGCTAATACAATAACAGCCATATTGCTCTCCATGGCCTAATGAGTACGAAAGAAAAACCTACTCCAATCCGTCCTTGTTAGGGCTCACTATTTGATATGCAACAAGTCAGCTTTCAATTAATTGTCTGCCTATTTCGAACGCATATCCAGAGCCAGTAGCTATTACTTATCGAAGAACATTGAAGACTACTCTGTTGCTGATATGCCTTTACATAAAGCATGAAACATTGACGCCACTTGCTATCAAGAAAAGAACCTGGATACAGTGTGGTAGGACAACAACACTGAGTGAAATATGGGGTAGCCACATTTGTCAGGAATTAATTGAACTATCCTCACATATTCCATCACAGATTTCCATCATCTGATTCAACGGACTCCTTATAACCTCTGCAAAAATGCAGAGCTGTGTAATCATCCTCCAACTGTTTGCTTGCCAGTACTCTTTCCTCTGGTAGGCTTTCTACACAAGATCTCTAACTGCTTAAAGACTTCAACAGCCGCCATATCTACTGGGGCTTTAACTGGGGCTGAAACTGATTAGTGTGATGTTTGTCAGAATAGGGAGATAGAAATAACAGAGAATGGCCAATATTCTGTCTGCTAATTGCAGGTGGGAACCCTAACCAAACGCGCGTTGAATAGGAGAGAATCAAGGAAGTAGCAGGTGATTGGCAGTGGAGTGTGAAGAGGGGAATTGCAGCAGTAGAACGGTTTATCCGAACTGTTTCTGTCACTGGGGCTCAGCTGCAATTGCTATGGAAGAATAATAATTGTCATTTGCCTATACCCGAAAAGCGCGGTATTCTAAGGTGTCTGAAACGGTGGTGGGTCACTGGTAGAGTTTTGAACCTGCAGTCTGCAGTCCGGGGAAGAAGTGTTCGAACGTGTGATAACCAGGACCGAGCGCTCGTACCACTTGAACACAGCCCCAAAAGTTCACCCAGCCGCTTCCTGGATGACTTGAAGTTTCATCCATATAACGAGTTGAGAGACAGATCCGCTAACTGGACTGCAATTCTTGAGGTGACTAACGGAGAACCACTGTCTCTCCAAGTTGTGGCGACTGGTGAAGCATGCTTTTCATGCCTGGTTAAACAAAACCTTAGGGTACTGGTTTCAGGAAAATCGACCAAGTATACAGCTCGAGGCGAGCAGAAAAATTGTGGTATGGTTTTCAGTTAACATATACGTTATTATTGCTCATTACTTTTTAAGGATGACGACTTAAGGCGCGGACACACTATGCCAAGGAAGGTCAACGAACGACAGACACTGAATTCGACCGAATGTTGGTAATCAATGCATTGGCGTTCGTCTTCTCATCCTCATAAAAACGAGCGGCTTGGAGCCAAGGGATTCATCCATGTGGAATCGCAGTTATCTCTGGTGTTATGGGGGAAGAAGAAAGTTTATCAGTTGTTGCATGTGCAGCATTTATTTTACTGGAAGAAGAAAAAGACGAAGAAGCAAATGTCGTGTGGCTAGGGCCTCCCGTCGGATAGATCGTTTGCCTAACAACGCGGTAGGAAGACCTCTGCTTTACAAAATATGGAGCAATGTGGTGGGGTCAAATTAATGTCTACCTTAAAGATGATTTAGAGTGCAGGTTATTTCATAATCCTTTTTCGAATGGAAGCTACAGATTTTTAATTGTTACTGAATTGTGTAGGCCACAAAATTTACAAAGATGACACCTCTTTTAGATGCCAAGGACCTGAAGCTGAAAGATTAATGGTCACTTCCGTTTTTGTTTGTTTGTCTTTGCCGTTCATGGTGAAAAGATTTCAATAAAAACTCCATTTACTTTTTCACATCGTGCACATTTCTTTCCAACGGCTCACTTTTTTCCCTCCAAGAGTTTAATCTTTTCAATTGGTTTCCGTAATCGCAGTTCGTAGGGTCCGGTAAACATTCCCTTTCACGAGGAAGTCCCTCCATATTCCATTCCATACTCCAATACTTTTAAACACAAAAACATATAGCGAAAACAGACTTAGCTCGCTGGGGTAACAGCGACTGTTGAAATTAAGTTTCCCGGGTCAGCCACAAGTCGCAGTCAGTTTGTTTTATTGTCCGGTTATATTCCTTATTTTAACAGCGAACTACTTCACTGTAAACTATGAATTTCGGAGTTCGTCATGATACTCTTGCTTCATTAATGAGCGAATCTTGTTAGTAAAGCATATTGTGCCTTGTGGCTGTCCTGAAAACTTCAATACACTCCCGATGTAGAGACGGAGCAAATCGCTACTGAGCCAACGAACATATTACCAGGCGTCAACATTAAGAGTCCCAAGGCCAACCAACCGCTAGTACTTTGATTTTACCGCCATTAGACCAAACCGCAAGGCCAGCCGCTTCGTTGGCTCCTATTTGCCGCCTGTGTACATTAAGTAATTATCGGTCTTCGTTGGTCTAGTGTGCACACGCCTTGGTGTGTGGCAAAAGTGAATGCCAATTATTATTATTATTATTAAGCATTACAATCCATGAAGGCTTTTTGCTGCAGAATGGACAATGTTGAACCACTTTGCTCTGTCTTTACAAGTAATTTGCCACTGTCTGTCATGTCCTAGTTTTCTGAGATCGTCTTGAATATTGTCCAAGTATCTCATGCGTGGGCGTCCAAGAGGTCGTCTTCCGGTGGGAATCTCTTCAGTCACTTTCTTGATGGTCCTGTTTGGTGGTGCTCTGATGACATGTCCTATCCATTTCAGTCTTTTGGCTTTAATTTTGGCCACTATATCGGAGTCTTTATATAATTTGTAAATTTCATTGTTATTTAGCAATCTCCATTCATCACTGATCCTATCTCTTATGGGTCCAAATATTTTTCTCAAAATTTTTCGTTCAAATACTCTTAATCTGTTTTCCTCTTTTTTTGTGAGAGTCCAGGTTTCAGATCCATAGGTGAGTACTGGTATAATCAATGATTTGTATACTTGTAGTTTGGTGTTCCTAGAAATTAACTTGCTTTTGAAAACTGTCAAGAGACTATAGTAGCATTTGTTAGCCTTCTGAATTCGTGATTCTATTTCAATTTTTATGGAGTTGTCAGAGGTTACTATTGTACCAAGGTAATTAAATTCATTTGTCTTTGTGAAAGCTGTGTTATTAATTTGCAGTACATTATTATTTGATGGATAGCGGGATAAGATAAAGTACATTGTTTTGTCTGTATTCAGCTGGAGGCCTGTGCCATTTGTGGCTTTAATTAATTGTGCTGTAAGAAGCTTCAAATCATTCTCACTGTCAGATAATAATGCAATGTCATCAGCGTATGCTACAATGTTAATTTTGCTTTCCAGTTGTGCTCCAATTTGTAGTAGCTTTACTTTTTGGATTATTCTATTGATTACTATGTTAAAAAGAACTGGTGAGAGTGAATCCCCTTGTTTGACTCCAGTTTTAACCTCAAAGTCTTCAGAAAGTTTGCTAGCTACTTTTATTTTGTATTTTGAGTTTAAAGTGCAAGATTTTATTAAATTTATCAATTTGTTAGGGATGCCAATCTGCCTCATGCACTTCCATAAATATTCCCTGTTGATACTGTCAAAAGCTTTTTTAAAATCAATGAAAAGCATATGTACATTTTGATTGAATTCATATTTCTTTTCACCCAACATCCTTAGGACATATATATTGTCAATAGTCGATCTGTTAGGTCTAAATCCACATTGGGCATCATCTAGGGAGTCTTCAACGTAAGGGCTTATCCTTGCTAACAGTATATTTGTCAGAATTTTATATGTTGTGTTTAGTAACGCAATTCCTCTGTAGTTTGAACAATTTGTTGGGTCCCCCTTCTTGTATATAGGGCACACAACTACTTCTTTCCAATCATGTGGGACCTGTTCCTGCTTCCAGATGTTGGTGATGATTTTGTGTAAGCAGTTTACAAAAGGAAATTTACTGAGCTTCCATATATCTGTGTCTATACCATCACTTCCAGGAGCTTTATGTCTCTTCAGCTTCTTGATGCTTTCTTTAATTTCTGCTAAGCTGGGCTCTTCGTCCGATGGGTCAGCAGTAAGATATTCATTGTCATCTTCCTGAGAGACGCTTATAGTTGGAGCATTTAGTAACTCATTAAAATATTCCTTCCATCTGTTAGCAATGTCACTTCTTTCTGTTAGCAAGGAGCCATCTGGGTCTGTTATGAACTGTCCATAATTTTTTATATTCCCACTTTTAAACATATTTATGCTCTTGAAAAATCCTCTGGAGTCTGTGGTACGGTCATTCTCAGCTCTTTTTAATTTGTAATTCATAAAATCCCTTTTCTTTTTCCTAATGAGTTTCCTGGCAAGTTTCTGTTTCTCTTCAAAAATAAGTTTGTTTTGTGTTATTGGTTTTTGTAGGAATTTTTCCCTTGCTAATTTTCTATCTTCGATAGCGTTCGAGCACTCGGCATCAAACCAGGGGTTCTTAGTTGTAGTAAAATGTCCCAAAACTGAGGTAGTTGCTCGTGTGATATTTTCTTTCAGAGCGTTCCAGGCTTGATTAGTATCATCATTGTTAATTTTACTTTCCACTTCAGGTTTGTGTGTTTCTAATTCTCTAATGTACTGGTTGAGAATGTTTGGGTTTTTCAGTTTCATTGTATTAAACCTAGGAACACCATTTAATTTAGACCATTTATGTCTTGAGAGTGAGATCTTGAACTTGGCTTTTACAAGAAAGTGATCCGAATCACAGTCTGCTCCCCTTTGACTTCTGATATCATGTATGCATTTATGATGTTGTTTTTCGATTAATACATGATCAATTTGATTTTTTGTGATGCCATCTCTTGAAGCCCATGTTTGTTTATGTATATCTTTATGTGCAAAATATGTACTTTTGATCAACATGTTTTTGGAAGTGGCAAAGCTAATAAGTTTTGTTCCGTTTTCATTACTCTGCTGATGTAGACTATGAGGTCCAATTGTAGGTTTATAATGATTTTCACGTCCTAACTTGGCATTGAAATCTCCTAGAATTATTTTAATTGAATTTTTCGAGAATGTATCATATACCTGTTCCAATTTGTTGTAAAATTCTTCTTTAATATTGTCCTCTTTATCCTCTGTTGGAGCATGGCAATTTATAACATTTAAAGTCTTATATTTGCATTGAATCGTAATGTGAGATATCCTTTCATTCACTGCCTCAAATTTCCTAATAAAAGGTAACAATTTGTTGTTTATTATAAATCCTGTCCCTAGTGCATGTATTTGTGTATCATTTCCCCCATACATTATTGTATACTTATTTTTGTTTATACTTCCATTACCCGTCCATCTGGTTTCTTGTACTGCAACTAAATCCATTTTATACCTTTCAAGTTCCTGTATGACATTTATCAGTGATCCTGATCTATAGAGACTTAATACATTCCATGTTCCCATATTCATAACCTTTAAATTTTGCAAGTTCGTCATCAAGTTTGGTGGCCCAGCATTCTTGTCATTCTGATTCGTAGCAATCCATTTTCTCCTACAGGATCCTGTGATAGGGTCGCTGGCCCTAAGCACAACCCCCAACCTGGAGGACCAGGGTCTTGATTTCGGGGATGCCTACCCCTAGAGCAGTTGCTTTCACTTCAGCTAACGAACTTGCTCTGCCCGGCCTGTTGGTCCGCGGGAGGTAT
Organism: Schistocerca americana; assembly: GCF_021461395.2. Taxonomy (NCBI): domain Eukaryota; kingdom Metazoa; phylum Arthropoda; class Insecta; order Orthoptera; family Acrididae; genus Schistocerca; species Schistocerca americana. Next base: position 1,004,665,751 of record NC_060119.1, read on the forward strand.
TTGATTTCCCTCCTACCACCCATATCTGGGAGGCGTGAATGCCAATCGCTGCCGAAAAATGTAGAACTTCCTCATTCCTGAACTGCAGGCGAGAGGGCAGCTACATGACATTTGTTAACTGATTCTTCCGTCACTTCTCGCAGAACAACTTCATAATTATAAATGACAAACACAATATTGAGTATGTTCTGCAGTATTCACTTTTCCATAGTACTTTCTCTGGGGTTGTGTGAAGGAGACGGTGTTTGCCAATAGTCTGTACTAAATTGACGAACTTAAGAGACAACACAATAATCTACTTTTGTAATTGAAACCTTATCTAATTTAGCAGTCCGTTTCAGAAACCTCAGCTTTGGCTGGGCCTAGCTTCGTTGCTAGATTCGGAGACACTGTGGTGACGATAACACGCGACACTGGCATATGACGACTCTGAGTTGAAAATAGTGTCTTGAGATGAGTTATAGATCTGTTGCAGGTACTGATAACTCCTGTACTGTCCCAGCTGTCGTCGTGAACTTGATGTCGTGGCATTGAAATTCCAGAGTGCACACAGTTTGAAACATGGGGCACCGACGTATTTACGGACTGTACTTTTCTATACTATATTCTACACAGTGGCACTCGCCAAACAATTTCAGTTCATTGAGTGTTATGACGCAGTTCAATATTTATTCACTTCAAAGTACAGTTCTCGAAATATTCAAACGTGATATCGTGTACAGTCATTGTTGCACCAGTTACACATCGATTTGCACCCACTGCACGCGAATGCAGCGCACATTTTGCATTTCACTCGTTCAACATTTAAGTCACTGCCTTTCGGTAGTTCACACTAGTGTACGTATTAGTTTAATTTTTCTGTACCTGTTTTAACATACGGAAAGCCAATCCACCAGCCACACCTTCATATAAATAATCAGCATCTCTTATTCCTGACAGTGCTACCACTCGACTGTCAAGTTTCGATAGTACAAAACACTCTCTTATGGTTAAAATACAACGTACACATAGACACACTGAAACCATATGTTCATGTTATATTTGAATTTATTGACATTTATTGCTTAATATAGTGAAAAAAACGAAATAATAACAGGAAAAATATATAGCATCCATTCACATTGTCATTACATTATAAACCTCTAAACAAATCAGTGTCTCACTCTCTGATCAAGAACTGCCTCTTGCACAAGTTCCTGTTAATTTTTTAAATGAAAAACACACATGGTTTAGCGAATGTCTGTGAAAAAGTTCTGAAGTACTGTTAGACATCCAATCGGAGTCTACGTTCTACAGGTGGAATCAGGGACATCCGTCGGTCTTTAACATGTCGAGTAACTGCGATAAACTTTTTCATGAGAATTGTTTGAATCCCTGGGATCTTCTGGCGAAGTATGAAAAGTAACTGTGAACTTTTACTATGAAATTCTCTAGACTGAATGATGTGTTACAAAGAGCATGTTTGACACAGTTATTTAATGTGTGGGCTGGGCATCCAACAGGAATAATGCTTTTCCTTCTTATTGTGGAGTAAATTAAATGTAATCATGACATGCATTGTTGACATTAATACTGTCTGCAGATAATCTTGTTAAATAACTTACATCAACGTTTTGTTTTTTAAGTTCTGATGTTATTTTGTTGTAAATGCGTGAAGGTGTCTCTTTTAAATTCTCGCAAAAATCCATTTCGCACGTGTTCAAATTAATCTACGAAGTGTAAATCTTGCAACGAATGGAAACGTTTTTGTTGCACCATGATTTGAAGCATCTGTTGAAACACTAAAAATTACGCCATTTCCCAGACATTCAACTAATTTATGAACAGAAGCTAGTAATCGCCATCGGCGTATTCATAAACTTATTTCGAAACTTCCAATTTTAAAGTTGACACGAACTTACATTTCAAATTAGTGGCTCCACAAAGATGGGACATTTCACGTTTGGCTTATGCAGGATCGGTCACAAAATCCTTAAATACGGAACATCTTGCAATACTACCCATTCACTTAATTTTAACAGATCGACTGAACTTCGTTAAATAGATATGTATCTTATGTGTCTTAATTTTATGTAAATTTATTGCATGCTTTAGCTATATATGTGGGACTTCGGTCAGTTTCTTACATTTTCTAGTATTGTGTATATTTAAGAGTACATATTTCCTCAACAACTGGCCTGGTTTGGCGCTCGGCTGTGCAGAACGAGTGTGCCTGAGACACGGAAAAAAGAAGAAAGCTGCGATCCAAAATTTCTCATTCTCCGGCGTAATTTAGGAAACCTACAACGATGTATGTAAGGCGAAAGGTAAGGGCCGATGTACCATCATGTGTCCTGTTATTCTTTACTGTCATAAATACGTATGAAACAGGTAGGCCTTTGCCAATCGCAATTTCAGTTAAACATAACACAGACTGAGTAAGATATCAGATCTCAGTAATAGGGCAATAAAATAGGTAGTCCTTGAGTAATAACAGTTTCAGCTAACCCAAATTATGAAATAGCTTTTAATTTAATTAAAATCGAACAGAAAGGTCTTCAATAATAACAGCTTCAGTTATGTAAAATTACCAAATAGAAAACAGGCAGACCGTCTTTAATAACAGCTTTAGTTAAGTAAAATTACTAAGTACAAAACAGGCAGGCCTTCTTCAATAACAGCTTCAGTTAAATGAAATCACTAAATAGGAAACAGGCTGGCCTTCTTTAATAACATGTGACAAAGCAAGGTGGCATAATTTTAATTCCCCTCTTGTTTTGCCATCTGCCTCCTTAAATTCGTTTCTTTACGTTTAACTATTTACCATTAGCATACGTGAATATAACCAGCATTTTCATAAAAGAGACAGATTCGCCCGTAGTTTTAAAAAATGTAACACCAGATCTAATTTTGTGCTTAGTTTTAGGTGCGAAATTTAATTTTCTAATTTATTTCCACTACTCCTAGTTAGTATCTTTCACTATAGGCCGACATCAGTAATTGTTTCGTAACTTAAACTCTATTGTTGACATACAAACAAACATAAACTATGTAATAATTGCAAACATTTGGAAAACAAATGCAAGTATTCTTAAAGTATCTATTTGGCTCTATTCGAAAACATGTTAGCAAAGCCAGCCCTTAATTAATTCCAAAGTAATTAACAGTTTTCTCATAAGTATTGTATGCGTAACTGTATACGTTAATTTCATCATTTAAACAAATAATTCGACCTAACTCTTGCAGTAGAAGAAACTGTTAGAAAGACGCAATTTTTCGATGTATTCAGTTAATTTAGTGAGTTAAGTTTTAATTATAATTTCTGTAAATTTAACTTTAAACTATGTGTAGTTTCAGTACCTATTATTGCGATGATAAATAACGGCCTGGCCGGCCGAAGTGGCCGTGCGGTTAAAGGCGCTGCAGTCTGGAACCGAAAGACCGCTACGGTCGCAGGTTCGAATCCTGCCTCGGGCATGGATGTTTGTGATGTCCTTAGGTTAGTTAGGTTCAACTAGTTCTAAGTTCTAGGGGACTAATGACCTCAGCAGTTGAGTCCCATAGTGCTCAGAGCCATTTGAAGCCAAATAACGGCCCAAATTTTGGTCACTAGACGGTCAGTCCACAGCCGAGTTTCAGACGAGCAATCTGTGCTGGTTAGAACAACAACAATGCTTCAACTTAACTGTAAAATAAGTGTTACACAAATAGGCCGTATGTTAAAACAATGACTGTGTCTGTTCCACACGTACCTGTTTATTCTTCAAGAACTGTGAATTATGTGGTTCTGTTTTTACTGCTCATAGCTGTTCAACAGTAAACTATGGTATGTGGTATTCGCCTGAAAATAAATAATGAGGCTTATCGAAAGTTATGGATGATTGACTGATCTGGCCTTGTAACATTAACCAAAACGGCCTTGCTGCGCTGGTACTGTGAATGCTTGAAAGCAAGGGGAAACTACAGCCGTAATCATTCCCGAGGGCAAGAAGCTTTACTGGATATTTAAACGATGATGGAGACCTCTGGGTAAAGTATTCCGGAGGTAAAATAGTCCTCTATTCGGATCACAACATGGGTACTATTCAGGAGGACGTCATTATCAGGAGAAGAGAACTGGCATTCTAGGGATCGGAGCATGGAATGTCGGATCCCGTAATCGGGCAGGTAGGTTAGAAAATTTAAAAAAGGAAATGGATAGGTTAAAGTTAGATGTAGTGGGAATTAGTGAAGTTCGGTGGCAGGAGGAACAAGACATCTGGCCAGGTGAATACGGGGTTATAAATACAAAATCAAATAGGGGTAATGCAGGAGAAGAGTTTAATAACGAATAAAAAAATGGAGCGCGGCTAAGCTACTACGAACAGTATAGTGAATGCATTATTGTAGCCAAGATAGACACGAAGCCCACGCCTAACACAGTAGTACAAGTTTATATGCCAACTAGCTCCCCAGACGACGAAGAGATTGAAGAAACGTATGAGGAGATAAAAGAAATTATTCCGATAGTGAAGGGAGACGAAAATTTAATAGTCATGGGGGACTGGAATTCGATAGTAGGAAAAGGAAGAGAAGAAAAATTTGTAGGTGAATTGGAATGGGGGTAAGGAATGAAGGAGGAAGCCGCCTGGTCGAATTTTGCACAGAGCATAAAATAATCACAGCTAACACTTGGTTTAAGAATCATGAAAGAAAGTTGTGTCAGTGTAAGTGGCCTTGAGACCCTGGAGGGTTTCAGATTGATTATATAATGGTAAGACAGAGATGTAGGAACCAGGTTATAAATTGTAAGACATTTCCAGGGGCACATGTGGATTCTGACCACAATCTATTCGTTATGAACTGTAGAGTAAAACTGAAGAATCGCAAACAGGTGAGAGTTTAAGAAGATGTGACCTGGATAAACTGAATGAACTAGAGGTTGTAGAGAGTTTTAGAGAGAGCGTAAGGGAACGATTGAAAAGAACAAGGAAAGAAATACAGCGGAAGAAGAATGGGTAGATCTGAGAGATGAAATAGTGAAGGCCGCAGAGGATCAAAAAGACGAGGGCTAGTAGACTTCCTTGGAAACAGAAGAGATACTGAATTTAATTGATGGAAGGAGAAAATATATAAATGCAGTAAATGAAACAGGCAAAAACGAATACAAACGTCTCAAAAATGAGATCGACAGGAAGTCCAAAATGGCTAGACAGAGAAAGCCTTTTTCAATGTGGACTTGAATACTCTCTTTCAAATGTAAGAATGTAGAGGTATATATCACTAGGGTTAAGATAGATACTACCTACAGCAAAATTAAAGAGACCTTTGGAGAAAAGAGAACCACTTGTACGAATATCAAGAGCTCAGATGTAAAACCAGTTCTAAGCAAAGAAGGGAAAGCAGAAAGGTGGAAGGAGTATATAGAGGGTCTATACAAGGGCGATGTACTTGAGGCCAATATTATGGATATGGAAGAGGACGTAGGTGAAGATGAAATGGGAGATATGATACTGCGTGATGAATTTGACAGAGCACTGAAGGACCTGAGTTGGAACAAGGCCCCGGGAGTAGACAATATGCCATTAGAACTACTGATATCCTTGAAAGAGTTAACCCTGACAAAACTCTACCATCTGGTGAGCAAGATGTATGAGACAGGCGAAATACCCTCAGACTTCAAGAAGAATATAATAATTCCACTCCCAAAAAAAGGTGTTGACAGGTGTGAAAATTACGAAACTATCAGTTTAATAAGTCACGGCTGCAAAATACTGACACAAATTCTTTACAGACAAATGGAATAACTGGTAGAAACCGACCTTGGAGATGATCAGTTTGGATTCCGTAGAAATGTTGGAACACATGAGGCAGTACTGACCCTAAGACTTATCTTAGAAGAAAGATTAAGGAAAGGCAAACCTACGTTTCTAGACAGAGAAAGCCTTTTTCAATGTGGACTTGAATACACTCTCTCAAATTCTGGAAGTGGCAGGGGTAAAATACTGGGAGCCAAAAGGTATTTACAATTGGTACAGAAACCAGATGGCAGTTACAAGAGTCGAGGGAGATGAAAGGGAAGCAGTGGTTGGGAAGGGAGTGAGACAGGGTTGTAGCCTCTCCCCGATGATATTCTATCTATACACTGAGAAAGCAGTGAAGGAAGCAAAAGAAAAATTTGGAGTAGGAACTTAAATCCATGGAGAAGAAATAAAAGCTTTGAGGCTTGCCGATGACATTGTAATTCTGTCAGAGAGGGTAAAGGACCTGGAAGACCAGCTGAACGGAGTGGACAGTGTCTTGAAAGGAGGCTATAAGATGAAGATCAACAAAAGCAAAACGAGAATAATGGAATGTAGTGTAACTACGTCGGGTGATGCTGTGGAAATTAGATTAGGAAATGAGACATTTAATGTAGTAGATGAGTGTTGCTATTTGGGAAGCAAAATAACAAATGATGGTTGAAGTAGGGAGGATGTAAAATGTAGATTGGCAATGGCAAGGAAAGCGTTTCTGAAGAAGGGAAATTTGTTAACATAGAGTATAGATTTAACTGTCAGGATGTCATTTCTCAAAGTATTTGTGTGGAGTCTCGCCATGTATGGATGGGAAACGTGGAATATAAATAGTGTAGACAAAAAGAGAATAGAAGCTTTCGAAATGTGGTGCTACAGAAGAATGTTGAAGGTTAGGTGGTTGGATCATGTAACTAATGATAGGGTACTGAATAGAATTGGGAAGAAGAGAGGATTGTGGCACAACTTGTCCAGAAGAAGGGATCGGTTGGTAGGACATGTTCTGATATATCAATGGCTCACCAGTTCACTATTGGAGGGCAGCGTGGAGGATAAAAATCGTAGAGGGAGACCATGAGATGAATACACTAAGCAGATTCAGAAGGATGTAGGGTGCAGTAGTTACTTGTAAATGAAGAAACGAGCACAGGATAGAGCAGTGTGGAGAGCTGCATCAAACCAATCTCTGGACTAAAGACCACAACAACAACATCGAAAGTTAATCAATAGAGCACTGGTCATACGACTGTGTATTATTAGGGGGTTATGAAAAGTGAAATCAAAGTACTGTGAAATGCAACTGTGCACATGTAGGCTACTTGATTTACAGTAGTCAGTGTCGGAATCCACAACCCATTTGTCAGCCAGTGGAGTACCGCAGTACGTCGACACCGAGAACTGTGAAATGCAACCACGTCAACGATATAAAGCAGGCGGAACCGCTACAAACAGCTTCAGTTAACTCTGCTGCTCGGTTCACTTTTACTTTATAAATGTACCGTTCGGATCAATATGATCTGACATAACAAAATGCGGAAAAATCTTCTACTTGCAAGTATTTTTCGTTCAGTTACAGTACTGGCCATTAAAACTTCTACACCACGAAGATGACGTGCTGCAGACGCGAAATTTAACCGACAGGAAGAAAATGCTGTGATATGCAAATGATTAGCTTTTCAGAGCATTCGCACAAGGTTGGCGCTGGTGGCGACATCTACAACGTGCTGACATGAAGAAAGCTTCCAACCTATTTCGTATAATCAAACAGCAGTTGACCGGCGTTGCCTGGTGGATCGTTGTTGTGATGCCTCGTGTAAGGAGGAAAAATGTGTACCATTACGTTACCGACTTTGATAAAGGTCGGACTGTAGAATATCGCGATTGCAGTTTATCGTATCGCGACATTGTTCCTCGCGTTGGTCGAGATCCAATGACTGTTAGCAGAATATGGAATCGTTGCGTTCAGGAGGGCAACACGGAACGCCGTGCTGGATCCCAACGGCCTCGTATCACTAGCAGTCGAGACGACAGGCATCTTATCCGCATGGCTGTAACGGATCGTGCAACCACGTCAACAGATGGGGACGTTTGCAAGACAACAACCATCTGCACGAACAGTTCGACGACGTTTGCCGCTGCATGGACTATTATCTCGGAGACCATGGCTGCAGTTAGCCTTGACGCTGCATCACAGACAGGAGCGCCTGCGATTGTGTACTTGACGACGAACCTGGGTGCACGAGTGGCAAATGTCATTTTTTCTGATGAATCCAGGTTCTGTTTACAGTATCATGATGGTCGCATCCGTGTTTGGAGACATCGCGGTGAACGCACATTGGAAGCGTGTATTCGTCATCGGAATACTGGCGTATCACCCGGCGTGTTGGTATGGTGTGCCATTGGTTACACATACGTCTCGGTCACCTCTTGTTCGCATTGAGTGCACTTTGAATAGTGGACGTTACATTTCAGATGTGTTACGACCCGTGGCTGTACCCTTCATTCGATCCCTCCGAAACCCTACATTTCAGCAGGATAATGCACGCACTCATGTTGCAGGTCCTGTACGAGCCTTTCTGGATACATAAAATGTTAGACTGTTGTCCTTGCCAGCACATTCTCCAGATCTCTCACCAAATGAAAACGTCTGGTCAGTGGTGGCCGAGCAACTGGCTCGTAACAATACGCCAGTCACTACTCTTGATGAACTGTAGTATCGTGTTGAAGCTGCATGGACTGCTGTGCCTGTACGCGCCATCCAAGCTCTGTTTGACTCAATGTCCAGACGTATTAAAGCCGTTGTGTTGTGGTTGTTCTGGGTACTGATTTCTCAGGGTCTATGCACCCAAATTGCGTGAAAATGTAACCACATGTCAATTCTAGTATAATATATTTGTCCAATGAATACCCGTTTATCATCTGCATGTCTTCTTGGTGTAGCAATTTTAATGGCCAGTAGTGTATAAGCCATCGACATTGTAGTTGTATTACAGTATGTGGTTAATGATCACAACGATAATAATAATAATACAACACAGAACTTCACTAAGATAAATTTATTATTTTAGTAATAATGCAGGTTGTATTAGAAACAACAGACATTTTCACCAAAAAGTAATTCTCAACAATCATCTGTCCATATGTCCAGATCACTTTCGTTTCTTCTTACTCATGGCAGTTTGGACACAAGTAGGTGGCATGTGTTTTGCATACGTGTTTATCACACTTTCCACAGAACATGTTCGTTTTACAGTCATTGCTTGGAGGACAGAACTTACAGCATGACGTTTAGTAGATTGGTTCAAATGGCCCTGAGCACTATGGGACTTAACTTCTGAGGTCATCAATCCCCTAGAACTTAGAACTACTTAAACCTAACTAACCTAAGGACGTCACACACATCCATGCCCGAGGCAGGATTCGAACCTGCGACCGTAGTGGTCGCGCGGTTCCAGATTGAAGCGCCTAGAGCCGCTCGGCCACTCCGGCCGGCCACGTTTAGTGGAGTTTCATGCTGTTGCTGATTTAGCCACATATACCTCTCCTTCGGGATCTTGGATGCTCCTGACCGTTGTCAAAGATTCTTCCGTTCTTGGAAATGCTTCCTTAATGCAGTGCGTTCCGCAGTCAGTAACGTTCCGAGTTCCTCAGAAAATATTCTGCTTGCATTCCAGTTAGGGTCAATCGAAATCCACAAGACACATGCATTATAAGCAGCGACATCAAGACTTTGTAGAAAACTATTATGGGCCATCTATTGATTTTCCATTTTCAAGTATATTTTCCTGTTAGCTGATCGAGTGTGCCTACAGCCTCGTTGGTTGAATTATAATCTAAAATCATTTTTGGTTCCTTAACCGCCCTGTGACGTATATCCCCACCATGGTGAAGAGTGCTCATTAGTACAACATTCTCTTAGGAATATAATTGACCACCGTAATGTCAATTGCGAAGTAAAATGAAGATCTGTGAACCTCCTTGTTGGTCATGGTTTGCAGAAGCTCTCTCTTATTTTTACTTATGGCTCCTAAGATTGTCTGTTACCTTTTCAGGAGTAGCTGTGTAAACTTGTTTGACATAAAAAAGTTGTCACATGTTACATTCTGACCTTGGAAATCAGTGGTAAGATCAGCAACTACTCCCATTCCCTAATTATTTTGCTGTTGCCGCTCCATTCTCCTTTCCTGTATAAATTTGGGCTTTCAGTAAATATGAAGATTTCCTGTCACACAGAGTTCTTATATTGATTCCTTTTTTTGCCGGTTTACTTGGGATGCGCTGCTTGAATGGACAGCGGTCCCTAACTGCTACCAGCTGCTCGTCAACAGTCACATTTTCCCCTGGATTATTGGACTTAGGAAGGACTTCTAACCACTTCTCCCAGATACTGTGAATTGTGGCGAGTATGTCGTCTTTCCTCACTTGTGGATTTCTTACGCAATCGCAAGACGCGCAATATTTTACACAATTTTTCTAGCGACATGGTTGCTCGAAATATGTTCCGTCCAGTATCCTTGAAATACATAATTATCCTTACCTTAGCCCGCCCAGTTAGCCATGCAGTCTAGCGCACGGCTTTCCGGATTGGGAAGGAGCGCTTGGTCCCCGACACGAATTCTCTCGGCGGACTTGTGTCGAGGTCCGGTGAGCCAGCCAGTCTGTGGACGGTTTTTAGGCGGTTTTCCAACTGCCTCGGCGAATGCGGACTGGTTCCACTTATTCCGCCTCATCTACACTATGTCGGCGATTGCTACGCAAACTAGTTCTCCACGTACGCCTTCACCACCATTACCACGCAAACATAGGTGCTACACTCGTCTCGTGTGAAACTTTCTCTGGGGGTGGTGGTGGGGGGGGGGGGGGGGGTGTAGGCGCACACGCACAATAACCCTAAAAGAGTGGTTCGGTGTGGGGTGAAGTGGACTAGTGGACTGCGGTTGTTGTCGTGGAGTTGTGGACCACTGCGCCTGCGGCTGCGGCGGCGTCGGGGCCTCTCCGTCGTTTCTAGGCCCCCGGTTAACAAACAATATACAGGGTGGTCCATTGATCGTGACCGGGCCCAATATCTCACTAAATAAGCGTTAAAGGAAAAAAAAACTACAAAGAACGAAACTTGTCTAGCTTGAAGGGGGAAACCAGATGGCGCTATGGTTGGCCCGCTAGATGGAGCTGCCATAGGTCAAACGGAATATTACATATTCGTGTAGTACGTGAAGAAATATGAATGTTTTACTTGGACCACATTTTTCGCTTTGTGATAGATGGCGCTGTAATAGTCACAAACATATGGCTCACCATTTTAGACGAACAGTTGGTAACAGGTTGGTTTATTAAAATAAAATACAGAACGTAGGTACGTTTGAACATTTTATTTCGGTTGTTCCAATGTGATACATGTACCTTTGTGAACTAATCATTTCTGAGAACGCATGCTGTTACAGCGTGATAACCGGTAAATACCACATTAATGCAATAAATGCTCAAAATGATGTCCGTCAACCTCAATGCATTTGGCAATACTCCTCTCCACAGCGAGTAGTTCGCCTTCCGTAATGTTCGCACATGCATTGACAATGCGCTGACACATGTTGTCAGGCGTTGTCGGTGGATCACGATAGCAAATATCCTTCAATTTTCCCCACAGAAAGAAATCCGGGGACGTCAGATCCGGTGAACATGCAGGCCATCGTGCTTCGACGACTAACCCACCTGTAATGAAATATGCTATTCATTACCGCTTCAACCACACGCGAGCTATGTGCCGGACATCCATCATGTTGGAAGTACATCGCCATTTTGTCATGCAGTGAAACATCTTGTAGTAACATCGGTAGAACATTACGTAGGAAATCATCATACATTGCACCATTTAGATTGCCATCGATAAAATGGGGGCCAATTATCCTTCCTCCCATAATGCCGCACCAAACATTAACCCGCCGAAGTCGCTGATATTCCACTTGTCGCAGCCATCGTAGATTTTCGGTTGCCCAATAGTGCATATTATGCCGGTTTACATTACCGGTGTTGGTGAATGACGCTTCGCCGCTAAATAGAACACGTGCAAAAAATCTGTCATCGTCCCGTAATTTCTCTTGTGCCCAGTGGCAGAAACGTACACGACGTTCAAAGTTGTCGCCATGCAATTCCTGGTGCATAAGAATATAGTACGGGTGCAATCGATGTTGAGGTAGCACCGACGTTTTTGAGATTCCCGATTCTCGCGCAGTTTGTCTGCTACTGATGTGCGGATTAGCCGCGACAGCAGCTAATACACCTACTTGGGCATCATCATTTGTTGCAGGTCGTGGTTGACGTTTCACATGTGGCTGAACACTTTCTGTTTCTGTAAATACCGTAACTATCCGACGAAAGGTCCCGGACACTTGGATGATGTCGTCCAGGATACCGAGCAGCGTACATAGCACATGCCTGTTGGGCATTTTGATCACAATAGCCATACATCAACACGATATCGACCTTTTCGCAAGTGGTAAACGGTGCATTTTAACACGGGTAATGTATCACGAACCAAATACCATCCGGACTGGCGGAATGTTACGTGATACCACGTACTTATACGTTTGTGACTATTACAGCGCCATATATCACAAGGCGAAAAAAGTAGTCCAACTAAAACATTCATATTTCTTTACGTACTACACGAATATGTAATAAAATGAGGATTCCTATTTTATAAAAACGCAGCTGATATCCATTTGACCCATGTCTGCGCCATCTAACGGGCCAACCACAGCGCCATCTGGTTTCCCCCTTCAAGCTAGACAAGTTTCGTTCTTTGTAGTTTTTTCGTTTGACGTTTATTTCGTGAGATATTTGGGCCCGGTTACCCTCAATGGACCACACTGTATACAATACAAAACAATCCTTATCCTAAAACCTCTTTGTAGATTCCCCATGTGAGCGATATACACACACAAGGAATAGGAATCCTGAGTATGCGTGAGAAATGGAATCATCAATGTTTGTTGTAAGAGTCGGGGTTTTGTGACAGTAGATACTGAGCGTCAGTGACAGAGTGGAGCTAAGGTCAATACTTGGTCAAGGACGGCGGGAGGGTTCAAATGGCTCTGAGCACTATGGGACGTAACTTCTAAGGTCATCAGTCCCCTAGAACTTAGAACTACTTAAACCTAACTGACCTAAGGACATCACACACATCCATGCCCGAGGCAGGATTCGAACCTGCGACCGTAGCGGTCGCGCGGTTTCAGACTGTAGCGCCTAGAACCGCTCGGCCACCCTGGCCGGCGACGGCGGGAGGGAAAGCGACACTTTGTGGGCAGTGAAATGGATTCTATCCTTGTCTTAGCGGGTAATGTGTGAGTGAAAGTTCCACTATCAGACCCTTTAAACAAGCAGAGTAATATATTGTCTTTTAACTCGGTCAATTCCTCGTGGCAGCAGTACGTTGCGGAGTCGTAGCGTGCAGATTCCAGTCACCGCTGATGCGGCGACGGCTCGTGTTGCAGCGGAGCGCCAGACAGCCTATTCTTCCATTCAATACCGTACCCATGACCAGCTGCGGAGGCGGTATGGGCTTCTCCTTGTGGATTTGCTCGTTGCGTTATTAACAAACGGCTACGGCGTGGCGCGGAATGCTCCGTTCCGGAATCGAGCCAGCGATTCTCATGTTCGCCGTCTTCTGGCAGAGTTTATCCACCTCTAAGTGACCCATTTGGTGAGGCTGCAGTCCCTTCGTCCTTACCAACCACCTGGGTAAGTATCACACAAACTTCTTTCTGGTAAGATCTGGGTTGGCATCTTCTGCGTTGACCTACCGGCGCGGTACCGACATGTTCTTCTGTCACACAGTGTAGCGGCTAAGAGGTTACAGCGAAGTATGACGTCCACTGACTAATCATCTGTCCGTCTGTCCAGGCGATGTTTCTTCGTCTCTTAATTCTCTTTCCAAAGCACCCCCTCATGCCCATTTGTCTGAGGTATTTATTTGGTGTTTTCGCCAATTCCGCGAAGTCTCTAGGGTGGTGAATGACATTCCGGTCGTAGATCTACGCTTCTCACGTTGGGCAGAAACATGACCAATGTCGACACACGTGCCAGATTTCCTTGTTTTACTTCTATGCTGGCGTGGCCTGGCATTGCCCTGTCGTCCTCCTCCGCATCGCTAGGTAGGTCACACACATGATTTCAGTATGATGACAGTTCCTGGAGCGTTGACCGCTGATGTGCGAACTACACTGGTCGTTGTTCTCCTTGGAAGCATTGTCCATCTGCTCTGTCGTTGATCTGTCGAAGTGCTGACTGGTGCTGCGGAAACTCTGCTGGTCAGTGGCCTCCTGGTTCTACTTCCGCCTCTTCCGATTATTGTAGCTTAACGTCTCGAAGTCTCTACAATGTGCGCTTAACCTTAAGCGTGTTTTTCTGGCGGATCTCTGCTTTGACAACCAAAAAAACTCATAATTATTATACATAATTATTATACACACTACATCGTCCATAGTTCACAATGAATTCGTGGCCCTTCAATATTTGACATCTCTTTTATTTCATTCTGAAGCGCTGTAGAAAATAATACCTCAAATGAACTTTTTACATCACTAATTCTGCAGCTTGCTTGCCTGGTAACTCCCAAGGTACTCCTGACGACATTTGAGGCAGGTAGGCGGCCGTGTTGTGCTGGTGGTTGCAGCTATCATTCTATGTTCCCATTTTTAGAAATATAAGTCTGTGCACTACTTTAAACAGGACGTGGAATGTCGTCGATGTCATTAGAACACTCGCTTTCAGATGCATTACTGACATGATCTTCGAACCCGGAAAGTGATCGTTCGCCTGTTGAGTTATTTACTAACTCTTTCAACTCAGCCTCAGTCAATGATGTAACTGCAATGATGTCACAATTTAGACTGATCACAAACGATAAAGAAAACAAATTGAGCAGAAACAATGGACAATTCGAACAGTTCACAACTGGTAATGACAAGTCCATTGTTGAGTTGTTGAATTCTGAGAATAAATATGAACAATGAAAGTCATTATTGCTATAAAATATAAGACAACCGGAAAGTATTTGACTTTAATTATATTAATGTCGGGTCACACGGATCTGAACATTATATATGTAATTCTTAAGGCCTTATGAGCAGCTCACTTAAAATATTTTAAGACTTTTTAACCACGTACTGCCCTTGCATTTTGAGACAGTCACCAAATTTCATAAAGTTATTTTGATATTAGATAATAAGGCACAAAAATTGTAGCCAATTTGGGTCGTATAGACCCGAACAGAACAGGAGGGTTAAGCAAAATTAGCAAATAGAAAACAGGCAGGCCTTCAATGAATAACTGCCTTAGTTGAGTAACCATGAGTTTGAATTGCCTCCTCACAGGAGGTGCACCAGAAGGCTTATACGAAAGGAGCACAAGACTGCACCAAACAGTTGGCCAAGAAAGGATACCAAGAGAAGACCGGCCTTCCAAGGCACATTTCCTCTGGCACAGACCGAAGTTATCTCGAAACTGGCACCCTGCCATATTACAAGAGAAAGGTACTCATCTGGTGTTGGAAGACATTTGGCTGGGAGGTCGACTAAAACCAAAAAAGCCAACCATCTAGGTACTGACTGACAATGGGGTGGGGGGTGTGTCCAGACACAGCATAGAAGAAATACGTTTTCGCTCCGGATCAGGAAACACTATCGGCTCACACGGTTTAAGATATCCTGTTAGCAAACAACCAAGGCTAGTATGACAATAACGCATGCGACAAAGTGGTATAAACGAAAGTGTTACCATGCTATTGCATTTAGGTTGCAGTATTATTTGTACCTATAATAATAATAATAAAGATGTTACGGTCATTATTGTCAATATTATGAAAGTCATTGGATCTCGCCCAGTATTACCCATTTCTCATCGTAATTAGGACAAATAAGAGCTGCATCGGTCCTGGGGCTATCGATATCTTCGGTACAAAGGTTTCTGGAGGAATGAAAATGGCATCCATTTAAGCTGCACCTACACCAACAGCTATATGGAAACGACTTCCAAAATCGGGAATCGTTCTGCAGTAAGTAAAGTAGTCGTAAATCTGGATTTCATCAGGCAGATTTTACTGGGAGGTGAACGCTATTCCTCCAATAACGCCGCTGTCAATGGAGACAATCTACATTACTGGGCCGACCGGGGTGGCCGAGCAGTTCTAGGCGCTACAGTCTGGAACTGCGCGACCGCTACGGTCGCAGATTCGAATCCTGCCTCGGGCACGGATGTATGTGATGTATGTGTGTGATGTTCTTAGGTTAGTTAGGTTTAAGTAGTTCTAAGTTCTAGGGGACTGATGACCTTAGAAGTTAATTCCCATAGTGCTCAGAGCCATTTGAAACATTTTTTTTTTTTTACATTACTGGGTTTCTGAAAATCCTCACTGGTTACGCCCACATCACATGCGAGCGCGCTGGGGTGTTAACGCAAGGTGCGGCATTCTAGGAGACCACTTCACTGGACCAGTTTGCTTGGCTCACAGACTAACTCGTCGGTTGTATCTGCAGTTTCTACAGAATGAGTTGGTTCCTGGGCATCTGCTAGAAGACATCCCACTTCAGTTAGCTGTGAGGCACTGGTTTCAGCACGATTGTGCACCACCCTATTGTTGTAGAGGGGTTAGGGAGTATCCCAAGAATGTGTGACCCCATCCGGTGGATAGGTCGAGGTGGTTGCATTCGATGGTCAGTGATATGGCCTGATTTAACACCCTTGGATTTTATCTTATGGTGTTATATCAAAGCCAGGGATTATGGAATGGAACCGGAAAACTCAGATATGTTAAAAGAACGAATACGTCATGCTAGCCCTTCAGTATCTGCAGAAATGTCAAGAGGTACCACCGAGAGATGCATACATCAACGTATCCAACAAGGTGGACATGCATTCGATCACTTGTACTACGAATAATGCAATAATAATTATCTGGCACGCTTAGGTTTAAAGGAACATCGTCTATGATATTTATTATATTCATTGTTCTTCATTGTAATCATATATATGATAGCATTTATGTAATACTACCAATTGTAAAGTATGAATTGGTGCATTATGTGTTGTTAATAAATTAGCTGCCAAATGTTGATGTTGAAACAGATAATTAATGTAATTTGGCCATTGTGCTTATTGCTTTGGTCAGGGACCATCATTCTTCCTCACAGACACCTTTCTCGAGCCCTGAAATCGGACCCGCCACCCCTCCTACAGCAACCACGTTTTCTAGCCGCGAGCTATAGAACCAGTTAAAGCTGTAAAACATTTGTTTTTAAACGTTGGTCTTACTTTCAGCAAGGTGTCCTCTCTGTTGGCGTACAGTCTCCTTTACTGTTCTGCTTACGCAAATCTCTCGGCGTATGTGGTATCTGTCATTAAATAACGTCACCGGAGAACGGGATGCGTGGTCCACCAGGTAAGTAAGTTTTTTTTGTGTCGCTTTACAGTAACGAACTCATTTTCAGCGGTACAACTGGGATGTGGTAGTTCTGACGCTTAGTCAGGGCGCCGCTTACTTGAGGGTACACTTTTGTGAGAACGAACAAAAATGAGAAAGCTTGAAGGAAAAAGGGGGAGAAGGTGGTAGAGGGATGAAGCGGTAGAAGACTGAGTAAGAATGAGAAGAAGAAGAAGAAGAAGGAGAAGAGGGAGAAGGAGAAGAAGAAAGGTAAGGAAGAGGAGGAGGAGATGGAAATGGATTGGAGTGCGCTAAATGGGGAAGCGGCAGCGGTATTTGAAAGGATGATAATCGTACTGAACTGTGTTGATCAAATTTACCTTGGTATGGAGACGGGCGTTTCTTGTTTACGGCTACTAGATGGAATCACTACAGTTACGCCAAAGAGTCAGCGCAACACAAGTGTAAAAATTAACATTTTCAGATTGTTGTTTTGTTTGTTTCGTCTACATCTACATCTACATCCATATACCGCAAGCCATCTGACGGTGTGTGGCGGAGGATACCTTGAGTACCTCTCCGTAACGCTCTCGCGATTACTAAATGATCCTGTAACGAAGCGCGCTGCTCTCCGTTGGATCTGCTCTATCTCTTCTATCGACCCTGTCCGGTACGGATCCCACACCGGTGAGCAGTATTCAAGGAGTGAGTGAACAAGTGTACTGTAACCTACTTCCTTTGTTGACTGGCAAAGAAACAGCAATTCAACTTTGGCATGTGTATTATCCCACGTTTTCAATTATATTAGATAAAAAGAATTTTTTATATATATATACATATATATTACTTCATTTTAATGTCGTGTTTGCGTCAATAAACTAAAAAACTGGCTAAGCAGCGACGGAATTTATGGAACAACAAGAGGAAGAGGAGAAAAAGGCGCAAAATGGACGTTTGCTCTGACCAGCAGATACCCTGGATACAGCATTGTTTATTGTAGTCGTAATTTTTATTTAAGTGAGCGTCATTATAAAAGTGTTCTGTAACTTACATTTCTTTTTAGAATAGAAATTTTCGAATGCCGGCTGGATTTTCAACTAAAAATTATGACGTTTTCACTGTCTTAATTGTGGTACCAGTCTAGCTATTCATTAAAATACAGTGGGCCCGATTAGCTTCTCGCTGCATTGTTAGGAGTGAGCTTAGTGAGATCTAGGTACTGTCTTTTTGCTGGTGCTCATTTTACGCTATCCTTGGTTGTCGTGGGTGGTATCTGCCGCGCGTTGGCACAGGAAGTAAAGACGTTCTCGCAGAAGCATTTCAACACTACTACTGTACACAGTTATAATGTTAATTGGAGCAGAGATAATGTGGACTTTATTCCCAGACGGACACCAACTGGCTTCTTCAGACGCTAAGGATATGCGCGCTCGCGGCCCTCTCGTTCTGCGGGAATGTTTCCTCGAGTAGCGCGACTGAAACAATCGTAACGTCGTTAAGGGCGCAGGATCCCGCAGCTCGTGAAGTTCTCGCAGCGAGCCCTTATGCAGATGAGGCACAGCCGCCGCCGCTGCACAAGCAAATGCTCCGCTGCCTCCAAGCGGGCCGTGGAATTAAAGCTCGCGGTCCTCTTCCGCTGGCTGTTTTATGAACTGTTGACAAACCAACTTCACCGTACTGGGTCCCTTACACGGGGTATTTATGACACTACACTTTTATTTGGAAAATCCAGCGTAAATACGTCACTTGCTATTTTGAATCTTAGGGTTTTCGTCGTGTTTACGTTAATTTCCTGTGTACGACAGAGGGTATCTTGATACCCTACAGGAGGGTACTCACCATATGGTAGGGTTTCTTCCCTTTCCAACAGCGCATGGAGCTCAGGAACAATGTCTGTTTAAATTCCGCTGCAGGCTTAGTCTAATCTTGTCTTCGCGATCTCTACGGAAGAGACAGAGGAGTATATTCATTCATCACACAGCACTGATTCTTGAAAATTTTAAGCTGTCTTTCGCGGGATGGTCTATCTTCGTTTGCCAATTCGGGTTTATAATCATCTCCTCCACACATTCCCCTACGCAAAATAAACTTGTAACCATATGTCCTGTCCTTTTTGTATACGTTCACTATCCACAGTTAGTGTTATTTGGTATTTGTCATATACTTGAATAATGTTCTAGTTTGGACATCGTCAGGTTTTGGAAGACGTCTTCTTCGTAGACGTGTTTCATTTGCCCTGTATCCTATGAATGAACCGAAGTCTACCTACTGCCATATATATAACTGAGTCTGTGTCATCATTCCACAAAATCTCAATACAACCTGTTACACCCAGGTATTTGTATGAATTTACTACTGCTGTCACTGATGTTACAGTTATAGAATACTATTACGACTGTACAGCCTTTTGCCAAGTTCACAGCTTTGGCTCACCGACGTTGTAGTCATGGAATAAAAGTTTCCTTTGCTTTGTGAAGTAAACAGTCTAACATTTATTAAGATTTGAAATAAGTTAACAATTTTGCCATCAATCTGAAATCACATCAATATTTTGAAACCTTCAGGACCACAATAGAGAACCTAAGGCAACCTTTGGAGCAAATCAGATTTGAATGCAATGTTCGGAAGTGGACAGCCTCTGAGCACCTTGATACTGTGTTTATTTAGCAACTCTTTTGTCTCAAGTAGGCACACATCGGCACGAATGCAACACCAGTGAGATACTGTTAGACACAGGGCTTAAGCCCCTTTGATACATTATTGGCAGGTCACAAGTACACAGCAAATATTTTTCAACTTGGGAGGTACTGCATTAACACAATCTTTAACAAACTCTGATAATTAGTTCCATTAAAACTTAAATCCTTAGCTAAACTTCAGTTGATCAAAAACATTTTAAAACATCATTATACTTAAGAAAAGAACATCAATTAAACTTAAACATCTTAGCAGATACTATTAACTTTCAAATTCAGCCACGGAGTAAGTGTAGCTCCCGATTGAATTTAAACCACTCTCCGGGTATTGCCCCTTTTGCGAAGATTATTTGCATAGTCAAGTACACCAAAAGGAAACGCAAAAATACTATTAACCATAAACTGGTCATCAGAGCGAGTGCAGGTAGCTCTTAGCTGAACTTAACCCGGTCCTCGGTCACTGCTCCTTTTCGAAGTTGTTTATACAGTTAAACATACCAGTACAGAGAAATAAACAGAATTAATAACCCCTAGCATTTTTAAATCATACAGCACCTCAAAACCTCTTAATCTGGTATAAAATAAGCAATGAAGAGGCTATGCATCCGGCATTGCCCTATTTTAAGAAAATAACCAAAGCTGGTAGAAAGTACCAATTACGTTTAACAAGTAAATCACGGGCAATTAAAGTAATGAATTTTAAAAGGTATCGCCCAGCGTAACTCTCCAGGTCAGAAACAAATTTAACAAACTGTGTGTTCAGTACAACTGTAAGAATGACATAGAAATCAGAAATTGTTGAGAATGGGGTTTACCAACATGTCGCTTTAAGTTGATAGGAGCTGTCCTGGAGCTGTACAAGTGGTTGAAGCAGCCTTAAGGTAAGTTTTCGCAGCACTGACGGGCCACAGGTTCCCCACCGGTACATACGACGGCAGGTCTTAAACCTTGCCTGTTCCCTCACAACCTTGCATCGTGCCCAACCTTAGCGCCAACCAATTTTCACAAGCTTTTACAATTGACGAAAGACACAATTAAAGACTATGCAACTTTAATGTTCCCTGAAATCACCCCAACACGGTTACCTTAGGCCACAAATAACTGCCTCCAATAGTTGCAACTTGCAAACAAGTCACTCCAGCCGCCTTTTTAAAAATCACACGAACTCAAGCATGGAATCCTGCAGAATCATCAGGAATAATCAAACATATATATATATATATATATATATATATATATATATATATATATATGTAGTTACGGTGAGTAACCAAAGGAGCGCTAGCCCAAACAGACGGAACGAATAGGCACACCGAAATGAGAACGAAGTCCAGTGTACATGTCCACTGGCACTGCTTGTCACTTCACTCAGGAGATGGCAACGTCGAGATCTGTCCATCCACAAGCTACTCGACGCACCGTCAGTCCATTCCAGAAACGCTGCCTCCTTGACAACAGTAGCCCAGCGGTCCACCACGTGGTCTTAATGACACCAAAATGTCTACTGTCGAGCTTAAGATCAACGCATTCTGTGTCCTGCGACCGACCTCTTTCCTGATCCGCGACGCCTTCAGAAGTTTTAGCAGGGGAGTGTGCGCACACCAGCCGGCAGGAAACTAAAATCTCTGTATCAGCGGTGCGCTGCTGCTAAGCACCGATATGGCCATATCACAATGAGCAGAATAATTGTTAATTTCTTTTAGTAGTACTTCATTATAGTCAATTGCAGCATCTACAAAAACTCTTAGGCTGTTATTACTATACTCTACCCAGTTATTAATACAAAGACATCAGCACCACATAACGTTAGTGTACTCATGTTGAGCTCGAAGGGGCTATATACACTCCTGGAAATTGAAATAAGAACACCGTGAATTCATTGTCCCAGGAAGGGGAAACTTTATTGACACATTCCTGGGGTCAGATACATCACATGATCACACTGACAGAACCACAGGCACATAGACACAGGCAACAGAGCATGCACAATGTCGGCACTAGTACAGTGTATATCCACCTTTCGCAGCAAAGCAGGCTGCTATTCTCCCATGGAGACGATCGTAGAGATGCTGGATGTAGTCCTGTGGAACGGCTTGCCATGCCATTTCCACCTGGCGCCTCAGTTGGACCAGCGTTCGTGCTGGACGTGCAGACCGCGTGAGACGACGCTTCATCCAGTCCCAAACATGCTCAATGGGGGACAGATCCGGAGATCTTGCTGGCCAGGGTAGTTGACTTACACCTTCTAGAGCACGTTGGGTGGCACCGGATACATGCGGACGTGCATTGTCCTGTTGGAACAGCAAGTTCCCTTGCCGGTCTAGGAATGGTAGAACGATGGGTTCGATGACGGTTTGGATGTACCGTGCACTATTCAGTGTCCCCTCGACGATCACCAGTGGTGTACGGCCAGTGTAGGAGATCGCTCCCCACACCATGATGCCGGGTGTTGGCCCTGTGTGCCTCGGTCGTATGCAGTCCTGATTGTGGCGCTCACCTGCACGGCGCCAAACAGGCATACGACCATCATTGGCACCAAGGCAGAAGCGACTCTCATCGCTGAAGACGACACGTCTCCATTCGTCCCTCCATTCACGCCTGTCGCGACACCACTGGAGGCGGGCTACACGATGTTGGGGCGTGAGCGGAAGACGGCCTAACGGTGTGCGGGACCGTAGCCCAGCTTCATGGAGACGGTTGCGAATGGTCCTCGCCGGTACCCCAGGAGCAACAGTGTCCCTAATTTGCTGGGAAGTGGCGGTGCGGTCCCCTACGGCACTGCGTAGGATCCTACGGTCTTGGCGTGCATCCGTGCGTCGCTCCGGTCCGGTCCCAGGTTGACGGGCACGTGCACCTTCCGCCGACCACTGGCGACAACATCGATGTACTGTGGAGACCTCACGCCCCACGTGTTGAGCAATTCGGCGGTACGTCCACCCGGCCTCCCGCATGCCCACTATACGCCCTCGCTCAAAGTCCGTCAACTGCACATACGGTTCACGTCCACGCTGTCGCGGCATGCTACCAGTGTTAAAGACTGCGATGGAGCTCCGTATGCCACGGCAAACTGGCTGACACTGACGGCGGCGGTGCACAAATGCTGCGCAGCTAGCGCCATTCGACGGCCAACACCGCGGTTCCTGGTGTGTCCGCTGTGCCGTGCGTGTGATCATTGCTTGTACAGCCCTCTCGCAGTGTCCGGAGCAAGTATGGTGGGTCTGACACACCGGTGTCAATGTGTTCTTTTTTCCATTTCCAGGAGTGTATATAGTGAAGATTTACTTAACCAAAATCGCTATAAAAACAGTAATGTAGATAACGGGTTTCCCTAAAACTGGGTTACCATCTTCAGATCTGTAACAAAATTACGTGACGTTCTACAGACTGTTGCACAAATAATGCAACATTAACCCATAGAACAACTAAATGGTAACATACTTACATAAAGGTTATTACAAACGTTTTGTGCCAGCTACACATAAAATCTCTTCATTGAATTTCCAGAATCATAAAACATGAAATGAGCGACGCATAGGCACGTCAAAATTAAAATCACTGTGGGCAACACAATTCGCCAAAACATCGTTCCCGTAACACAACACGTCATGCCTACCAGGGCGCCATAAGGCTAACTGACAATAGCCAATGCTTGAGACAAATTGACCACCAGTACAACAGGTATCGCTGCTGTAAATAGATGCTATTAGTTAAAGTAAAATATGTAATTTTAAAACAACTCTGTTTATGAAATATTTCTGATGATTTATTCATGACAAAATACTGCTAAGAAACACTATATACCATATTTACGATACTTGGGTTATATCATTACAGTCGAAATGTTTTGAGTGGAGCTGGCACAAGATGTTTGTAGTAACCTTTATAAAGGTGTGTTGTCCTCTGGCTCACCTATGGCTTAATGTTGCATTATTTGTAAA
The DNA here is from genome assembly GCF_021461395.2 of Schistocerca americana. Lineage (NCBI taxonomy): Eukaryota > Metazoa > Arthropoda > Insecta > Orthoptera > Acrididae > Schistocerca > Schistocerca americana. The sequence continues at coordinate 1,004,689,557 of NC_060119.1, forward strand.
AGAGTTTGTAGAGATTCTTGTAATTTAAGTACATATCTAGGGATGGTAACTTAGTCTTACCGAAACTGTTTACCTACAATAAAATTTCTTTTGGCGATCTCGTCCAATAAGCTCTTGTTCTCCTAAGGAAACAACAATACGTTCCTGTTTTATCATCACCATCAGGTAAAGGGAGACCCAGGACGGCCTCCTGGTGACAGAAAGGCGCCCCTCGGCTCCTCTAAGGCGACTATCAAATCTATCCGAAATCCTTATAAATTTTTTAAGGACATATGAAGTAATCATTTACACTAAAAGCTCAGTTTTATTACATGGGCTGTTCTTGATTTAGCAGTACTTTCACAGCAAACAATTAACAAATTATAAATGCAGGTAGACTTGGGAGCTAAACTACATTTCATGCTGTGATTCAGAGACATGTAAATTTTCGTGTATTGTAAGACATATAATACGACAATGTTAAAAATGAACGTAACAAAGATGTACACGCAACAGATCATTAGCTCATTAAAACGATGTTCCTTACTTTTTAGTATGCAAATGTGTCAGTTACATTGCGAGGTGCCGGGGCTAGCAGTGTATTTAACACTAAATTCTAGAATCTACATATGTAAATGATGCTCTAAGCCCCCCCTATTCTAACTCCGACTTTTGCTGTTGCACAAGGATTAAAAAATATACGCAAACTGACTGTAATCAACCCTGCAAGTGGAGTAGAAAAGAGTTTGGCACCTGCAATAACTTAATTTGATAAATAAGTTAAATAAAGGACAGTTTCATTAACGTAGTGAGAAATGATGGGTCGCTCTACCGATTAACAGAATGAAAGTTCTGTCCTAAATAACAATATGATTTATTAAGACTAAACACAAAATAATAAACAAAAACACATCAAACATTTATATTACATCAAATTGGCTCAAATTGGATACTCAAACAAACGCTGTGAAGGTGAAGTTGTCCCTAAACTAGATTGTGAGGTTTATGACGAAGTGGTACGTGGAGCCAATTCCTTGCCACTCAAATCTTAAGAGAGACACACAGCTAACCCAACATTAATTGCTGCTACTCAAGACGGAACAAAGTTAGAAAAAGACGAACAGGCGTGCTCTGCTTATCACCTAGGAAAATCCCTATCTGCCGGTGCTGCGGACATACATTACCAAACTGTCTTCTTAACTGCCAGAACACGATCTGGCGTACCGGAGGCGATGGCTGGTTGCTTCGACGTCCTCGACAGAAAGGCGAGAGACGACTACCTAGAGCACCCGTACAGGCTGAACACACAACATTCCCGCCCCCACGACAGTGGCTGTGGTTAAACGTTCCAATCAGCAACTCGAAAACCGGCGGAAAATTCCACTCCATTGCCGGAGCACTACCATTCCACCAATGGAGATTCTTGGCGCCAATTTCTGCGCTGATTTTGCTACGTCACAGAGCTATTTTGCAGAAAGCGCGGGAATTTTCCCGCCACAACTGCCTGGGTACACAAGTCATTCCCACGCCTCGCTGGTGTCCCGCCAGAAAGTGTTTTCGTTAAGATTCTGCGAAGTAATGGAACCTCTACCCCAGCCGCTACTTCAGACCCCTCCGGGCGTGTCTTTTGACAATGTCGGCATCTGCAAAGCATTCACTCGACTTCCTCTCACTCGTCGGCTTAACCCTTTCCAGATCAGCGGTGCCCGCCTGTCACCGGACCACCCGGGTGACGAGAGACACTGCGTGGGAAGTCCGCGTGTGAAGGAATAGCGACTTTTCACTGCATGCAATTAGAGAGGAAAATCGTAAGATAGAAATATGAGAGGGGGCTCATGCCACCTCTCATAGCCCCTACGCCATTTTAGATTGTAATTGGTGAGCGGATGGCTCACTTAGGAGCAAGGTAGTGAGTCAATCGCCCAAGAACAATCTCGCAAACTGGCTGCACATGCTGCACTCTATAAAGAAAATCACTGCAACTGAAAAACGCAGCTCATAGAGGGAGGATTATTTATGATGTAGCCAACTTCACCTTCTTAATATGGAACACTAACACTCACATCACACATCCATACCCAGGGAGCCCCTTCCAAACACCGATTCACACAGACATTCACTCTCTAAATATGGCCCGGGCATGTGAGCCAAATATGGAGCAATTTATTCTTTACAATCAGAGTTGGAGTGCTCTGCAATTAAATGCCCAAGATGTTACAACAATTTTAATCATTAAACTAACCTGAACTCACTCACACATGATACTATTTAAGTTAACAATCTCTTTGTGAGCTCTCAGAATCTAATTACAACCTCCGATTCATTCTGTCTCCCTGCAGCAAGAATAACCTTTACAAAATGTTCCCTGAACTGATGGTCCATTCACAATGACAGTGGTGGTATCTGCTTAAGTTTATGTGGACTTCAGGCACACTGTTTGCATACACATAACAATAAATACAAAATACAAAAAAAAACATGGTGTGGAGAACCATACAGTAATTTGTAATAAGAATTGCAGTGTTAAACACAAACACATACAAGGTATAACATACATTACAAAAAGAACACAAGAGAAAGAAATTTAACAAAAAAAAACAAGGTTCATGGGGCATCAAGTTGCCTTTACAAAATGTTCCCTGAACTGATGGTCCATTCACAATGACAGTGGTGGTATCTGCTTCAGTTTATGTGGACTTCAGGCAACACTGCTTGCATACACACAACAATAAATACAAAATACAAAAAACATGGTGTGGAGAACAATACAGTAATTTGTAATAAGAATTGCAGTGTAAAACACAAACACATACAAGGTATAACATACATTACAAAAACAACACAAGAGAAAGAAATTTAAGAAAAAAAACAAGGTTCATGGGGCATCAAGTTGTGCGTGCACATTGCACAAAGTTCACGACTGTGCTGAGAATGAGGCACTAAATCACATTGTTAGAAATATTCGAAGCACTTCACAAATTCCACAGTACTGACATCACATAGGGCTAAACGTCGGGTTTTGTTGCTACGTTGTTGCAACGGCAATAGGATGTGCTGGAGCATCTGTAGTACTGTGTTGAGATTGCACCAAGACCCATGCATATGATCACGGCAGTACGGTAGGTAGACACAGTGATAGGCTCTCCTCACGTCGATTAATTGTCTCTGAGGTCTACTTGTTGGGATACATCACTAGTCTAGGTCTCTTCTCTTGCTGGACAGTACTTTACATTTCCCAATATTGCAGTTCGACGAGGGATGATGGCACGTGGAGTGACTCCACAAGTGTGTGAGGTCATCCATACAGGATCGAACTACGAGCGACGATTGCTAAAACTGCTCTCTAATAGAGAGGAGAAGTTAGAAATGAGACCATTCATTTGTTAGTGTGGCACGATACTGCTTTGTGTATGCAGATCAGCCAATGCTAGTGAGTTGTAAAAACCCAAACAGGTGAGTATATAGCGTCCCTTTCTGTCCTGAGGCACATGAGGCGCAGGATCTGACACGATATGTGATCTTCTTCGTGTACTCACGACAAAGTGGTCTGCCACAGGGAATCCCTCCAAACGGCTGCCGCATCCGGACAGTTAGCAGGCTGTCGCGTGTGGGTCGCGTGTCAGTGTCAACTGCCAGCCTCACATTCGCTTGTGGATCCCGCCTAATCCCGCAGGTATACGGCCCGGTGACTGTCAGCTTGCAGGACCGGACGCTCGCCTTCTTGCAGGTAGCCAAAGACCTCTTGTTTTTGTGCTGGCTGGCCTCTGCATTGCCACGGTACCCGTCATCTGCATAGTTCTGACAAAAATCTTATGCCTAACTTTTTCCCATGACCTTCTATGTTATAATAAATTTACATAATGACACATTGATGGTCTGTCATTTCAGACACTCTTATTTTACTTTTATAGTTATTAATCTATGGCTATCATTTTAACAAAATCTTGGTGTATCAAATTTAGACATGGAAATAATTTATCTTGATATTTGTGTAGAGACCGGTCTCACTACTGTACATGGTGTGTGACGCTACACTGGATGAATAGCTAAATGTGCGGGCCCGCACTAATATTACTATTAATTATATAGATCGACAGTAGACATGCTCAAGAATTAACTACCATTTGCCAACGATCTACATTCTATGTCTTTTGAATAAATTATGTTATTATGCAGGTAGAAGTTTTACTGAGCTTATAAAGAACAAGCAACTATTCTACGTTCGCTCGCCGGTCGTCCCTCCATCTTGGGTCTGTGATTTGATGACCTGAAAAATAACATCCCAACAGGCGCGCGCCAAACACTTGTGGTAGAAAACCCCCACAATATTAATCTAGTTATTGTTAAATCCTACAGTTTAACTTATCCTAGTATGTCGTACCTTTTTTTTTGTTTTTGTTTTTTTTTTTTTTTTTTGGTTTGTTTACCTTATACAATACTCTTACACAATTCCTGTTACGTTGAGATGTCTCGCTGCTCGCCGCTATTGACGACAGTGATGTGCGCGCCGTACGACATGACCTCCGAGTTTTCATTACGCCTCACTGAAACTCCAGAGACCGGGTTAGCCATGGCTATACATGACAATAAATTTATAGTTGCAACTTCCTTCTCTATGTGATGCGGTTTTCGCGATCAAAGTACACCTTTCCAGAGGCAATGTAATATGACCAAGCCAGGACTGGTTCCTATTGAGGATTCAGTCGCCCAACACACGCCAGCTACACAGTATGTCACGAATATCCAAGTATAAGTCCCTGGTTATTCATCTGTGACAGTCACGAGCAGCACGCTAAATCCCCAACCAGCACATTGGCATGGTAGGCTTTATGCCCGCATTTCTCTCGTCTAGGGCACCATTGGAGTCAAACGCTCACAGGTTCACCCCGACTTGCAAGACAACGATGCTGGCGCAGCTCTGCAAAAAAACTATACTGCCCATATTCATCCTCGAAATCACGCAATATACCACAATCTTGCAGTGCACTGACGCGTGCCTGCAAGCATTGGTATGAACGTCTCACGAACTGGTTGTGACCGCTATGGAGCGTATCACGACTTCTCAGAACGCTTCTAAGTGCACGTTCTTGTATGCGCCCGTTTGTACGACATCTCGTCACTCATCTTTATCCCTTAACATGGACACCAGATAGGAAAGGACAAAAACATTGCTCATGGAAAGGTAGTGCCTCTTATCGCGACAGAGGAGATCCCGAACATCGACAAAAAAAGTTAACAGCAGTAAATTCTTATGCGAGAAAATGCAGCGTGTTAATACTTTAACAATCTTAATCTATTAATCCAACGATTATTGTTCCCCGACGAAAGGTTCATATATTTGCCTATTCTACTATGTACATCACCTAAACTACTATTATCCCACGAACTTCTTTGTGTGAGAGAAGTGGTGGGGTCCTATGGACTAGCGCCAATCCCTTCTTAGACTCCCCCTCCTCTGACGTGCATTAGGATTTGGAGGTCTAATTTCAATCTCCTGGTTCTCCTGTTGTCCTTGATTTCGCTCTCTCCAATTACGGTCGCTTTGCCGTTCGTCATTCCTCCTGTCCCAGATTGCTTGTCTAGATTGACCCTGTACCCTGACGTTCTGGTTTCCGTGTCTCTGGTTTCCATAACCTTGAATAGCGTAACCTTGATTTCCGTAACCCTGGTTTCCTAACTGACCAGTGCGATTATGCGATCTGTTGTCGTCTTCCCTTGCTGGCCCGTGGTATTTGTTATTTTGCGCCTTCTTCCTGTCCTTTGCGTCTTGTTTATCGAAGACTACTTCGAGTTCGCGCAGTAGACTATTGAATGCATCTATGTCAGATCCACACTTCCGGACAAGTGTCTGTTGATACCTAACTGGCAATTTGGAAAAGCAAAATTTAATGATTTCTCCGTCGCTATATGGACTATCTAAAAACTGATTCTTCTTGAGTAAATCATCAAAAAATTTGGTTCCGCTCCTATGCTTGGACACTTCCACTTCAGGACAAAATATTATTTCCTCTTTAATTCTATCTTGCGTTTCCTTTGACCAGTAGGTCCGCAGGAATGCACCAACAAATTCTTGATAAGTCCGACACGTCGCTGCCACGCCCCGCATCTTTTCCGCGGCTTGGCCTTCGATGTGTCCACACATGAATTCTAATTTGGCCTGGGTTGGCCATGACGACGGTAATGAATTTGTAAATTGTATCACCCAGCTCTTCGGATGCATCGACCCCCATTATCTTTGAATTTCTGGAGTTTTAGTATCGACAGGAAGTGATTGTGGTCAAAATTCTGTCCGATCCTCGCACTGGTGTTGTCACTCGTTTCCGATACTTGCACGTCTGCTGAGTGTCCTGATCTATCTTGCTGATAACTGTGATGTGCTACGTCTGTATCACAGTGGAAGTGGCATTCAGCATTCACTCTTCTAAGTGGGCTGCAATTATTGGAGCTATTACTCGCTGTTTCTGCGTGTGCATTGTTCGTTCCGCACGCTGTCACTGGGCTAGAGCACGGCGGGCTTTTCCTCGGAGACACAATCCTGTGTACTCCATCATTGGTATCCGAACGCGCAGTGCTCGTGTGCCAGTTTCGCTCTAGTTTTGCTATCCGACTCTCTGCTTCTTTCATTCGTTTCGTGATGTTCGTAACCGCAATATTACCTTGAGTCTTTAAGGCCGCTAGGGATTTGGAGTGGACTTGTGTCGCACGTCGCAAGCGCCCTACGAGTTGAGAAGTTACTCTTGCGATTTTCATTGCCCCTGTTGCTGCAGTTTTGGCTAGGCCTGCTACTTTTTGTGCTACCATTGACATTTGTTTTGCTTCTCCACATTCTTTCTTTATTGTTAATAATTCCCCACGAATTTCCCCTATATGCGAAATTATTGCCTCCGTGTCCTTCTTACGTTGTTCGTCAGCTTCTTCTTTCTCGTTCTTACGTTGTTTCTCAGCTTCTTCCTTCTCCTTCTTACGTTGTTTCTCATCTTCTTCCTTCTCCTTCTTACGTTGTTTCTCATCTTCTTCCTTCTCCTTCTTACGTTGTTTCTCATCTTCTTCCTTCTCCTTCTTACGTTGTTCATCAGCTTCTTCTTTCATTGATCGTAGGAAGCTCAGTATTGGTTTTGATCCTCTTCAAACATGGGCGATGTAACTCTGGACACCTGGGCGCTAGAGCTCTGACGTGACCGAGCTGGCCTCTGTCTGCACTCGTTCGTTTGACTATAAACTTCTGTTACCGTCTCGACCTGTGTGCCTGTCTCTGTTCCATCCTCCAATTCACTATCATAATCACGGTCGCGACGTTGCTCTAAGATCGCGTCCAAATCACCTTCCTCATCAATGACCCTGTCGTCCTGTGCTGCTAAAAATGTGCTCATCTCATCTCCGAACCTATCCTCGTTAGTAACCTGCCTCTTATCCATTATGCTATCCTCTTTTGTTTTAGTTTCGCTCGATAATAGCCGTGCCTTCCTTCTCGTGATCATTCATGAAAAAACAAATTTATCTAAAATGCACAATAAAAATCATCTACTCCCAATATTTTTCCACATAGACATAAAATTTCAACAACGCCGTTCCAACACTGTAACTACAAGCACGATTTGTTGTGGTACAGAAACTGCACACAAACCTGACAAAGTGTGATGAGGTACGGACACCACATCAAAGAAACACAAAAAGACAATGAACACACAAAAAATATATACACTGAAAACAAAAACTGTAATCATGCGCCGCTAATAAAAACTAATCACGGAACTACAAGAAAAAGAACTTGGGTACTAATCGTAAAAATAGTAGAGAAAAAAATTTGAATGTTCCTACTAAGAATACTGTTTGTTAATCAGTGATTCACAGGAAAGATCCGAGGCTAAGGGTCGCCATTTTATGCGAGGTGCCGGGGCTAGCAGTGTATTTAACACTAAATTCTAGAATCTACATATGTAAATGATGCTCTAAGCCCCCCCTATTCTAATTCTGACTTTTGCTGTTGCACAAGGATTAAAAAATATACGCAAACTGACTGTAATCAACCCTGCAAGTGGAGTAGAAAAGGGTTTGGCACCTGCAATAACTTAATTTGATAAATAAGTTAAATAAAGGACAGTTTCATTAACGTAGTGAGAAATGATGGGTCGCTCTACCGATTAACAGAATGAAAGTTCTGTCCTAAATAACAATATGATTTATTAAGACTAAACACAAAATAATAAACAAAAACACATCAAACATTTATATTACATCAAATTGGCTCAAATTGGATACTCAAACAAACGCTGTGAAGGTGAAGTTGTCCCTAAACTAGATTGTGAGGTTTATGACGAAGTGGTACGTGGAGCCAATTCCTTGCCACTCAAATCTTAAGAGAGACACACAGCTAACCCAACATTAATTGCTGCTACTCAAGACGGAACAAAGTTAGAAAAAGACGAACAGGCGTGCTCTGCTTATCACCTAGGAAAATCCCTATCTGCCGGTGCTGCGGACATACATTACCAAACTGTCTTCTTAACTGCCAGAACACGATCTGGCGTACCGGAGGCGATGGCTGGTTGCTTCGACGTCCTCGACCGAAAGGCGAGAGCCGACTACCTAGAGCACCCGTACAGGCTGAACGCACAACATTCCTGCCCCCACGACAGTGGCCGTGGTTAAACGTTCCAATCAGCAACTCGAAAACCGGCGGAAAATTCCACTCCATTGCCGGAGCACTACCATTCCACCAATGGAGATTCTTGCCGCCAATTTCTGCGCTGATTTTGCTACGCCACGGAGCTATGCCCTGAGCAAGCCAATCACAGTTGCTATTTTGCAGAAAGCGCGGGAATTTTCCCGCCACAACTGCCTGGGTACACAAGTCATTCCCACGCTTCGCTGGTATCCCGCCAGAAAATGTTTTCGCTAAGATTCTGCGAAGTAACGGAACCTCTAGCCCAGCCGCTACTTCAGACCCCTCCGGGCGTGTCTTTTGACAATGTCGGCGTCTGCAAAGCATTCACTCGACTTCCTCACACCCGTCGGCTTAACCCTTTCCAGATCAGCGGTGCCCGCCTGTCACCGGACCACCCGGGTGACGAGAGACGCTGCGTGGGAAGTCCACGTGTGAAGGAATAGCGACTTTTCACTGCATGCAATTAGAGAGGAAAATCGTAAGATAGAAATATGAGAGGGGGCTCATGCCACCTCTCAACATCAATAAACTTTTGATGAAGAGCCAAAATCAATTTCATATCAAGCACACTCAAATCTGACGATGTACTTTGCATCATTGAAAATCATAGAATGTCTCGATTCTTTCCAATGAGCTAAACTCCTAGGACATTTCGGTTTATAAAGTAAAGACGATGTCTTCAACCGATAGTTAATCAGTCTACAAATACTCACATGTCTTTTTTCATACGCCCCAGCCACTTTTCGAGTAGAGGAAAAAGAGTTAGAAATGTTTTTAACGAGTCAGATATTACAGGAGGATGAAGTCCCAACCACTTACCCGTATTTTGTAGAGAGGCTTATGGAAAAATAGGATGTTCACGAGGTTATGTTGGAAGCGAAGAAGGTATTAGAGGGCCGTAAACAGGATACGTTTTTTTGATTTGAAGTTAATATGTCTTTAGAACACCTCACAAAAGGAGAAGAAAAAATATTCTAGTACAAGATGCATTTTTGTTAATAACAGGTTATTAAACTAGCTTAATAAATGATACAACCTTAGTGCGAATGACAATGTGTATAAAATTATGTCCGTCTAGATTTATGGCAACCAAAATCATTTTTATTTAACGATTTGTCGAAGTGAGGAAAGAAACTGGAAATTAGTTTCCATGGAAAGGAACTGTATCTTGTGTTTTCTGTTTTGATAACGGTACTATGATATCTTGATAGGAAGGATTATAATTGTTGTAAAGTGGAAAAAACTCGCTACGGTCGTAGGTTCGAATCCTGGCTCGGGCATGGATGTGTGTGATGTCTTTAGGTTAGTTAGGTTTAAGTAGTTCTAAATTCTAGGGGACTGATGACCTCAGATGTTAAGTCCCATAGTGCTCAGAGCCATTTGAACAATTTTTTGGAAAAAACTGAAGCGCCAATTCTGTTCAAAATAATGCAGCACGTCGTTGCCTTTACTGTCAGTAGCGCGCACATTAGAGGAGTGTTTAGTGTATTGTGCGCGTTGCGCCTTATGGTGGTATGCTGGAAACAGAATGTCCGTTGAACTTGAGAAAGCCACGATTTGTGTTCAAATGAATTTGAACATGACATATGAAACTTTCTACTGCGTGATTCTTGAAAGTAAGAATATTCTGAATGCAGTGAGACCCTCAACAAAATATAAATAATAAAGTATGCGTTTGTAATAGCAATCTTATACTGCTATTATTTTTTCAGTCAGTAAAGGACATGGGACTACGTGCATATAAAATGATGTTTCAATTTACATTTACTGCTTTGAAGAAGGCCAAACAGTGACTGAAATGTAGATATGCAAGTAAACATGATTTGCGACAGAGTGCTCTACCTTTAACTACTTGAAAAGAAAGCAGTCCCTGGGCACAAATCTATTGCGCTATAGAATCAAATCTGATGATACTATTATTTTTATTTGGTTCGGTATAGGTTCATTTAGCGGTATTGGCAGCATTAGTAGGAGACTAGCAATCGTAGTAACAGCATCAGTACCAGCAGTAGTAGTAGTAGTAGTAGTAGTAGCAATAGTTAATTTTATTATGGTAGTAAAAACTATTACAGTAACAATGCAGAAGAAACTGTCTAACATATTCTGTCCCCATTTACACAAATGTTCGTGGCCCATTATTTGGTGACCGTGCCTACATCGAGCTCAGTCTGGCAACCCTCCGAAGCGAGTGAAGAATGAATTACTGTCTCTTCATTGAAACAGACATTTTATGCAGGAGGTGGAATCAGAAATGTTATTTGAAGCTGTAGACTTTCCTCAGTTTAACCGGTGCGGTCGTAAGAATGGAAGAGAGGATGGCAGGATGTTGGACAAACATTTTGTTTCTTTCACTACATCTGGGGAAATGTCGGGCTTTGTATTTCTCGCAGGAGGCGCCTCCTGCCGAAGTGGCCGCTGTGAACCCGGTACACGCGCGGACGAGTCATCACGCGGACCAAACAGGGGCGCCGCGGGCGGCGGCGAGAATGCGGCCCGCTTGTTGGCACGTGCTTCAGCCGTGTAATGGCCGCCATTGTTCCGGCTGTGCTGACAGTGGGGCGCCCTGGCCGGCCGACACGGCCCGTGGACCGCGCACCGCACACGGACGCTCTTCCGGCCGTCTGCCGCCTGCCTCTGTCCACGGAAACCTGTCAGCGGTTGCACTCCGGCCTCCGTATATTCGTAAGCGTAGTGGCTAATGTACAGTCCAATATACACAGAGGTGACAAAAGTCTTGGGATACCTCCAAATCTACATCTACATCCATACTCCGCAAGCCACCCGACGGTGCGTGGCGGAGGGTACCTTGAGTACCTCTATCGGTTCTCCCTTCTATTACAGTCTCGTATTGTTCGTGGAAAGAAAGATTGTCGGTATGCCTCTGTGTGGGCTCTAATCTCTCTGATTTTACTCTCGTGGTCTCTCCGAGAGATATACGTAGGAGGGAGCAAATTACTGCTTGACTCCTCGGTGAAAGTATGTTCTCGAAACTTCAACAAAAGCCCGTACCGAGCGTCTCTCTTGCAGAGTCTTCCACTGGAGTATATCATCTCCTTAACGCTTTCGCGATTACTAAATGTTTCTGTAACGAAGCGCACTTCTCTCCGTTGGATCTTCTCTACCCCTTCTAACAATCCTATCAGGTGCAGATCCCACAACAGTGAGCAGTATTCGAGCAATGGGCGAACAAGTGTACTGTAACCTACTTCTTTCTTTTCGGACTGCATTTCCTTAGGATTCTCCAAATGAATCTCAGTCCGGAAACTCCTTTACCAACGATTAATTTTATATGGTCATTCCATTTTAAATCACTCCTAATGCCTGCTCCCAGATAATTTATGGAATTAACTGCTTCCAGTTGCTCACCTGGTATACTGTAGCTAAATGATAAAGGACCTTTCTTTCGTATATTCGCAGCACATTACACTAGTCTACATTGAGATTCAATTGCCATTCCCTGCACCAAGCGTCAATTCGTTGAAGATCCTCCTGCATTTCAGTACAATTTTCCATTCTTACAACCTCTCGATATAGCATAGCATCATACGCAAAAAGCCTCAGAGAACTTCCGATGTTATACACAAGATCATTTATATATATTGTGAATAGCAACGGTACGACGACAGTCCCCTAAGGCACACCTGACATCACTCTTACTTCGGAAGACTTCTCTCCATTTAGAATGACATGCTGCGTTCTGTTATCTAGGAACTCTTCAATCCAATCACATAATTGGTCTGATAGTCCATACGCTCTTATTTTGTTCATTAAACGACTGTGGGGAACTGTATCAAACGCCTTGCTGAAGTCAAGAAACACGGGAACCCGTTTCTATGGCCCTCTGAGTCTCCTGGACGAATAGCGCGATCTGGGTTTCACACGACCGTCTTTTTCGAAACCCATGCTGATTCCTATAGAGTAGATTTCTAGTCTCCAGAAAAGTCGTTATACTCGAACATAATACATGTTTCAAAATTCTACAACTGATCGACGTTAGAGATATATGTCTATAGTTCTGCACATCTGTTTGATGTCCCTTCTTGAAAACGGGGATGACCTGCGCCGTTTCCCAATCTTTTGGATCGCTACGCTCTCCTACAGACCTACGGCACACCGCTGCAAGAAGGGGAGCAAGTTTCTTCGCGTCGTCTGTGTAAAATCGAACTGGTATCCCGTCAGGTCCAGCGGCCTTTCCTCTTTTGAGCTACTTTAATTGTTTTTCTATACCGTGCAGGTCCTTCTTTTGCCAGGCGTAGTGCAGCAGTCCGACATGGCATGGAATTCAACAAGTCGTTGGAACTCCCCTGCAGAAATACTGAGCCACGCTTGTTCTCTAGCCGTGTATAATTGTGAAAGTGTTTCCGGTGCAGGATTTTGTGCATGAACTAAGATCTTGAATATGTCCCATAGTTGTTCGATGAGATTCATGTATGACGATCCGGATGGCCAAATCATTCGCTCGAAGTGTCCACAATGATCTTCAAACCAGTCGCCAACAGTTGTGGCCTGGTGACATGGCGCATAGTCACGCATTAAAATTCCATCGCTTTTTGAGAGCATGAAGTCTATGGATGGCTGCAGAAGGTCTACAAGTAACCAAAAATATCAATTTCCAGTCAATGATCGGTTCAGTTGGACCAAAGGACCCAGTATATTCCATGTAAATACACCTCACACCATTACGGAAGCACCACCAGCTTGCACAGTGCCTTGTTGATAAGTTGAGTCCAAGGCTTCGTTGGGTCTGTGCCACGCTCGAACCGTAAGAACAGCTCTTACCAACTGAAATCAGGAGCCATCTGACTATCCCACCATTTTCCAGTCGTTTAGAGTCCAACCCTATGGTAACGAGTCCAGAAGAGGTGCCGCAGGCGATGTCGTGCTGATAGCAAAGTCACTAACGTCGGTCGTCTGCTGTCATAGCTCATTAATGCCATATGTCGCCGCGCTCTCCTGACGGATGTGTTCGTCGTACGTCCCATATTGATTTCAGCGGTAATTTTATGCACTAACAACTTTACGTAAATGCTGCTGTTCTCGGCCGTTAAGGGAAGGCCGTTGGTCATTGGGTTGTCCGTGGTGAGAGGTAATGCCTAGTATTTGGTATTCTTGGCACCTCCTTGACACCGTGAATCTCGGAATATTGAATTCCCTAAAAATTTCAGAAATGGAATGTTCCACTCGTGTAGCTTCAACTACTACTCCGCGTTCAAAATCGAGATATAAAATGGTACAAGGTGTTCTAAATTCTGAGAAAAATGGGGGTAAGTTATAGGGAGAGATGGGTAATAAACAATATCTAACGGAGCCAAGAGGGAATAACGAAGTGATCGGATTAAAATCGGGTGTAAGACACGAATGTAGTCTTTCGTCCCCATTCTTCATCCTGTACATCGAAGAAGCAATGATGGCAGTGAAAGAAAGGATCAGGAGTGGAATTAAAATTAAAGGTGAAAGGTTATCAATGAATAGGTTCGCTAATGACATTGCTATGCTGAGTGAATGTGATGAAGAGTTACAGAATCTTCTAAATGAAATGAACAGTCTAATGAGCACAGAGTATCCACTGATAGTAAATCTAAGGAAGATGAAGGTAATGAGAAGTAGTGGAAATGAGAGCATCGAGAAACTTAACATCAGGATTGATGGTCAGGAAGTAGATGAAGTTAAGGAATTCTATTACGTAGGCAGCAAAGTAACCACTGACAGACGCAGGAAGGAGGACATCAAAAGCAGAGCAGCACTGGCAAAATGGGCATTTCTCTCCAGGAGAAGCCTACTTACCTCAAGCATAGGCCTTAATTTGAGGAATAAATTTATAAGAATATTTGGAGCACAGAATTGTATGGTAGTGAAACATGGAATGTAGGAAAAGCGGAGCAGAAGAGAATCGAAGCATTTGAGATGTGGTGCTACAGACAAATGTTGAGAATTAAGTGGCCTGATAAGGTAAGGAATTAGGAGGTTCTGCGCAGATTTGGGGAGGAAAGGAATATGTGGAAAACACTGACAGGGAGAAGGATGATAGGACGTTTGTTAAGACAACAGGGAAAGACTTCCCTGGTACTAGAGAGAGATGTAGAAGGAAAAAACTGTAGAGGAAGACAGAGATTGGAATACATCCAGCCAATATTGAGGACTTAGGTTGCAAGTGCTATTCTGAGATTAAGGAGTTGTGTAAGTAGGCTGTTTAGGTTTTTATGTTGGTAACGCCACGTAGGGCTCTGTATGAAAATCACTGGCTGTGCTGTGTGCAGTCCGAGGCTCGTCGGCACTGTTGCAATAGTCGCTAATGTAGCGTTGGGCAGTTGGCTGTTAACAGCGCGTAGCGTTGCGCAGTTGGAGGTGAGCCGCCAGCAGTGGTGGATGTGGGGAGTGAGATGGCGGAGTTTTGAGAGCGGATGATCTGGACAGAGACAGTAAATTTATAAGACTGGATGTCATGAACTGATATATATATATATATATATATATATATATATATATATATATATATATATATATATTATGACTTTTGAACACTATTAAGGTAATTACATTGTTTGTTCTCTATCAAAATCTTTCATTTGCTAACTATGCCTGTCAGTAGTTTAGTGCCTTCAGTAGTTAGAATCTTTTATTTAGCTGGCAGTATTGGCGCTCGCTGTATTGCAGTTCTTCGAGTAACGAAGATTTTTGTGAGGTAAGCGATTCATGAAACGTATAGGTTATTGTTAGTCAGGGCCATTCTTGTGTAGGGATTATTAAAAGTCAGATTGCGTTGCGCTAAAAATATTGTGTGTCACTTCAGTGAATGTCTCAGTACGTTCAGTTTTGCTCAGCTGTTTGAAAATCAAATAACATAAGATGTTTATCAGCACAGTCATTCATTAATTTTTCTAAGGGGACGTTACAGTTGGCACAGGAGAGGAAATCGTGCCGGTCCGCCTCAAACCAGGCAGAAAACTGAAGACTCAAAGAAAAGTTGGACAATAACGAGCAAAATCCAGGTCCAATATTTCACTCCATTATTTTACCTCCTCCTCCTCCTCCTCCTCCCTCCCTCCCACCAAACTGCGAGGGTAAGCGTCCTCCATCCATACATGCTACGACGACTTATTTTTTATGTTCTGCGCCTTCGTTGGATGCAGCCCGACACGAATTCTTCTCCTCTGCCGATCTTTTCATCCCAGAGTAGCATTTCCCCTCAACGAACCTAATTATTTGTTGGAAACGTTACAATCTACTATTCCTAGATATTTTACTCTCTACAGCACAGTCAAATACGGAACAAGTTGTTTCTTGATGTCTTAACACATTCCCACTGTCGTGTCCCTTCTTCTAGTCAATGTTTTCCGTATGTTCAACATCTGATTTACTATTTTATCAATAATTTCTAGCATCCTTGTACAGTACCACATTGGAAAACCTCCAAATCTCTTCATTTTCGGGTCGTGATCACTTCCACAGAGTGCTGTGCTTAGACTGGCATTCTCAGAAATATCGTCCTCAAATTAAATCTTGTGTCTGATACTAGGATACTTGGTTTCATCAGGAATGTCGTATTTGCCTGTGCTAATCACACTGTTATGTCCTCCGTGCTACATGTCTTAGTCTCTCTCCACCGTACCAAGAGTTCCTTAATTTCATTTATTTCGTGTCCTCAATTCTGACGCTAAGTTTATCACTTATCTCATTTACATTAACCACATTACTTTCGTCTTTCAACGGTTTACTCTCAGTCCACACTAAGTTCTCATTCAACAGGCCTCGTATTTATATTACACTCTCCTGAATATAGCAGTGTTATCAGCGAATCCTGTCATTGATATCCTTTCACCCTGGATTTCAGTCCAGCTCCTCAATGTTGCTTTTATTACGGTCAGATCTTCTTTCAATTGTAGACAGAATAGTTGGTGCGAAAGACTACATTTCTGTCTTATATCTTTTCTGATCTGAGCATTTTGTTCTTTGTTTTGCATTCTTATTTTTTCCTCTTGATTATTGTACATATTGTGTATTACCCGTAATACCCTATCCCTTACTTCTACTTTTTCCTGAATTTCGAACATTTTGCCACATTTTAAACTGTCCGGCGTTTTTTCTAAGTCGACAAATCCTACGAGCATGTCTTGATCTTCATTCAGTCTAGTTTTCACTGTCAATTGCAAAGTCTGAACTGCTTCTCAGGTGCCCTTATCTTTAAGAAAGACAAACTTATCGTCATCTAACAGAGCCCGAATTTCTTTTGGATTCTTGGACACATGAGCTGTTAAGCATATATACTTCTCGCACTTAGCAGCCCTTGCTACCTTCGGCTCTGTGCGGATGAATTTTTTCCGAAAGTCAGACTGAACATAATCAGGCTGTTTGACTCTATAAACCAACATGAATTCTCCCTTCGTCGCAAGTCTTCCAAAGTTCTGTTAAATTCTACCTGCAATGCAGCGTTATAAAGCTTCGGCGCCTAGTAGACTAGTAGAGGATTTCTATGTGTTTTTCCATCCATCTACTCTCTACTCTGTGATTAGCGCTGAAATCCTCTGTTGCCCTTAATGTTGACTGTTTCCTTCTTTTTTTTTTTTTCACAGAAGACTGTTTTGACTTTTATACACAACGAATCTTTCGATAGCCGGCCGCGGTGGTCTAGCGGTTCTAGGCGCTCAGTCCGGAACCGCGGGACTGCTACGGTCGCAGGTTCGAATCCTGTCTCGGGCATGGATGTGTGTGATGTCCTTAGGTTGGTTAGGTTTAAGTAGTTCTAAGTTCTAGGGGACTGATGACCACAGATGTTAAGTCCCATAGTGCTCAGAGCCATTTTTTGATTCTTTCGATATTTTTACATTTTTTCTTCAGACCTTTCCTGCAGTCTTCTCTGACTTCCTCCACTGCACGCTTCACTACTAAGTGATTTATGTTCGTGTATTCCGTGTTTACCATAAAATATTGTGGTTTCCTCTTTCGTCGATAAACTGAGGGTTTTCTTCTGTTACTCAAGATTGCTTCAGAGTTTCAAGTCAACCATGTATGACGAAGTTCTACAGTTGCCCTTTCTACAGATTCCCATACTTCTTCAAGTTACAAGCGAAATATCGCTACTTTTGTTTAGAAACTATCCCTCAACTTACGGGTACTTATACCCAAAAGACCGCCTATTATTATGCCTGAATAGTTACAGTAGCTGCTACATAGTCATGAATTTTCGTACTAGCCAAAGAATAGTGAAAGTAAGAAGAAATTTACGTAAATCTTGCTTCACTCTTTGTCCACCGCGCGTGCAGTGTCGACCGTTCCGGGCTTCATTAAAATCCTGGTATATCATTGCGCCAAAATTAAGTCCCTGTGATACGGTTCGAGTATGTGAAGACGTAGTCAACGTCACATAAACACCTATTAAACATGAAACCAGATTATATGTTATTTTGAATACAAAAGTTTTGTATCCTTTACTGTGGTTGTGTGGCTGGCAGTATTGACACACACACTTTGCAATAAGAGGTAGTTCGTAACATGACTAAACTATGTAGAGCATCTAAGAACGAATGTCCAACTTGAAAGCGCCTATGACGTGCACACTAGACTAAAGTGCACGGTGTTGAAGTGGTGAGGAGCTGGAGAGATAAGTAGCGACACAGTCCCACGAGCCTGGATTCTGGTACGCAGACCACTGATGAGCAACACGGTGCCGTAACGACATGGTCCGAAGAGCCGATGGGTTCGTGGACAGTCACACGCAGATACTGTGAAGCGGTGCACTCGGGAGCCGCTGACAAAGTACAGCGTCGTACGGGATTCGTGGCGTGGGCCAGACGATACCTGGCGGGCAGCGGCAGTGGCAGGAGTTGGGCCCGCATCGGAGATTCGTAGTGGTTGTTGTGCCAGCGACTGCAATGCTGCTTACCGCTCACTGCAGACCCCGTAACGGCTTGACTAGAGCCCTCAGACGCTGCGGCAGCTGCAGGAGGACGCTGGACTGTAAACAGCTTTTACAGGATGCGGGAGTGCATGGCGAGGGCGAATACTTGTCTACATCTACATCTACCTGTTTACTCCGCTATTCAAAAAAAGTGCCTGGCAGAAGGTTCAATGAACCACCTTCAAGCTGTCTCTCTACCGTTCCACTCTCGAACGGCACGCGGGAAAAACGAGCACTTAAATTTTTCGGTGCGAGCCATGATTTCTCTTACTTTATAGTGATGATCATTTCTCCCTATGTAGGGGGGTGGCAACAGAATGTTTTCGCAATCGGAGGAGAAAACTGGTGATTGAAATTTCATGAGAAGATCCCGTCGCAACGAAAAACGCCTTTGTTTTAATGATTGCCGCTCCAATTCACGTATCATGTCTGTGACAATATCTCCCCTATTTCGCGATAATACAAAACGAGCTGCCCTTCTTTGTACTTTTTCGATGTCATCCGTCAGTCCCACCTGATGCGGATCCCACACCGCACAGCAGTACTCCGGAATAGGGTGGACAAGCGTGGTGTAAGCAGTCTCTTTAGTAGACCTGTCACACCTACTAAGTTTTGCTGCCAATGAGTCGCAGTGTTTGGTTTGTTCTATCTACAATATTATCTATGTGATCGTTCCAATTTATGTTATTTGTAATCGTAATCCCTAAGTATTTACTTGAATTTACAGTCTTCAGATTTGTGTGACTTATTGCGTAATCGAAATTTAGCTGATTTCTTTTAGTACTCGCGTGAATAACTTCACACTTTTCTTTATTCAGGTTCAATTGCCACTTTTCGCACCATACAGATATCTCACCTATATCATTTTACAAGCCGTTTTGATCATCTGATGGCTTTACAAGACGGTAAATGTCAGCATCATCTGCAAACAATGTAAGACGGTTACTCAGATTGTCTCCTATGTCTTTAATATAGATCAGGAACAATAGAGGGCCTATTACACTTCCTTGGTGAACGCCAGATATTACTTCTGTTTTACTCGATGACTTTCCGTCTGTTATTACGAACTGTGACCTTTCTGACAGGAAATCATGATTCGAGTCACACAACTGAGGCAATACTCCGTAGGCACGCAGTTTGGTTAGAAGACGCTTGTGAGGAACGGTATCGAAAGACTTCTGAAAGTATAAAAATATAGAACCAATTTGACATCCCCTGTCGATAGCACTTATTACTTCATGAGTATAAAGAAGTAGTTGTGTTTCACAAGAACGATATTTTATGAATCCGTGCTGACTATGTGTCAATAAATCGTTTTCTTCGAGATACTTCAGAATGTTCAAAGTCCGCCCCCGGTAGCTGAGTGGTCAGCGCGACAGAATGTTAATCGTAAGGGCGCGGGTTCGACTCCCGGCTGGGTCGGAGATTTTCTCCGCTCAGAGACTGTCTGTTGTGTTGTCCTAATCATCATCATTTCATCCCCATCGACGCGCAAGTCGCCAAAGTGGCGTCAAATTGAAAGACTTGCACCCGGCGAACGGTCTACCCAACGGGAGGTCCTAGTCACACGACATTTTTTTTTTAATGTTCGAATACAGTATATGTTCCAAAACCCTACTGCAAATCGACGTTAGTAATATAGGCCTGTAATTCAGCGAATTACTCCTACTTCCCTTTCTGGGTATTGGTTTGACTTGAGCAGTTTTCCAGTCTTTATGTACGGATCTTTCTGTGAGCGAGTGGTTGTATATAAGTGCTAAATATGGAGCTATTTTATCATCATACTCTGAGAGGAACCTGACTGGTAAACAATGTCGACCGGAGGCCTCGCCTTTATTGAGTGATTTAAGCTGCTTTGTTACACCGAGGATATCTACTTCTATTTTTCTCATCTTGGCAGTTGTTCTTGATTGGAATTCAGGAATATTTACTTCTTTGATGAAGGATTTTCGGAATACCGTAACTTGTAAGGCAGTTCTGATTAAAATTTGTGAATTACTGCAACGATCAACTTCCCCTTATGAAATACATGAGACGATATCAATGCATTATAGACTAATCAGTATTAAACAAAATTACAGAGGAGAACCAGCACGAATAACTTCAGAGGCAAGGACTTGAAAACTGGGAGACCACGCAAAGAACAGAATAACCCTGCACTAACGTTAGAGTAATCAGACGCAAACTAGTGACCAGAAGAAACAGCTCTTTCTCCGTCACTATTAAACCATACAGGTGAAAGAGACTGAGCTATAGAATGACTGAAGTTGATGTCAGAGCCTTCCCATTAAAATTATGGGGAGCAGCAAAATGAAAACCGAACTATCGCCACAAAGAGGACCATTGTAAACTACTCAACACACACATTGTGACATTTCTCCCACTGGCTGACGAGACGATCATTGCCCATTTCGTAGAAAGCGGTTGACCGCTGACCGATCCAAAAACGCAGCCACTCTTGCACTTTCTCGTCCGATAGAAACCGACGTATACGCACTTGTTTCTTCAGATCGCCAAAGATGTGATAATCACATGGTGAACCATCTGGGTTGCGGAGGATGTTGCAATGTTTCCAAGCCAACACGCTGGAGCGTCGTCTTCATCCGATTGCCAGTGTGAGGGCGGGCGTTATTGTGCGAAAGGATGATTCCCTCCGACAGCATTTCGACAGAAAACGGGAAAGCGGCAACGCCATCAGTGAAAACAGTGAAATCCAAAGCTGTTCATACAAGTTCTGGTAAGGTCATGATGACCTGCTTCAGCCGCAGGGGCCCTCTGCTCGTTGAGTTCCTCGGGCGTGGGGCCACAACGCTCAGGATTCTGTCGGATAGAATCTTCATATGGCATGATAATGCCCACCCCCACACTGCCAATCGGACGAAGGCTACACTTCAGCAATTTGTTTAGAAAACACTGGAACATCCCCTGACAGGTTTACTTTGTTCACACATGGCGGTTGGGCCAAATACAGGTTCTTACGGCAGAAACAGAGAAACAGCATCTTCCACTATCACGCAAATACATGCCAAGACTACGAACTGATAGGGAAAGCGGTAACCTTGAGTTAAGCAGTTAAATTTTTCCTTACTCCTACATGAGTCTCATTACACGAAAGTATTAATGGACTTGTGTTGTAAGAAACTAATTTATGTCAGTTTCCTTCCACATTTATTCTTCAGAACTATTGTCACAAACCTCATCCTACGAGGTTCATTATTATTAAAATGTGATCTGCGGACTACTTACAGTCCAGTATCTGATTTCTAAATGCGTCTGACCATGTTTTAATCCAGGTGGAATCATCCCGTGACGTCAGGCCTTTTCCATCTCTTCCTCTACTGATATCTGAACAATAATTTAGAGCCGAAACTTATTGCATATTCTTCCGTAAATCGGTCTTCTATTTCCGCCACATTTCTTGCAGGAGTCAGTTAGTCTTTCTCCTCTCCCATTCTTTGGACGAGCCCGTATTATCCTGGTTATCTATTCCAGTCCCCCAAGATTAACAATTTTGTTTTATTTCCCGTTACACGTTGGGTTACATGTTCGATGTCCTCAGGTACTTTATCCATCTCTACATTTTCTGCTAGGGACGTCGGCGTAAATATCTGAACTGTTGCGGTTGGTGCAGGTTTTCTGTCGATTCTGTTGAGAATAATCCTATCAATGAACTCTTCGTAGTAATTAGCTGTATATCGTACTTCCCGATTAATGACGGATTCTCCTCCTGCAAACCATTTTCTGCTGGTGTTGATTTGACGCTGTATTCGTCTGACCATTTCAAGTCACTAAGACCCCACAATATTTCGCGTGAGACTTCTCATTTCCTTTTTCAGACTGTAGAGCTTTCCTATCACATTCAGACTTCCAACGTTCACGCCTGAGTCGTAGAATGTTTCCCTTCCGTTGGTTGTACAATTTTTTTCATGGTCACCTCAACCTTGGTTGCCCCCTCCCAGAGATCCGAATGGACGACTAATGGAGAGCCATCATGATACTTTATGGATCAGAGGCCGCATTTCCTGTGGACACATTTTATGTGTCTTCAATACACTGCTTTCCGTCGCTTTCTGTGGCCTCAAGCCGTTAATAATTATTTATCCACCGTTTAGGGGCAGGTTTCACCCCAAGGGGAAGAGGACGCTCTGAACTATTGTCTGATCCTGCACAGTCTTTTACAAGTCCTCTAGCAGGTCACTACTTGTGCCGGCATTTTAATTTGAAATGTGAGCCGTTGTTTGGATCGAACACTTGATGTATTGGTTATTAGTCAAACACGTTACCCATAGACCACAGTTTGACAGTGATATCCTGATACCAGCCAATAACATTACTGACCCACCACTTTGATGAAGGAAAAGGACTTAATGCGTGAGACGTGCATTGATTCTTTGCCGCCTCCCCGCCCTTATACGACGATCATCAGGTATCTGATAAGTCCTACACGTTTCTGTGAAAGCGTCCTGACACCACTGACCCTAAATCTTTTAAAGAGACGATACCGTCACTTATATCTGCATAATGACGTGACGTGTAATAATAATGCATGCAGTGGTGTAATGGTGATATTGCTGTAGCAGAATAGAAAGCCTCTACTATCATAAGCGTAATATGATGTCCATCTGAGCCACCGACGGCACAGAGGATAGTGCAACTGCAGGGACACTACGAATGTAGTGTGTGGACATATAAGGGGAGGATGTGGGTCTCGCGAGGTAGTCCCTGCAGTCGCACTATCCTCTGTGCCCTCGTTGGCTCAGATGGATAGAGCGTCTGCCATGTAAGCGGGAGGTTCCGGGTTCGAGTCCCTGTCGGGGAACCCAATTTCACCTGTCCCCGTTGATATATGTCAACGCCAGTCAGTAGCTGAAGGTATTAGTATATAATTCTAATTTCGTTCTAGACGGCTGCAGGTCATCAATGGTGTCTGTTCTTTCGGACATGTCCGAAAGAACAGACTCCATATCCACATAAGTATATACAGTAATGATTTTTTTCATTTGAAATGATGCAATGTGGGAGTGCACCAGCGGCGCAGTGAGTCATTTAACCCACAAAACTTGGAAGGTATTGTTGAGGCCGTAGATGGTTCTGTGTTGTTTATGGTACCATGTCTTGGACTCACTCATTCCGTTTATCTTGAAAATGATCGTGAATGTTTAATTCACAGCTGTTCATGACCAAGCGTAGCCCCTTTTTTTTACATCTCCGTGATGTATATGCTGTGGACATACCAGCTTTCCAAGACGGCAACAACCTTGTTTGCAGGGGTGGACGTGTACGTTTCTGCTTCGGCGAACACTCTGGCGCCCTATCGCATCTTGACTTACCCCTTGGAAAATGTCCCGCACTATTTTTGGTTGAGGGTGGAACGTGGCAACCAAGATGCGAACAATGCGCTAGATACACGATATCTAATAACCGAAGGGTGGATATGGCTGGATAAAGTATACCTGAAGAAACTTCTGGACTCTCTTCCTCGTCGAACTGAACAATTTTCACGGTAACAGGCGGTGGAACACGGTATTAGCGTGATGTCTCGTGCGGATGCCTCGCTTTTTGTCAGTTGTGTTTGTGTAGCAGTTTACTGTCACCGTGCGCCTGCCATAGAGACGGTATTAGATCATGCTGGGTGTGTGGACAGTGCGGCCATTGTATTGGTGGCCCCAGTGCCCCAGGTGTGGCCGCACGGTTCGTGTGACAGCTGCGCCTCACACGTCATCCGCCTGTGGCCTGCCGCGGGCGGCAGCGTCTGCTGAGGCAGCCGCCAGCCGTGTAATGGCTGCCATTGTTCCACACAATGGCGCCGGTAATCGCGTTGCCCGTAACCGGTACAGAGTCTGCATTTATTGTGCGCGTCCCCGCTTACCAAGTCCATCACCTGCCTCCTGAATGAGGCTGCTGACGCGCCGTTGCGTCCCGCTGGGTGTCTTTCATTGGTTGATCCCTTCCCAGAAATTACAACTGTGCATAGGCAGTTGTGAAGGGCTCCAACGAGAGGTGAGGCGGCGAACGGGGAAATCGTCCTTCTCCTCACTTCCTTCCTCTCCGTGGCTGTCCATAATCAGTGCTACTGGCCGTTCAAAAATATTATCTCACCAGTAAACTTCAGTGTCGGCCATTTTGTGTTCTATTATTCAACCCTTAGTGATCTTCCAGTTTCATTTTTATCCACATCTGCATTGAGGAAGATGAAAATTCAACTGAAATGTGCAAATAGACATCATTCGTCCGTTGTAAACAGAAATGGACGAGAAAGTCCTAACATTAATCATATTTTAAATGAATTAAACGAAACACGTGTCATGAGGAAGAAACACATTTCAGTACTCGTTTACACAGTAGCAGCATTTAAAAACGGCACATTGATGTTCGAAACGTAAGCACGAAAGAGACTTAAACGTGATGTGTCGCTGCCAAATAATGTAGCTTCATGAAATTTGAACACATAGCAAGAACTGCTTCAGTATGGTACATTATCTAGCTAACTGAAAGAGCAGAAATGAGACGTTTAGTCAAACAAAAATAACTGCACTGACGTCACCACGATTCATGGCAGTCTCTTGGACATTAGAAATGACGAGACACTGTTCTTAATAGGACGTGTGATCACCAAGGACTGTAATGCCTGGTCTGTAACTGCTCTCGTCCTGACGACGGTGTTGGTAAGGTGTTCTTGTAGTAGGGCCCTCCATTTCTCTTCCTGTGCGTTTGACGATTCTTGGATGGTCATTGGTACATATGAACGTGCTGAAGTACGTCCTAGAGTTCTTCCGGTCGCGCAGGTCGATGCGATCACGCATTCTTACCCACAAAAATTAAATCACGGCCTAATGGATCCTGAAAAGACCACATGAAGAAGAAGAACAGTGTCACATAAACACTGACTTGTGAGTGTACTGCTTTCAAGGACCTCGACATCAGTAAGTTCGTGCAACATAATGTCTCGGCACGCCATAACACCTGGTGCACCAAAACGACTATGTTCGACAGTATTCCTGTGAAAGGGTGCCTACACGATAGTTTGTAGGAGGGGGAGGGGCGCTAGACCTTGGGGTTATGGAGTATTTTTAATAATTTCGAAGACGAATGGCGACTTGTAAGTAGCCATAAAATGTCCCAGTTTCAATCCTGTTAAAAATAAGCACAGTACCGACTTTTATATTCTTGAAAGAAAAACAGCTGACTACACAATTTTTTTTCCTCTGACTGAGAGTTATGGAGGAGCCTCCGCCCCCCCCCCCCACCCCTCCCTTGCCACAAGTATAGGCTCTCTTGTTCCTGGGTATATTACATACCCTGGTATGACGATCTAAGGCGCCCAGGAACGATATCAAACATGAGAGTTTTAATGGTCCTTGTAGTGTGATGTGGATAGGCATAATTTTGCGTGGGTGTACTGACCTCAATGCCTCTGAACATGTCACACCCACCGCTCAACGTTACTGTGTCGCTGTACGTCTTTCGTATGTGCGTCCCTTCTGAGAGCATTCATCCCAGACTTCATGTTTATGGATAACGAAGTGCGATCACAACGAACCACTCGCGTTTAAGGAGTCGTGAAGAGGGGATATTCGGCGAATGGATTGGTGTGCTTTTACGTCCCATCGAACACGTGTAGGATGCGTTGAGGAGGCTTATTTCAGCCCGTACACATGCCCCAACGACCACCCAGCAGGTGGCGACCGCGCTGGCCCTACCACAATAGCTTCTTAAAAATCTCGTGTTTCCAAACACCACACAGCTCTTGCATTCTCGTCGGTGGTGATTAGACTCGCTGTTAAGAGCCATATTCTGGAGTTTCTAATGTCCAGGAACCCATCGCAAATTACGATGACTTCAGTTTAAATAAAGTTTTTTAGTAAGTGTGTCATTTCTGTTTATCTCATTGCGGATTTATTGCAATCGCCTTCTGTACTACGCTGTAGTAGTTCTTTTTGTGTATTCTCCAGGTTTCATCTAGCTTTGTCACTTATCAGTGACTCATTACGCGAAAATTACTAGCTTCCACAAGTTTTTACACCTCTGTGTTTAAACTGTAGCTACCATTTCACTATTAATTCAGGACCTAGTTCCAAAATACGAATCTGATTGATATTGTTTCGAAAATGTCAGTGCACCAAGAAGCTTATGACGTTGCACGTAACCTGCAGTACTATCAAACCCCAGAGATCTCTCACAGCGATGGAGATCTAAATCTCCATCAATGGGGTCCATCCAGTGTGTCACAATCGACTCTGAAGTGGGAAGACTCTTTCCGGACTGGAGGGCGACGATGTCATTGGGAAGCCCCAGAAATGCACGCTATCATGGCCCACTTCCATAACAAACGGCGCTGATAAAGAACTACAGAAGTACTTCTACATGCAAAAATATGAACTATGGAGTACAAGTAATACAAGTACTCTTATTTCACCACTTGGAAGTGGTGTTTTAGTCTGTACTCCAAAACCTCTGCACACTACAAGCAATTTAATTGAAGTAAGCTATATTTGCATCTCTACTATGTAATGAAAGATGATATGAACACCAGCCGTAAGTCAGATGATAATCCAGAGATGTTATCTACTAACGAAATATGAACGCCAGAGCTAAGTCAGATGACATACAGAGGTATTATCCACATTATGTACTCAATACAAATTTGTGTCATCTCTACCAAGATGGTTGCACCATCAGTTTTAATTTAAGAGATTTCATTATTAACTGAGGACCTAGTGCCAAAGTACTAATGCCAGTTACAAACTATGATCTCGCTACGTCAATTACAATCACTAATAATATAATTGCAGGGTGGATAGCGATCTTACAATAAGCGTAAGTAGCCTAATTTTCATTTAAGAAATTTAGCCTGTATTCTGTTTCTTCGCCACACAAAAAAGTATTTAGTGTGGGTATCAAACAGATCGGCGCAGTGAGGCTCTTACTTTAACACCCGCCTGATTATATAACATGTTGTAATGAATGTACAGTTATATAAATGTGGTTCTGCAACTACAGCACGACAAGCCACTGGACGTGGTACGGCGGCATCTGTGAAAAAGGGTGGAGAGCAGGACTGCTTTTCTTTTTCTTATGTTTTTGCAGAGAATAGGATTTGGCGCCAGCTCTGGTGGTCGTCAGCGAGTCTTCGAGGTCAGACATCATTTAGTTCTTCTTTGTAGTCTGCGGACTCGAGAGTACTGTTTGAAGGTGATGGACTTATACACAGTTTTATATGTTGCGAGATCGCAGTCTCGTTGATTGTTTTAAATGACTTCATTCCTTTTATTACAATACATAGGCATCCAAAAACGAGGGGGAGGGCGAGGAGGGGTGTAAGAGGGGTCACTTGCCCCTCCCTGGAATCTCAGTACAGAGTTCTTATCCATAACAGAATTCCCATACAAATCTAAGAGTGATTTCACGTCTTTCCACTAAACCTCTCGTGTAGCCAATTATACCATTATGTGACTGACCACACAGAGATGATTCTATGGCTTTAAGAGATGCTCCAGAGTTAGCAGCTTGTTTATATCGAAGATAGAAATTTTTGTCTTGCCTCCTCCTGGACAAGTTTCTGTGGACGCCCATCCTACAATATACGCTATTGACATTTCCGTATTAGGATTGTTTCAACCGGTTACAGGTGATGAAAACTCAGAAAAAATCGAAATTAAAAAGCAGAATATAAATGAGTTGAGCTTCTCCTCATTAATGTCTTTGGTACATACATCATCGGTATGTGACAGATGGGATAAAAACTCAGGGAGCAAGATTCCTGCTTACTGCACATGCCACTCAACTGTCAGTCATGACCTATCTGGGACAGACCTTGGGATCTTTCTGGCCGCAGTTCTACCTCAGCATCACGCATACAGTTCATAGAGTCACGTGCCGTGTGTGGACAGGAACTATGATGTTAAAAGGACACCACGGTATTGTCTTATAAAAGACTAAAACATGAGGACTCAGAATGTCCGTGACGTATCGTCGTGTGTCAGAGTTCTCTCAATCACTACAAGACGTTACCTGAAGTTGTAACCGATGGTTCCTCACATCATCATACAATGAATAACAACTCTGGGCCTCTCCAAAACACTTCCGAGGTTGCCGCTATACTAGCCGGCGATATCAAAGATTCACCTTTGAACACAATTGGAAGCAAGTCGTCAGCAGTCCATGGTACCCAGTCACGGCATCACTCAAAACGTAGCTGTGTGTGACGTGCTTTTAACGGAAGCTCACCGGCGAGACGATAAATACGTAGTTGGCTGCTGCTGCTGGTCTCCGACCACCGCATGGGATCACACAGAATGATGCAGGTAGTCCATTACTTGTTCTCGCGTGGCAAGCGGGGAGATCTCACGGGGTTACAGCAACTTAGTGCACAATAATCGATTCTTCTTGGTCAGACGTAGTCGACCGGAAACTTGATGACGAGTACGTCAGCCCTCATGTTCCTATGCAATCTAATGTCGGACCAATGTCACACCAGAATTCTCCACAAATCTGGATACTGCGCGATTCTTCCAGCCGCCCAAGTGGAAGTCCATAAGGAAGATCCTTCCACACTCTGACAGGTAGTGTTGACACTGTCTCACGCGAGTATGAGGCGCCGCCGTGTCCTTCACGGGGATCACTCAGCGTCTGACACTACCCACGTCCTTTACATACCTGGCAGTAATGTTCAAAAACTGAACAACAGTAATACACTCGTAACGATACAGGTATCATTACAACACTAATCAGTATGGTTTTCAACAGAATTACTAAATTTAGATTAGGTAAAGTGTTCGTCTTTATACATCATAACTTTGGAAAGTAACAGTTTGCACCGCTGAAGCAGTGGTCCGCTGGTATTGAAAGCTGCGCTATATGAGACATGCCTAATGTAGACTATCATGTCATCTACCAGTTGCAATGACGCAATATGTTTGTAAAAACGGATGGGTTACGAATCACCGTAATGTGTTGTCACCTTGTGGCAAATTACACATTTACTAAACCATATTAAGAAATAATTAAATATATTATTGAAACGCCCTGCTTAACCCGCAGGACAGGACAGATATAATCAATTGCGGAAAAGGGGCCAAAATAAGGGCTGCTAGTTACACTCGAACATACAACTTTATTATTTGATCAAACATTACAAGAGCACAAAAATTTTTTTTTAAACACACAGCTTTAATTTTTGGGACTTAATTATCGGCTGACAGCCACTTTAATTTAAAAACGGCTGAAGGCCAATAACTTAAAATGCAAGCATAATCA
Source organism: Schistocerca americana (assembly GCF_021461395.2). Taxonomy (NCBI): domain Eukaryota; kingdom Metazoa; phylum Arthropoda; class Insecta; order Orthoptera; family Acrididae; genus Schistocerca; species Schistocerca americana. The sequence goes on from NC_060119.1 coordinate 1,004,719,352, forward strand.
TAAATTAAAAAGACAAGCCTTATCTTAACAGTTCTTTAGCTAGGCTGAAGTGAACAAGTTAAATTCACATCGGGTGAAGGCCGAACACTTAAAACTCCAAAAACATTATTTTTTTTAAATACCATAGTTCAAAAATGGTTCAAATGGCTCTGAGCACTATGGGACTTAACATCTGAGGTCATCAGTCCCCTAGAACTTAGAACTACTTAAACCTAACTAACCTAAGGACATCACACACATCCTTGCCCGAGGCAGGATTCGAACCTACGACCGTAGCGGTCGCGCGGTTCCGGACTGAAGCGGATACCAAAGTCTTTACATGAAACAGTTCGTTAATTTAGGCTGAAGGCCATAAGAACAAACAACTGAAACTCAAACCGGCTGAAGACTGAAGACAACCCAACCTACCGACAGTCAGCGGACCCACCAACAAGATAACTTCCACTTCACCCGACCAGGCCGCAACGGGGAGTTCAACGGAACAACGTAGAAGATATTGGCGCCCACAACCAGTCATACACGCAGCTGTCAAACTATACACCGTGCTGGACAGCAACAACACGATGAGGAAACTACACTGCCTGCAATTTACGTCAACGCCCAGGGCAGGTAACCGGAACGTTAGCGGCCACAAGGCAGAAGATTCCGCTGGTGCACTTCAACTCAAATAACCAAATACAGTGAAACTCCACCGGTGGGTGGCTAGAATTTTCCAGCTTGAAAACCACGTCGTTGCTCGCGGGAATATTCCAACATCCGCAGGTTTTGTACCAGTTTTTGCGCCGACTCTAATTTTTGTCTTACTTCCAGCCACGGAGTCTTTTGTTTTAACTTTATTTTGCAGTCGTACAGTCGTCAGAAATGTTATAGAGGTTGGCTGAGTTGGCAAGTCATGGCTGTAAGCAGCATGTGAAAATCCTTGCTTCGGAACGGGTAACGGCAAGTCCGAAGACGCGTCTTCAGTAGGCTCAATGTGTTTCTTTGGAGCCGCACTGGCTGTCTGTATACAGATTTCCGGTTCCTCGCGTTGTTTGGAAGCAGTTTGGAGGTGGCGGGTGTATATGTTATGCTGAACACCGCGTTCATCATCGTGTGTGTTTACGTGTAGCAGTTGACTGACTTCCGCCTCTTGTATGTTGACCACCTCTTGCGAGTCGAGAAGCGGCATCGCAACATATTGCTGTAAACACTCGCCTGTCCTCGTATTGACAGTTTCTGCGTCGGGAGTTTCAATGCGATTTTGGCGGGTCGTAACAGAGCCGTCCGACATATGCGTGTCCTGTGTGGAGGTCCGCGACTCCACGTCATCGGATTGATTTTTTAATACCTGGTCACCGGTGCCACTACCGTCACTAGTACGGCGTCGTTTCATACCGACAGATAGTGCAACGCCGTCGGCTAAGAGCTGACTGGCCACGGTTTTCTGACGTAAGGGTGGGAAGGTGCCTTTATCGAGATCGTTATCCTCTGACGCAGACGAACTTGGTTGGGAGTCAATCACAGAAAGCGTATGGTTTTGAGTTAGGACATCAGCCATTGTTAATCTCTGTCGTTGTTGCAGATTGTTTCGATGTACGAAAACGTGCCGTGGGCAATCATCTCGCTAATGGCCACTCGTGTTACAGATAAAACAAGTGCTTACTTGTCCATCGTAAATGACATGAGCCTTATAACCACAAACCATTGCACTGGATGGGATATTGACTTTAACGGCCATGTCAACTGAGCGAACCCTACTATAACATTGGTGTTTGTGATGGTTCGACCATTTATCGTTTCTAATCTGTCGGATGTCACCGTATTTGGCAAGGACATCTCTAAGAAAACAATTCTCAACCTCAGGTGGCAAATTGAACACTCGCACTTGTTTATATTCGATGTCAGCGTTAGTAATTGGAACTGTACTCACCGACTGATCACGATGTCGGAACTCTGCTGTCCCACCGGTATTCACCAAAATTTTCTCCATTTGTATCTGATCTAAAAACTTCACAAAGAAACACTATTCCGCCATGTCATAATATGCTGTGTTGACCTAGTCGGACGTGAGGCCAATAATATCTACTATCCAGTCATGGATTTCTAGAGAACTCGGTTGCACATTCCTGGAAGATTTCTCAAATGCAAAACACAGAGTATTCTTAAGGGGACACTGGGAACCGTAACTGCACTACATGAGCGGCTGAGACCCCTGTGCTTTAATTAATAAGCGTGTGTAAGAATTTAGTAATGAAGCACTGAGAATATCACAGGCCACAATCCAAGAATGTCTATAAATACGGCTTGCGGCGCTACGACTAGGCGGAAGTACCGGCAGGTCCGGTTGCTGACGCGTCCCAAGCGGAACTAGCATCTGAGCTACCCAAGCACGACTCAGAATCCGTCCTCACAGCTTCAATTCTGCCAGTACCTCGTCTCCTACCGAGCTTCTGTGAAGTTTAGAAGGTAGGAGATGAGGTACTGGCAGAATTGAAGCTGTGACGACGGGTTGTGAATCGTGCTTGGGTAGCTCAGATGGTAGATCACTTGACCGCGGAAGGCAAAGGTCCCGATTTCGAGTCTCGGTCCGTAACACAGTTTTAATCTGCCAGGATGTTTCATTACTCCCAAGTATTTGCGGAAGCAAGATCTTGGTGAATCAGTAGTCAGTTCTACAATCCACATTTTGGGTCGGAAGTAGCCTCCCCCAGTTTTTGACAAGCTTTTGGGAAAGCCTTTCTTGGCTGCCACGCAAATCTCGGAGCAGAATCGTCTCCCAAGTATTTCCAACCGGGAGCATGTCTGCCCTACTCCCAGCCTACTACGATGTTCTGCGAGTAGAAAAAAGCCTGCTCTACGGTCATCCTGGTCATCTCTCAAGATAAGACGACATGATAAGAAAAGAAAAAGGAAGTAGTGTGTGTTGCATGAGGCACTTTTGCAAACAGGACACCGCTATCGGTGATGATCAGAGAATTGTCTCCTTAAACCAAGAAGGTACTACCAGCCGCACTGCACTGAGTGCCATACATAATTTCGCATAAAACAAAATGATAGGAATATCAAATTTTATTTACTAAACCCTGCTTCGCTGTGACCTGATCCCGCTCTCAAGACGAAAACGGGTGTAAACGGGAAGAGATTCAAATAGGGTGAAACCAAAATAGTCAAATAAGTGAAATAGCACTTACGAAAAAAAAGAACACTCCAGCCTAAATGGCACATGTCAGCAACTGACGCTCTCTCAACTGATTAAAAACAGTGAGCAGTATAGACACCTAGGAGCACACCCTCTCTCTTTATGCTTCCGCCCATAGGAAACAAATTCAACTCCGCCTTTCAGCCTAACCCTCCACCTCCCGTTGCCCATTATCATACACACTGCCCATCCAAAACGATCCGAGACTTATTTTATTCCTGGCGTATAAACGTTGGCAGCACAGTAATTACGATGGCACATTCAACTAACAACTGTAAACAACAGATATGATTTCAACCAATCAGTTGTGAGCAGGAGCACTTACAGGATTTGTGGATTATATGGAAAAAGATAAAGCTGATGCAACATCTGACCACGAGAGAAGAACGGATACTGGATAATATTATTAGAAAATAAGTTTGTTTCAGAATAAAAGCAGCCTTGCTTGCGAAATTATTTAATATCAATGATGCGTTTTACCCTTTTGGAGCATCATCAGACTGTGCAAAAGTAGCTAGATAAGTAACCAATCCGTCAAAAATCCAAAATGGGCACATCAGTAACATGATTAGTAATCCATCAGTCATAAAAACATATAAAATACAAGTGGAAGGTCCTTCTGGAGTGATTCGGAACTAGTTGCTGTAGCATCCTGCCACGAATGGAATAATTTTTACAGAGAAAAATTGTCCACCCGATACATTTTGAGGATGACACTGAGAAGTATATAGTTTTCAATGCCTTGACTCCCTCTTTCCTTGTAAAGTACGATGATTGTTGCACTGTTCCAGCATCGAGGAACGGTCTTTGTCGGCAGACATTTGAAAATGCACATTATGACCACCTGCTAACAGCTTGTCCGACTTTGGTACGAAATAAATCACTGATTCTGCGTATCAAGGATTCGACAGTGTGTTGGTAGGTTTTTGGGGGTATGAGGTATTAGATGTCCACGCACAGGTCATGTAATTCGCGTAAATAGCGCGCCGCTGATTTGCGAACGCAGTAATGGCGTACGATAGCGTCCCGGACGGGTTCCATATGATTTACATCAGGCGGATACTGTAGCACGGTTCTTCCTCCGAGACACGGGCCGTTATACCGCTGAAATATGACATCGCTGTCGGGGAACACATCAAGCATGAAAGGAAACTCAAGAGAATGTCTTCCACAGCATAACACTGCTCACACCAGCCTGTATCCGTGGCGCACTGCAAGTTTCGAGTCGCCTTTCCCCCCTATGACGGCGTTTGTGGAGACGACCATCGACCAAATGTAGCAAAAATGCGTTTCACCTGAAGAGCTGACGAATTTCCATTGGTCGACGGTCGAATACCGGTGGTCCCGTGCTCACTGCAATCATAATAGATGGTATCTTTTGGTCAACATGGCAACACGTAGGTGTAGTCAGTTGCAGAGCTCTATGTTCAGTGTGATGAATGGTGTGCTCCGAAACATTTGTGCGTGCACCAGCATTGTGCTCTTTTGGCAGAAATGCCACATATCACCATCTATTGTACTTCACACAGCAGATAAGCCTCCAAACCCCACGTTCTGTGAAGAAACGTGGACGTCTCACCATTTAACATCTAGTGGTAGTTTCACTGTACTTCTACCTCTTCCTGTAGGTGCGCACGAAAGTAGCACGTGAACACTCGAGCAGTTTCGCCGTTTCCGAGGTAGTGGTTCACAGCCTCTTAATAATAATCTGCCCTTCGTCAAAGTCGCTCATCTCAATAGACTTCCCCATTTGCAGCCCATATCTTTGCTGGGATGATCCCTCGTCTGTGTCTGTTCGGCTTACTTATATTTGTTACCGCGTCACGTGCCCGCAACACCACCAGGCAGCATCCAGTTTCACAGTGGGCAGTGGTCATAATGTATGGGCTGATCAGTATATATTTTATTAAATACCACATCACAGTTTATTTGCTTGTTCATTACACACTCTTCTGATTTCCTTGAACAAGAGTACACTTCGAAAATCATTCGACGAAACAGATCACATCAATTAACAAGGTAAAACTAGTCGCTTGGCAACAGGACTCACATCACTACGCAGAAATATGTTCCATGTAGAAATGTCATCACTTACGAGGTTAACCACGTTGTTATTTTTTGACACTGTAGAAGAGAACGCAATAAGAATGAAAGCTTCATGGCCACTCCAGCGAAGGAAGCAGTTTTTACTGGAAAGGACATCGACGACTAGATTCCACGTGTACACATACACCTACGGATATACAGTTACACGAAACAGTAGTGTCAATCCATGCATCATGCATGTCAAAAGGAACATTGCATCGTATTTCTTAATAACACAGTAACTGCTATTTTGTATTTATTTGCCAATTTCATGCCCTCAACTTTCAATAAATATATCCATCATGGGGAGGGGCAAGGACGTCAAATGGAAGTTAAAGTCTGACCGTGATTCGTGCACGGATAGCCGAAGCCGTTAAGGTGACTGCTCGTGTAAAGTGGGAAATCCGGGTTCGCGTCCGAGTCCAGCATAAATTTTCGTTGCTGTTTCCCTAATACACAGCCAAAGGTGATTGATACTGTCAGCTGCGAATACATTTCCTGCACAATTAAAGATTAATGTCAAATGGAACGACAGTTTACAACTTTCTAACAAAAATAAGCTATCTCATTACGTCCGACGTACGACTCTGCATTGTATTGCGGGAACTTTGTGACGTTGTTCGCCTCCTACTTATGATTTAACAAGATACCATACAGTACCACCCAGTCTGTTGAGTGTAACATGGAGCAGGGTACACAATCATGTCATTATGTATCCTCTGCGCTCCCTTGAATCAACTAATACTGAACAATTTATGATGAATTGTGGGAAGAAGTTAGCTAGTGATGTGGTGAATTTGTTAACGAAACATGATGTGACGATGAATAAACACATATTGAGTTTATATAAAAGGAAACGTCTTTACGATACGGTGTTATCGAACTTCACGTATGATGGACTAAATGGGTTATGATCGGTGGCCGCAAGTAAAGAAAACTGTTTTGTGTGGGTACAACGATGCCATAGGAGACATAGTTTCTGTTACTCGTCTGTACAGCGCAACAATCGTAAAGTGAAAAACAATTTATGATTACTTGCTAGCTTGGTCTTCAAAACAGGCACAAAATTTTCGCCTAGAAGCTACGCATAATAACAGAACAGGATCAATACACACGCACATGTGGTGAAAGGTTCTGCGCTTCCAGCACTTCCTCTCCGAAAAGTTAGTCCACAGAGCATTCATTCAGAACGAAATTCGCGTTCGAGCAAATAACAGCAATTGTTCTGTGCGTGGATAAGCTTTCTACTTAATTCAGCAAGTCAAACAAAGTTACTTGGCGTTCGTAGTGCATTCGGAGTTTATCTCTCCGAACTTTGAGCGGGTTATTTAAATATTAAAAGCTGAATAGGTCGCCGGAGACCAAGTTTTAACCGTGCACTGATTCTGAATGTACTGCCAATAGTGCAGATATCTCATTCAGTGGTTTTACTGACTCCATGAGTGCATTCATTATTTAAAGGTCTCTGCCAGGAACAAATGGATAACTGCAATACTGGTATCGAAATAAGCACGGACTCAGATACTACTGCCACAAATTCGACATGTCTATGTAGAAAATAAAAGGAAATTCTGCAGAGGATTTAGAAAAATGTTTTAATTTTTATATAATGTCACCAAGTGGGTACGCGAAGCCGATGAATAGTAGTAATATAGATGTGCGGGGTGCAGACATACTCGTACATTATGGATGTGTAAAGGCTGCTTTTATGTAGCCGCAGTGCGTATCTGTCATTGACTTTATACACGCAGTGAAACGGCCGTAGTTGATGCGATACAGTGAACTGTTTTCTGACGCGGACGAGCTAATGAAATTATGAGTTTTAACACTAATTGGAGTTTACCATTATCATCCATTAAGCCGTTAATTTGGACTGTTATTAGTGTGTAATTGTATTTCGGTATACTTTACAGCCAGCCACACATTGCGGTGCGCGTCACGATGCTAACACGTAGTAGCAAATTCTGAATTTTGTATCACATCAGCAGGAACGTGAGTTTTTACTTCTGTTTTTTTTTATGATGTGCTCAGGTTTACGGCCACTGATGAGTCAAACTCCCATGTTGCCCGTCATTATATTCCTTTAGTAGAGTTCCCAACAGACTCGTGGTTTGTAATGGAATATCGAGTGATCGTTACGTGCACGAGCAGTGCTGTAACATCTGGGGCACCCATTTGGGCATCACTAGGGTCGTACTCAATGGTCTGAGTTTGCTGGCGTGTCATACATTTCAAGCTGACCCCATAATTGCTTCCCGACAGGAAATTAAACCGGGTCGCACTGACGATATCTGAGATCTGTTCGCGTAGTCTAGCGACGTTCTAGAACTCAGTATAGATAGTGCCTGAACGAAAGCGATGAAGTAGTTCACTTCACGATTGTAGAATTGTGTCATGTGTTTCTAAGCGTTCGTCTAGCACAACGATTAGAGAGTACACTACTGGCCATTAAAATTGCTACACCAAGAAGAACTGCAGATGATAAACGGGTATTCATTGGACAAATATACTAGAACTAACACATGATTACATTTTCACGCAATTTGGGTGCATAGATCTTGAGAAATCAGTACCCAGAACAATCACCTATGCCCGTAATAACGGCCTTGATACGCCTGGGCATTGAGTCAAACAGAGCTTGGATGGCGTGTACAGGTACAGCTGCCCATGCAGCTTCAACACGATACCACAGTTCATCAAGAGTGTGGCAGTCCAGAGCCCAGTATCTTTGCTGACGTACATTCTCGTGACCACCGCTACCAGCAGTCATTTACGGTGGCTAAATTCCTGTAGCCTGGATAGCAGGAATTTAAAATGAGACTATTTGCTACGGATATTTGCTTGTTTGTGTGGATAAGATACAAGGTCTTGGCGAGGGGAGACAACAACGCTTCCAGAGACTCAGCGAACAGGATATTGAATCTAGACGTGACGCATATTGGGTTCACTTATCTGGTAAATCGTGAATATAATTTAAACAACTATAGCTTGCATTGCAAACGCAAGTTCAATGCCTTAACCACAGCACCACTACGATCAAATAGTCGTGCTCCCTTCCATGTGCGTAGTGTGTACGTAGCTTGAGTGTCATAATTGCTCTTGCGCATTGTTAACTTACTTTTTTGTATTCAATTCCGTAAATCCTGAACGTCGACATCTGGTACTGACGTTGATAAAATTTCCACTCTGTCCGACTGTCGACTACAATTATCCGTACGGAATTGCAAATTCCCCGTGTAATTGATGTTGAGAACCTCGTTCCGTTAAAATGTTAAATTACTTGCTGATGAAATATATTTAATTCGTCAAATAAAATGAAATAATTCTACATACGAAATGAAATGACAGTTTCAATAAAATCATACGGTTATATAATTATTATTGATGGTGGGATGGAAGACATTTCAAATCATACTTGTCAATTTCTATGATTTTGTTCACTTATTGCTGCTACTAAAATTGGATATTATTTATTTACTTCTGATCGAGTAAGTGGTGAGTTATGGTACAAAACGAATAAGTACTGAAAAGATTAAATGTAGAAAGAAGTCTAAGGAAGACTCTTTCCACAAAAAGGAATGGATTACGGCATCCAGGATTAGTTCATTTGATGCTGGGAGGAGCAGTTGAGAGGAATGGTCGTATTTAGAGAGATAATGTAGAATGTACAAAATAGGTGGTAGAGCTTGTTTATCTTCGTAGATGTGTAGTGATGAAAAGATTCCCGCAATGGAAGAAATGCAGGATTGCTTCAGACTTTAGAGAATTCTGACATGAGAAATTAAGAATATCTGCTTGGTTTTTTCAGAAAGGCTGCTTTTCTTACGCAATTCTTCCATTGTTTGGTAGGTGTTAAGAGTTTTAAGATTCATAGGAATTCCTGCCTGTTGTGTTGGAAAAGATACTAAGGCTTAAGTTAATGCTGTTTACTTTGGTGTGAAATAGCCTGCAGGTAAAATTTTACCAATCATAATAAACCATTTGAATGAAATTAAGCGGAGATTCAAAAGAAAACTCTTAAAAAGATGAAAGTTTATATATCTTATATTAAACATTATGAACTATAAATAACTAGTATCTTTATCACGCCACATCGTACCGATATGAAACAGTTTAGTAGTTTATTATTTATATAGTTATTGTTGGTGTACATATAGATATAAACTACAGACCTCCATACAGTTTCATTGTTTATACACATATCAAAACAAGTTTTTCATCACCTCGGTTTCGAGAGTTTTTATTGCTCATGGAAACCACACACTGCATGTTGTACCACCATGCAGGAGACCTTCAGAGGTGGTGGTCCAGATTGCTGTAACACGTGTAACCGAGTAGCACGTCCTCTTGCATTGATGCATGCCTGTGTTCGTCGCGGCATACTACCCACAAGTTCATCAAGGCACTGTTGGTCCAGATTGTCCCACTCCTCAAAGGCATTTTCGGCGTACATACCTCAGAGTGGTTGGTGGGACACGTCGTCCATAAGCAACCCTTTTCAGTCTATGTCCGATATAGTTCATGTATAGAGAACATGCTGGCCACTCTAGTCGAGCGACGTCGTTATCCTGCAGGAAGTCATTCACAACATGTGCACGATGGGGATGCGAATTGTCGTCCATGAAGACGAATACCTCACCAATATGCTGCCGATATGGTTGGACTACCGGTCGGAGGATGGCATTCACGTACCGTACCGCCGTTATTGCGCCTTCCATGACCGCCAGCGACGCAAGTCAGCCCACATACTGCCACCCCAAAACAGCAGTGAACCTCCACCTTGCTGCACTCGCTGGACAGTGTGTCTAAGGCGTTCAGCCTAACCGGAATGCCTCCAGACACGTCTCCGACGATTGTCTGTTTGAAGGCATATGCGACAGTCATCGGTGAAATGATGCCAATCCCGAGCGGTCGATTCGGCATGTTGTTGGGCCCATCTGCACCGCGCTGCATGGTGTCGTGTTTGCAAAGATGGACCTCGCCATGGACGTCGGGAGTGAAGTTGCGCATCATGCAGCCCACTGCGCACAGTTGGAGTCGTATCACAACGTCCCGTGGCTGCACGAAAAGAATTACTCAACACGGTGGTATTGCTGTCAAGGCCGGTCGGTGTGGCCGTGCGGTTCTAGGCGCTTCAATCTGGAACCGCGTGACCGCTACGGTCGTAGGTTCGAATCCTGCCTCGGGCATGGATGTGTGTGGTGTCCTTAGGTTTAAGTAGTTCTAAGTTCTAGTGGACTGATGACCACAGATGTTAAGTCCCATAGTGGTCAGAGCCATTTGAATCATTGTTGCTGTCAGGGGTCCTCCGAGTCATAATCCGTAGGCAGCGTTCAATCACTGTAGTAGTATTTCTTGGGTGGCCTGAGCGAGGCATGTCATCAACAGTTCCTGTGTCTGTGTATCTCCTCCAAGTCCAAACAACATCGCTTTGGTTCACTCCGAGACTCCTGAGCACTTCCCTTGTTGAGAGTCCTTCCTGGCACAAAGTAACAATGCGGACCCGATCGAACCGCGGTATTGACCGTCTAGGCATGGTTGAACTACAGACAGCACGAGCCGTGTACCTTCTTCCTGGTGGAATGACTGGAACTGATGGGCTGTCGGACCCCCTCCGTCTAATAGACGCTGCTCATGCATGTTTGTTTACATCTTTGGGAGGGTTTACTGACATCTTTCAATAGTCAAAGGGATTGTGTCTGTGATACAATGTCCACAGTCAACGTCTGTCTTCAGGAGTTCCGGGAACCGAGGTTAAGCAAAACATTTTTTGATGTGTGTAGCAAGTATTTCTTTGTAACTTGATTTAGTGAATATTTTCATTGTAGTAGTATAGAGCCAGTCCACAATCAACATTTTGGGATTCCAAGTCTGTATTTCCTCTCTACGTCTTCCGTGACATCCTTCTAGTAGTAGGGAGATGGGGGCTGGTCCAATTTTGATTTCAAATTGATCCCAAAATGATATGCAAATTAATCAATTAATTATCCTCCCATCCAGGCCCACTCTGGACGGCGTCATATATTTTTCTCAGCTTGCACATGGGTTTTCACACCGACCTCTGGACCTCCCCAATCCTGCCCCTCACTCTCCCCCATCTACAGTATTGGCGGTAATTTCGCATATTCATTAGAATTTCGAATTTTTAAGGGCATTTCGAGTTTTGGAGGGCATTTTCTTTGCCCCGCGACTATGTTGACGGCCCACCTCTTCCCTTCACACAGGAATTGGTGGGAAATTAAAAATGGTGGTGCCTGTTCAGGAACTCAAACCTTAGTCCTTCTGGACAGAAAGACCGAGTGCATCCCCCAACACATAGAAACTGTCCAGATGCAGGAGAGGAAGGTTAGGTTATGCACTTCATTTGTTTTGGTTTGGAAACTGAATTACAAATCCGTCCTAATTATGTAATTAGTCACACATATCGGACCTAATTACACAACTATATGAATGGACTATACACATGGACTGCCTAAAATAGAAATACAGTTCAAAAATTGACTATGCTGTAAAGCTTGTGTTATCCTACTGGAAAAAAGTTTCAAAATACCAGTTTCGAGTGGTATTTTGAAACTTTTTTCCAGTAGGATAACACCAACTTTACAGCATAGTCAAGTTTTGGACTGTGACATGCGTACTCAAACTCTATCTTTCACCCGCAAGTTAGTGGGAAAAAGGCTGTGGTGTAAGGTACTACCTTTATTCTTTTTGGGGGGAAATATGTTCAACTAATGAGATGCTGGTGTTGGACACAGACAGTTTAAGAAGTGTATTACCTGCAAGCATACAGCTGAGGACTTTATCTATCGCTGTTTCACATCACAGTTTGCTATAGACGACTGCTCGACAATCACCCTGCAGATCAGGTAAATGAGGCCAGTACAAAAACCACAACTGATGGAAAATTCATCACTGCTCTGCACTGAAACGGCAAAGAAACTGGTATAGGCATGCGTTTGCAAATACAGAGGTAAATGGTTAGAATATGGCACTGTGGTTGCCAATTCCGATATAAGACAAAATTGCCTGGCACAGTTTTTAAATTGGTTGCTGCTGCTACAAAGGCAGATTATCAAGATTTAAGTGATTCTGACTATAACTAGTCGGTGCACGAGCGATGTGACACAGCATTTCCAAGGTAGCAATGAAGTGGGGATTTTCCCATATGACCATTTCACGAGTGTATTGTAAATACCAGAAATCCAGTAAAACATCACATATCCGACATCACTGCGTCCAGAAAAACATCCTGCATGAGTCGGACTAACAACGACTGAAGAGAATCGTTCAATGTGACAAAAGTCCAACACTTCTGCAAATTGCTGCACATTTCAGTGCTGGGACATCAGCAAGTGTCAGCATGCGAACCATTCAGCGAAACCATCGAAATAGGCTCTCAGAGCTGAAGACTCACTGACGTACCCTTGATGACTGCCCAACACAAAGGTTTATGCCTCTCTTAGGCCCATCAATAGCGACATTAGACTGTTGGTGACTGGAAACATGTTGCCTTGTCAGATGAGTCTCATTTCAAAATGTGTCAAGGACACGGATGTGCACGCGTATGCAGACAACCTCATGAATCCATAGGCCATGAATTTCAGAAGGGGACTGTCCAATCTGGTGGAGGCTCTGTAATGGTGTGGGGTGTGTGTGCAGTTGGAGGGAGCCCAGTTACGTCTAGATACGACTCTGACAGGTGACATGTACCTCAGTGTCCTGTCTCATCACCTGCATTTATCCATGTCCGATGTGTATTTCGACGGAGTTGGGAAGTTCCAGCAGCACAATGCGACATCCCACATGGTCATAATTGCTGCAGAGTGGCTCCAGAAACACTCTTATGAGTATAAACACACCCGTTGGCAACCAAACACCCCAGACAAGAACATTATTGAGCGTATTTGGAATGACTGGCAACGAGCCAATCAGAAGAGATCTCCACTCCCTCGTACTCTTACGAATTTATGAGCAGCCCTGGAGAATTCATGGTGTCAGTACCCACCAGCACTACTTCAGACATTAGCCGTGTCCATGCCATGTTATGTTGCTCGCGGGTGTCCTACACGATATCAGACGCTGTACCAGATTCTTTGGCTCTTCAGCGTAATTTCAAATCAATATTGGATTTTTAATGAATGGGTCATACTGCAGCACATTTACTGGGGAAAACCGCTGTCCTAAAAGATTGCAGAGGGTGCGGTACTTGAACACGCGTTCTCCTAGATGTACAATCACAAACTGCCGAAAATTAGAGAGTCCTCTTACCTACCGTCGAGCCTCCCCCTCCTTCCCTCCATCTACTGGGGGAGACAGCCTTTTTCGAGTACAGGGAGTGTATGCCATGATAACAATTTACTGTAACATTTGTATTTAACATCAATGCTTCTTTTATAATCAAGCATTTATTAAAAAGAAAAACACAGTTGACACGATAGTTAATGTCCTCTTTCCACGAAAATAGGCACAGAACATTTTCTTTTAGTTTGTGAACAAAATCGGTATAGTTTTTACATTAGACTGCAGGACACTATTAATATCTCAGTATTTTGAGACATCCAACGAACTGCATCACCACTGATTACATTCAGAGGTTAGGCAATGCACCCCACATACACGTCCACCATGCATAAAACTGGGGAAAAAGCATACACTATTTCACTGTGAAAATTCCCAATCACCGCAGAACGTGCTCGTCACTTCGAAACCGCTACCAGAGTAAAGAAAAAGCGAGAATTTAAACTCCAAAGATGAAACAGCTATGTAAAGCAATTTCTTTCAGCTTGATGTACAAATTACACGACCTGAGAGCGTCTCTCCCGTACAAATCAGTGTCTGTAAATAAACTGTCATTGAATGTGTATTACAAACATTTCAGACACGTGAAATTGCATTAGAAAGTACAACCATTCATGTCAATAGCTCACATGTCGGAAGAAATGCAATCATTTTACATTCGACAGCAACATTCTATAGTTGAAGAGCACATTGCTGTTTTCTACAATTGGCAAGTCCCGTTTTAACAGAGAATTCTATATTACACCGTCGTTTATGAAACAAATCGTGAGAGCCTGTCTTGTAATAGAATCTTCTTTACGATTTTCCTGTGTCTATCTCTCTTCCGCTACATCGAAACCTGTTACAGTCTGTGTGCTTATATTTGACATTTGTGATGCACTATGCACCTCTACCAACATGCCTGTGAACTTTCTATCATAGAGCAGATCCTCGTTTTATAGTTTTGCATCTAGAACTGATGGTTTTTATTTACATAACGAATTTGTGGATATTTTATCAAGATATACATATTCACTTAAGCCTGTGGTCGATTCTTTTTGGAGTACAATATCTCTACATCTTCCACCCCTGATCCTTCATCTATATCTACATACCGACTCCTCAAGACATCGTATGGTGCGTGGCAGAGGATAACATGTACCATTACTAGTAATTTCCTTTCCTGTTCCACTCGGAAATAGAACGATGGGAAAGAGACTGTCTGTATGGCTCCTTAGGAGAGCTGATCTCTCCAGTCTTAACTTCATGGATCTTGCACGAAATGTACAGGCGGCGGTAGAATCGTTCACAGTCAGCCTAAAATGTCGATTCCCAAAATGTTCTCAGCAGAGCTCCTTGAAAAGAATGTCGCCTTTCCTCCAGTGATTCTCATTTGAGTTCCCGAAGGATCTCCGTGATACCTGCATGTTGTCAGAACCTACCAGTAAAAAATCTAGCAGCCCGCCTCTGAACTGCTTTGAGATCTTCTTTTAATTCGACCAGGTGCGGATCCCAAACACTCGAAAAGTACTCGACAATGGCTCGTACTTGTGTTTACATGCGGTCTCCTTTAAAGATGTACCACACTTCTCTAAAATTCTGCCAATAAATCGAAGTCGACCACTCGCCTTCCGTGCTACTTTCCTTATATGCTCATTCCAGTTAGTATTGCTTTGCAACGTACTCCTAGATACATAATCGACGAGACTGTGTCAAACAGCACAATACTAATGCCGTACTCTAACACTGCGGTTTTTTCCCTACTCGTTCGCATTAACTTACACTTTTCTACGTTTAGAAATACCTGCCATTTGTCACATCAACTAGAAATTTTGTCTAAATCATCCTTTACCCTCAAGCCTGACCTACTCCACTGTGAATCTGAAGGCAAAGTCGAATCATGCCCTTAACAGAAGACAAATTCAACGCTTTAGGCTCAGTAACGCCATGGGGTAGGTTAGTGGGTGCTCGTTTTCAAACCACACAGATGGGTATGCGGCTTCACCTCTTCGTACTCGGGCTCCGAAGTTGCTTCCGTGACTCGACGTGAGGACAAAGGCTGCAACTACGGCGAGTGCCAGGCGTCTTGCTGGTTTTGGTCGCTGTGCTGCATATCGCGGAAGGCAGGGCCAGGTTGCACAGGCGTTACAACTCCTAGCAGCCCTAGACGCCTATCACTGCAGCGCAAGCAAGTCTACACTTGTCTAGGCCGCGACCTTCACAAAAAATTTTGTGTAATTAATTCTTTATGGCGATTTCGTGATTCCCGTCTGTTTTCTTTGAAGATAAGTTTCCAGCTACCTTCACTATCCTTGTTCGGCTATTTTGTACACTTTGTGACGCTGCGATTGGTGCTGTGTTCTACTGTGTACTGATCCACCTCTGGCCTGTACACCTTTATATTCGGTGACGTCTCCGATATGAATACAATATCGGCCATTATGGCCCAGCATTTAAATTTGTTCGCGTTTACTTAATTCAACATCCATTCAAATACGTGCGTAGGCTGCATGTCGAGCACAGACAGATTTTCCCTTATATTGGGATAGAATTCATAGGTGCAACGCCTTGTTGTGCCTATTTTCCAGGCCTCCTTCCATTCTCGCATAACGTACGATGTGATTTCTTCCTCAGAGTTTGCTCTTTGCCGTAATATCTCTGTCACCTTTACCCGATTCCGTCTCCATAACCAATAGTTCTCTTCCTTGTTTCTGATTATGGGGTGTGCAGAAGGTGCTCCTGATACTACTTTAAGTGACACCCTCCTTACAGATGATCAAGTTTTAATTTCGAACGGTAGAAATGGACTATAGAGAGCGGCCTAGGTTGTACACTGTAACATCCACGTGATAAATTTTTGGCTCAGTGCGACGAAAGGAAATTATGCCTCTAACAGTTATAAACATTATGTATTCGACGTATGAAAAAACAGTGAAAATATATAAATATTAATTATTTATATAAAATTCTATGATTTAATTAGACATATCGATGCGTATCATACAAAGACAATGATAATTGTATATTCCTTTTATGATCTGCGTTTGTCTTGCTTTGTTTCTACCTTTTGTCGATTGGCTTTTGTAAGTTGCGGACGCATATCGAACTGGGGTCTGTTAAGAAATTGTAATTATTTGTTAATTATTACTTGAAAAGAGATCATTATTATTATAAACATGAGTGAATAATTATTTGTAACTTTAATTCCTCTCTCAGTAAGCATTATCTGTGTTAAGTATTTCTTTCCGCTGCAACGAGCGCAGCCATTGATGATAGCGATGTATATCGCATTTTTGTCTGTGTTTTCGTTAGCAACAAATCAAATGTTTGCTTGATGAAGTCTAAATAGTGCATAATACGAAAGTATATTTTATATCGTTTAATACGCATTTCAAATATTTACTTATTTGCTCTAACAATAGAAAGTCTCTATCAATTGTCTGCCGCCATCTTAACAATTATCTCTGCGGCAAATTCAAATTACGCAACTCTGCAGACATAAATGCCGAACGTATTACAAGTGGTTCTCTTTTCTCCAAAGGTCTCTTTAATTTTCCTGTAGGCAGTATCTATCTTACCTCTAGTGAGATAAGCCTCTACATCCTTACATTTGTCCTCTAGCCATCCCTGCTTAGCCATTTTGAACTTCCTGACGATCTCATTTTTGAGACGTTTGTATTCCTTTTTGCCTGCTTCATTTACTGCATTTTTATATTTTCTCCTTTCATCAATTAAATTCAATATTTCTTCTGTTACCCAAGGATTTCTACTACCCCTCGTCTTTTTACCTACTTGATCCTCTGCTGCCTTCACTACTTCATCCCTCAGAGCTACCCATTCTTCTTATACTATACTTCTTTCCCCCACTGCTGTCAATTGTTCCCTAATACTCTCTCTGAAACTCTGTACAACCTCTGGTTCTTTCAGTTTATCCAAGTCCCATCTCCTTAAATTCCCACCTTTTTGCAGTTTCTTCAATTTTAATCTGCAGTTCATAACCAATAGATTGTGGTCAGAGTCCACATCTGCCCCTGGAAATGTCTTACAATTTAAAACCTGGTTCTTAAATCTCTGTCTTACCATTATATAATCTATCTGATACCTTTTAGTATCTCCGGGATTCTTCCATGTATACAACCTTCTCTTATGATTCTTGAACCAAGTGTTAGCTGTGATTAAGTTATGCTCTGTGCAAAATTCTATCAGACGGCTTCCCCTTTCATTTCTTACCCCCAATCCATATTCACATACTATGTTTCGTTCTCTCCCTTTTCCTACACTCGATTTCCAGTCACCCATGACTATTAAATTTTCGTATCCCTTCACTATCTGAATAATTTCTTTTATCTCATCATACATTTCATCAATTTCTTCATCATCTGCAGAGCTAGTTGGCATATGAACTTGTACTACTGTAGTAGGCGTGGGCTTCGTGTCTATCTTGGCCACAATAATTCGTTCACTATGGTGTTTGTAGTAGCTTACCCGCACTCCTATTTTCTTAATCATTATTAAACCTACTCCTGCATTACCCCTATTTGATAATACAATAATAATAATAGTAGTAGGAATCTCTACAACCAAAATTTTGGTTATCCTAATAATAATAACAGTAATCATCAAAAGGCCGAAGAACACCAACAACCGAATGGTAATCTACATCTACATCTACATCTACATTGATACTCCGCAAGCCACCCAAAGGTGTGTGGCGGAGGGCACTTTACGTGCCACTGTCATTACCTCCCTTTCCTGTTCCAGTCGCGTATGGTTCGCGGGAAGAACGACTGTCTGAAAGCCTCCGTGCGCGCTCTAATCTCTCTAATTTTACATTCGTGATCTCCTCGGGAGGTATAAGTAGGGGGAAGCAATATATTCGATACCTCATCCAGAAACGCACCCTCTCGAAACCTGGACAGCAAGCTACACCGCGATGCAGAGCGCCTCTCTTGCAGAGTCTGCCACTTGAGTTTATTAAACATCTCCGTAACGCTATCACGGTTACCAAATAACCCGGTGACGAAACGCGCCGCTCTTCTTTGGATCTTTTCTATCTCCTCCGTCAACCCGACCTGGTACGGATCCCACACTGATGAGCAATACTCAAGTATAGGTCGAACGAGTGTTTTGTAAGCCACCTCCTTTGTTGATGGACTACATTTTCTAAGCACTCTCCCAATGAATCTCAACCTGGTACCCGCCTTACCAACAATTAATTTTATATGATCATTCCACTTCAAATCGTTCCGTACGCATACTCCCAGATATTTTACAGAAGTAACTGCTACCAGTGTTTGTTCCGCTATCATATAATCATACAATAAAGGATCCTTCTTTCTATGTATTCGCAATACATTACATTTGTCTATGTTAAGGGTCAGTTGCCACTCCCTGCACCAAGTGCCTATCCGCTGCAGATCTTCCTGTATTTCGCTACAATTTTCTAATGCAGCAACTTCTCTGTATACTACAGCATCATCCGCGAAAAGCCGCATGGAACTTCCGACACTATCTACTAAGTCATTTATATATATTGTGAAAAGCAATGGTCCCATAACACTCCCCTGTGGCACGCCAGAGGTTACTTTAACGTCTGTAGACGTCTCTCCATTGATAACAACATGCTGTGTTCTGTTTGCTAAAAACTCTTCAATCCAGCCACACAGCTGGTCTGATATTCCGTAGGCTCTTACTTTGTTTATCAGGCGACAGTGCGGAACTGTATCGAACGCCTTCCGGAAGTCAAGAAAAATAGCATCTACCTGGGAGCCTGTATCTAATATTTTCTGGGTCTCATGAACAAATAAGGCGAGTTGGGTCTCACACGATCGCTGTTTCCGGAATCCATGTTGATTCCTACATAGTAGATTCTGGGTTTCCAGAAATGACATGATACGCGAGCAAAAAACATGTTCTAAAATTCTACAAGAGATCGACGTAAGAGATATAGGTCTATAGTTTTGCGCATCTGCTCGACGACCCTTCTTGAAGACTGGGACTATCTGTGCTCTTTTCCAATCATTTGGAACCCTCCGTTCCTCTAGAGACTTGCGGTACACGGCTGTTAGAAGGGGGGCAAGTTCTTTCGCGTACTCTGTGTAGAATCGAATTGGTATCCCGTCAGGTCCAGTGGACTTTCCTCTATTGAGTGATTCCAGTTGCTTTTCTATTCCTTGGACACTTATTTCGATGTCAGCCATTTTTTCGTTTGTGCGAGGATTTAGAGAAGGAACTGCAGTGCGGTGTTCCTCTGTGAAACAGCTTTGGAAAAAGGTGTTTAGTATTTCAGCTTTACGCGTGTCATCCTCTGTTTCAATGCCATCATCATCCCGTAGTGTCTGGATATGCTGTTTCGAGCCACTTACTGATTTAACGTAAGACCAGAACTTCCTAGGATTTTCTGTCAAGTCGGTACATAGAATTTTACTTTCGAATTCAATGAACGCTTCACGCATAGCCCTCCTTACGCTAACTTTGACATCGTTTAGCTTCTGTTTGTCTGAGAGGTTTTCGCTGCGTTTAAACTTGGAGTGGAGCTCTCTTTGCTTTCGCAGTAGTTTCCTAACTTTGTTGTTGTACCACGGTGGGTTTTTCCCGTCCCTCACAGTTTTACTCGGCACGTACCTGTCTAAAACGCATTTTACGATTGCCTTGAACTTTTTCCATAAACACTCAACATTGTCAGTGTCGGAACAGAAATTTTCGTTTTGATCTGTTAGGTAGTCTGAAATCTGCCTTCTATTACTCTTGCTAAACAGATAAACCTTCCTCCCTCTTTTTATATTCCTATTAACTTCCATATTCAGGGATGCTGCAACGGCCTTATGATCACTGATTCCCTGTTCTGTACATACAGAGTCGAAAAGTTCGGGTCTGTTTGTTATCAGTAGGTCAAGATGTTATCTCCACGAGTCGGTTCTCTGTTTAATTGCTCGAGGTAATTTTCGGATAGTGCACTCAGTATAATGTCACTCGATGCTCTGTCCCTACCACCCGTCCTAAACATCTGAGTGTCCCAGTCTATATCTGGTAAATTGAAATCTCCACCTAAGACTATAACATGCTGAGAAAATTTATGTGAAATGTATTCCAAATTTTCTCTCAGTTGTTCTGCCACTAATGCTGCTGAGTCGGGAGGTCGGTAAAAGGAGCCAATTATTAACCTAGTTCGGTTGTTTAGTGTAACCTCCACCCATAATAATTCACAGGAACTATCCACTTCTACTTCACTACAGGATAAACTACTACTAACAGCGACGAACACTCCACCACCGGTTGCATGCAATCTATCCTTTCTAAACACCGTCTGTACCTTTGTAAAAATTTCGGCAGAATTTATCTCTGGCTTAAGCCAGCTTTCTGTGCCTATAACGATTTCAGCTTCGGTGCTTTCTATCAGCGCTTGAAGTTCCGGTACTTTACCAACGCAGCTTCGACAGTTGACAATTACAATACCGATTGCTGCTTGGTCCCCGCATGTCCTGCCTTTGCCCCACACCCGTTGAGGCTGTTGCCCTTTCTGTACTTGCCCAAGGCCATCTAACCTAAAAAACCGCCCAGCCCACGCCACACAACCCCTGCTACCCGTGTAGCCGCTTGTTGCGTGTAGTGGACTCCTGACCTATCCAGCGGAACCCGAAACCCCACCACCCTATGGCGCAAGTCGAGGAATCTGCAGCCCACACGGTCGCAGAACCGTCTCAGCCTCTGATTCAGACCCTCCACTCGGCTCTGTACCAAAGGTCCGCAGTCAGTCCTGTCGACGATGCTGCAGATGGTGAGCTCTGCTTTCATCCCGCTAGCGAGACTGGCAGTCTTCACCAAATCAGATAGCCGCCGGAAGCCAGAGAGGATTTCCTCCGATCCATAGCGACACACATCATTGGTGCCGACATGAGCGACCACCTGCAGATGGGTGCACCCTGTACCCTCCATGGCATCCGGAAGGACCCTTTCCACATCTGGAATGACTCCCCCCGGTATGCACACGGAATGCACATTGGTTTTCTTCCCCTCTCTTGCTGCCATTTCCCTAAGGGGCCCCATTACGCGCCTGACGTTGGAGCTCCCAACTACCAGTAAGCCCACCCTCTGCGACTGCCCGGATCTTGCAGACTGAGGGGCAACCTCTGGAACAGGACAAGCAGCCATGTCAGGCCGAAGATCGGTATCAGCCTGAGACAGAGCC
This sequence comes from Schistocerca americana, assembly GCF_021461395.2. Taxonomy (NCBI): domain Eukaryota; kingdom Metazoa; phylum Arthropoda; class Insecta; order Orthoptera; family Acrididae; genus Schistocerca; species Schistocerca americana. The sequence goes on from NC_060119.1 coordinate 1,004,741,080, forward strand.
TGAAACCGGTTCGTCAGACAAACTGGAGAGGCTTTCCGTTCAGCCCTCCGGAATGTCTTTCGCCCCCTGCCACACCTTGAAACGACCTCCCACTCTACCACAGGTGAGGGATCAGCCTCAATGCGGGCAGTATCCCGGGCAACCACAGTCTTAGTCCGATCAGGGGATGCGTGGGACGAGCTGGCCGTCCCCGACAAACCCCCATCCGGACCCCCACAGTGATGCCCATTGGCAACAGCCTCAAGCTGTGTGACCGAAGCCAACACTGCCTGAAGCTGGGAGCGAAGGGATGCCAACTCAGCCTGCATCCGAACACAGCAGTTGCAGTCCCTATCCAGAGGCCGTACCGCAATGAAAACCCAAACAATAACAATAGCAACCGAAAGAGACGAAATGACAACAGGTCAGACAGTCCATATAAAGACAAGCCTAAAAATATGCGGGTTGGCAGAGAATATTGGCGACAACCAGGGTCAAGTCATTGGCAGCTGCAGCAAACTCTATCAATTCAGGTCAGCCAATAAATTATGTACAGGCTATACCTATACCAAGCAATCAATATCCACCGTGGTGGGATCCAAGAAGGCCTCCTCCGACTGAAAACTCACAAAATGTTAGAATAGTGGAGGTACCTTCGGAAACAAAATAAAACACTCAGAAGCCAACAAACTAATTTCGGTCCCTGTAGGCCTTCTCCAGGTGACCGAGGCCAACAATGAAGGCAATAGGTCGACAGAACAAAAAATAAACATGATGCGGTATCAGGATGGCAACAGGATCGAAGATGAGCTATATCAGAAACCTGCTGTCTCTGATAAGCCACAAAGGGAAAATATCCAAGCAAGTGTCACCGGAGCTGTAAATGGTGTAACAACTACTATTCTGCTTGACACAGGTGCGAATGTATCAGTTATGAACATGCAGCTTTTCAAGGAGGTATCGGAGATAAGGAGATTGCCGATTTTGCCGGTTGCAAATTGTATGGTTATAGGGGCATCGGGAAAAAAGGCACAGAGTATAAAATACCAGACACAGGTGGAAGTTTCCTTAGGAAATGATCGCTTATTATGCACGTTCCTACTAATGGATAACTTGTCAGTACCGGTGCTTCTGGGTCTTGACTTCCTTCGGGAAAAGGAAACTGTAATTGATCTCGCCCGTGGGACATGAGCACTTACGTACCAACAGCGACCCATAACATTAATGCTGAATCGGGAGTTCGGTGCGAACCTTCCGCTGATGAGAAAAATGAATCCTTCTGTCAGCAAACAGAAGTTGTTAGTGTTGGATCATAAGCACCCACAGATGTGTCAGAAAAATCGAAATAACGATGCACCCAGCAACGTGAGTGACATCGTCACAACAATAGAAGAGAAAGTACAGGAGGCAACTTGCATTAATACTTCAGAGGCTAGACAATTAACAGAATTATTATCTGGATACCTCGAACTATTCATTGAACGCCCTGGTATCATAAAAGATTACCAGTATAATATGAAAGCATATCCGCACAAGACCTATTCAGAACATCTTACTCGGTCCCCTGGAGTAAGAACAACGAAGTGAATATACAAAGGACCAATCAGAAGTGCAATTGCACTACCCCATAACTGTAAATATAATGTTTATGGTAAAATAATTAGCAGTAATAATTTGATAATATTATGTATGTATTAGTTTATAAGCTTTTATGTCAAGTATTACACTGTAATGTTCTTGAATTATTTGAACAATGAGTAGAGAATCCCCATAATACTCTAAAAGGGATCAATAACTTAATAAACACTTGAATGTTATTGCATTAACTGTAAAGAATTTTACCTTTCTATACGTAGGATGGAAATGATTAAAATCCTTAAATAATATATTTGTTCGTGTGTAAGAATGGATATAACAAAAATATTTTCATAAGATCGAGTCATGTAGTCCCACACACGTAGTGAGTGTTGGTGGTGTGTGAGCTGTGTGACTGAGAAAAAATAAATAAATAAATAAAAATAAAATAAACTGCTTTCACCACTAGTGGAGCGAAATCTGAATGTGTACTGATTTACGTACACGGTTTCATTACAAAGTCATTTAAAATGCTCTTATGAGAAACATTCCGGTTAGATAAACCGAACATGGACATCTGTCCCAAAACATGTCAAATAACAATCCCAATAAAAAACTAAAACATATAAATATATGTATCTGTAATAAAAATGGAAATGTACTGTTATCTGGACAGTTCAGTAATGATCTCATGGTCAAGATAATGTAGCAGATTCTGAATGTTTTATATTGTCTCATGTTATGTGACAGTGTAAAATTTTAAATTTTGTTATTCAGTCATGGTAATATGAACTTATGTGCAAGTGTACCACACCTCATTACTTGAAAAGTGTCATTTGCATACAAATTGTCTGTTAAGTACTGTGGAAAACTACTGACAGCAATCAGAACAGTGAAACGTGTTTCGCAGGAACTAGTGGACGCTTAAAGAACTGTGATTTACGTTGTGAATAATGATGAACAGTGATAAAAACTGTGATCACGTAACCTTATGAATGCTCTTGGAGTGTCAAAGTTAGCAGCAACGCTATGAACGTTGAGTACTGTTGACTGTGTTGATAATTAATTTGAACTGATGACCTTTAGTAGTTTGATATGAAGCGTCTCCGCGTGCCAAATTTAATGTGACAGATTGTACAGCCAGCCGCGCGGAAAACGATAATGCAACGTTGGCTACGCAGCGCGTCGCGAAAATATTTACATTCCCCTTAAGTAAACGAAGGACACTACGGACACTTGTATGATTAACGGTGCAGTGTTCAAAATGTGCATACTTTGATAAACTTACATGTGAATCACTACATTGTGTTGAACAGTGTCAAAATACAGTACATACTCCAAAAACAGTCTAATTCCATCCGTGTGAATGCGAGTGAAATGGACACCAATAAACTTTTCCACAGGATGAGAATAGTAATTATCTTGTCACTGATGCTTATATTTTGACATTTCATGTACCTGTCTTAAACTGAGGGACGTGGGAAAGGAGAAACAAGACCTGCGGCAGCGCTACTTCTGGCCAGCAGCAGATCCGAACCACGATGCAGCCGACGGCAGCCGACGCCCCACCGACTCGCTGGGGGCGGTCCAGCAGCAGCCACTACCTGTCTGCGGTCCAGCGGCTCGACACGGGGGCGGTCTTACGACGTCAGCAGCAAATTCTTATGACATTCGATAAATGAGTGACTTTGGAAATTTTATGATATACCACCATGAAAAAACATTCATTATCTCAGATGCTTACAACAGAGTCATAAATTTGCATTTTCCAGCATATTTTATTACATTCATGTCAAGCCTGACTGTTAAAAGTAGGTGTCTGTATTTTCTTGAAGCCCATTGGACGGTTTTATTCCCGGTTTTCCGAGCCCAGTGAACCCAAATGGGGGGGATAAGTTAATCCGGGAAGTATCCGTAGCAATTTCCGAGATAATACAGTCACTGAAGTCATTTAAAGTACTCGAATCAACTATAATTTGCCGAACGTAATACAAATGTGTAAGAATAAATGTGCACCGGTGGTTCCGAACTCATTTTAATGAAAATGATTCGAATCAGATTGGTTCTTTAAAAACAGTGCTCATAGCACGATCCTTATAAGAAACTTTTCTAGCTGATGTATGGAGCCGAAATTAATTACGCACGAGTCGCGAAGAATATTGTTTCAGGTAACATACGTCAGTTTTGTGCGCGGCTGATATTCGGTGGTTTTAATGATCTTTTTGCTGAAGATACCTGCTTCCATCTTAATCAATAGTTGCAAGGAATCTGTTGTATGAACTGTGATTTAGTGACACTTACACAACTTACAGACAACACTTTAACACGATGTTAACTTAGAGTTCTTTAGCAACTTGATCAAATCTTTAGCCGGGAGAAAAATTATTTAGTAATTACTCAATGTAATAAAATAAGATTATCATTTTCATTTACAAATTAGTTAAATACCAAACCACTGAATAACACAGCGAACGCCACAACACAAAATATACCGTCGATTTATGGGAAGAGATAAAAAGGTTCCGCTTCAGGACGTTGTTGTGCCGTACGTGCAACATAGCGCAACTCCGATGCGCGTATACAAGCACTGACTTGTAGGCAAGACACTAGAGTTGCATTCGTTTCTTTCCAACATGCGTGCAACAAATGCAGAAACGTGAACTATGGTGACGATATTATTCTTGGCTGCCGAAAGGCAAACAACATTAGAGGGTCAAATGGCTCTGAGCACTATGGGATTTAACATCTATGGTCATCAGTCCCCTAGAACTTAGAACTACTTAAACCTAACGAACCTAAGGACATCACACAACACCCAGTCATCACGAGGCAGAGAAAATCCGTGACCCCGCCGGGAATCGAACCCGGAAACCCTGGCGTGGGAAGCTAGAACGCTACCGCACGACCACGAGCTGCGGACAAACAACATTAGACATCCATTGGAGAACGAAGAATGTGACGTGCAGTTAAGACGAAACGTGCAGGAAAATTTCGACAAGGGATGCTGCTTCTTCATGAAAATGTGCGTCCCTGTATCGAAAACGTCGTACCGCATAAATTACGCCAACTCAAGTGGGAGAGACTCGAGCACCCACCTTATAATCACTATCTCTCCCCATACGATTATGATGCTTTCGATCCCTTAAGAAAGGCGTTAAAAAGCCAACGGTTCCTGCCAGATGATGTTGTGCAGCAGGCAATTTTAAACTTTTTCACGCACCAGGATACGGTGTATTACCAAACGGATATCTTCAAACTGGTGTGTCGGTCCGATGATTGCCTCAATGCCCACGGCGATTTTGCCAGATTCACATACTGATTCTGGACTCTACGGCATTCGAACGGAAACGTTTTGATCTCTCCTCGTATAACTCTTAATATAGACATCAAAAATAGTTTAGCATCACCCCAGTTCACAGAACTCATGAAGATAGACGTTGACTGTTGATATTGTATCACAATCACAGTCCCTTTGACTGATCAGATATGTCACTAAAGGCACCCAAAGATGTAAAACACCATGCATGAGCAGCGTCTACTAGACGGAAGGGGTCCAACAGCCGATTAGCTCCAGTCATTCCACCAGGAAAGAGATACACGGTTCGTGTTGTCTGTAGTTCAACCATGCCTAGACGATCAGTAACGTGGTTCGATCACGTCCGCATTGTTACTTTGTGCCAGGAAGGGCTCTCAACAACGAAAGTGTCGAGGCGTCTCGGAGTGAACCAAAGCGATGTTGTTCGGACTTGGAGGAGATACACAGAGACAGGAACCGTTGATGACATGCCTCACTCAGGCCACCCAAGGAATACTACTGCAGTGGGTGATCGCTACCTAAGGATTATGACTCGGAGGACCCCTGACAGCAACGCCACCATGTTGAGTAATGCTTTTCGTGCAGTCACAGGACGGCGTGTTACGACTGAAACTGTGTGCAGTAGGCTGCATGATGCACAACTTCACTCCCGATGTCCATGGCGAGGTCCATCTTTGCAACAACGACACCATGCAGCGCGGTGCAGATGGGCCCAACAAAATGAAGAATGGACCGCTCGGAATTGGCATCACGTTCTCTTCACCGATGAGTGTCGCATATATCTTCAACCAGACAATCGTCGGAGACGTGTTTGGAGGCATTCCGGTCAGCCTCACTGTCCAGTGAGTGCAGCAAGGGGTTCACTGCTGTTTTGGGGTGGCATTATGTTGGGCCGACGTACGCTGTTGGTGGTCGTGGATGGGGCCGTAACGGCTTTACGATACGTGAATGCCATCCTCCGACCGACAGTGCAACCATATCGGCTGCATATTGGTGAGACATTCGTCTTCATGGGTGACAATTCGCGCCACCATCGAGCACATGTTGTGAATGACATCGTTCGACTAGAGTGGCCAGCATGTTCTCCAGACATGAACCCTGTCGAACATGCCTGGGATAGATTGAAAAGGATTGTTTATGGACGACGTGACCCACCAACCAGTCAGAGGGATGTACGCCGAATCGCCATTGAGGAATCGGACAATCTGGACCAACAGTGCCTTGAGGAAGTTGTGGATAGTATGCCACGACGTATACAGGTATGCATCAATGCAAGAGGACGTGCTACTGGGTACAGAAATCTAGACCACCACCTCTGGGTACAGCAATCTAGACCACAACCTCTGACGGTCTCGCTGTATGGTGGACAACATGCAGTGTGTGGTTGTCATGAGCAATAAAAACTGTGGTAATGATGTTTATATTGATATCTACTCCAATTTTCTCTACAGGTTCCGGAACTCTCGGAACTGAGGTGATGCAAAACCTTTTTTAATGTGTATAAAACATTAGACACTTACTATTTCGAATTATACATTTAATCATCTGACGTATCCAAACAACCAATTATACCTTTATCACGTTATTGAAATACACCCATGTAGGGTTAGAGGAAAACCACTAGCGCTGTGTCATACTACTTTGCCACTTAGTTAACATCACATGAAGTTATGTGAAAGAAAGTTTTAGCATTACATTAAATAATTTTGTCTGCCCACGTTGGAAACTGATGTGGCAGGACATCGTTGGTTAACAGCTGTCCATGCAGGTACGTATTTCGTTGAATCGATCGATATCCATGTGACTGGTTTCCAAAATATATCTGATGATGGAATGTATATTCAGAAATCAATGATATAAGGCGAATGAATAATCAACATGTATAAAATGCAGCCTCTGGTAGTTCGTAGTCTTTCATATAACAAAATACACTGTGGCTACGGGCCTTCGAGATGCCATCATCATCAACGACGGAGAGATGAAAAAGCATGTTACTCTTTATTAACTGATTCTCACCCAACATTTAGTGCCAGACCAACCTAAACCAATTCATTTAACTCTCATCTTCAATTTTAATATATTTTCACTACAATATATGATGATAAACAGATATATTTATATGAATTCTTATAATAAACTGAGTTCTTTGTCCAGCACGTTGAACACAATGGTTCGAGGTCCACGGCTGTAGTAATTATTTCGATAGGTAGACTGGTATGATATTATTCATCTTAAGTGCGGGCCTATAAGATAAAATTGTGAGACACAATGTCACAACTGAAAACGCCGTTCCGGGGTGTTAGGACACTTCCATACTTTAAGTGGATTTTTCGATATTTCTAACAGCTTCGCGTGCTACTGTGGAACGCTCAGTCGTGTAGAGGGAAAGTACGATGTCGTTCTGTTACATATTTCGTCATGCATACAGTCTTCGTTCTGTAACACTTAACGCTGCTCATTGCCGGTAAGCGCCTGACAGGCCTCTCTGCCACTTAACTGAGGCCACCGACGGCCGCTAATGGCCCGAGGCGAGGCCACATCCCTATCGAGCGGCCTTTAACGATCCTCGCGCTCCGTTAAAGTCAACATCACGCGCAGTTCACTCTCACTGACTGACCTGCCATTTTTTATCACTGTCCGCTTAAGAGCGCAAGCAGTTTAGCGTAGGTGCGCGCCGATAGATTCCAGCGACGCCTATATAAAGAGTGGCTTCTATACTTCTGCAGACACGAATAAAATCTTTTTAGTTGTAAATGAACTTACACAGACAAGAAATTAACATTTTAAACTACGAGGGTTGTGTTTATTGCTCATATTCACTAAAGTGAGAAGGATACAATATTATAATTTGTACTTGGACTGACTGAAACTGTGGCTATGTTAGCACCGAGTCGAAAGAAGTTTGGATGACAGATATGGCAGTCCATCTTCACATGAATTCAATACGCGGAAAACAGCACAGGCAAGTGCGAGCCTGCGTTATTGTGTTGAAAGATAACGTGACAGAAACCTCGAAGACAGATCTCAAAGCCTGCAACAAGATTTAACATGTCAGAAATTTAACGGCTGCTATCAAAATTACTGGCTATGTGACACGAAGTGAGCGTGCCGTCTACGCAGTGGCACCGTATACCATCGAGACAAGTGCTAGGGAGTCTCAGCTCATTCCAGTAATGTTACCCACAAAGCCATGAATGTACTGAAGTCCTTCCACAAACTGTTTCATTTCTACATCAGTTTGTCCCTTTGAATACTGAATGTCCTTCGTATCAACTGATGTAGAAATGAACTAGTTTGTAAGAGGTGTTTTGTACTTAATAGCTTTATGGTGACATCACTGCAATGATCTGAGAACAGCTTCCAGTTAGAAACTGTTTTATTTATAAATTTAATTTGGATCAACTTTGGAGTGACCGCTTAGAGGTTCCACATTGCTTGAACAACGTTCATTGATCTTTTTCTTTTCTTTATGAATGTGAAAAATCAGTTAAAATCTTTCGTTGAATAATTTGAAAGTATAGTGAAAGTTGTATGAAATGCGGAAGTGAGTGAAACAGATAAAAAAAACGGTCGAACCTTATTGACGCGAGTTAAGTCCTGGCCGGCCGATTGAAACGTCAGTTTCTTCGCTTGAAGCCCGAATTGATGACATTACTCGTGCAGACCAACTGCAGTAGGTGTCGGCAATGTTGGTAACGTTATCAGTAACAAGCTACAATACAGCAAGAGATGTGCAAGGGGGTGTCCAACAGAGTTAAAGCAACAACACAAGGGAAAACACTCTTACTGTGTATAGACTTGACAAAATGCTATTAAATAGATGGTGATATTTTCCACACCAGAGTTTAACATGTGATGAAACTTGGTTTCACCGTTTTGAACCAGTCGAAAGCACAAAACATGGAATGTAAACGCACCAATTCACCTGTCCCAAAGAAATTCAAAACGTAAGCATCAGCGGGAAAAGACATGTTCACTTTCTTTTGGGATGCCCAAGGTGTCGTCTTCCATGCATATTTTGAAGGTCAGTCTACAATTAACAGTGCCTTCTACTCAGACATACTGATAGCTACCAATGAAGAAAAACGTCGTAGATCTCAAATACGAGGCGTGATATTGCTACGACAATGGTCGTCCTCACACCGCGCAGCTGGCCCAAGAAACCATTGAAATAGTGGGTCGGGAGATACTACCTCTTCCTCCCTGCAGTCCATATTTGGCACTCTCAGATTTTCATCAGTTTCGCACACTCAAGGGGGCATTATGTGAAAAGAAGTTCAGGAATAACGATGAGGTCAAAGAATTTGTCGGAAAAGGCTCGAACGACAAGGCAAAGAGGTACCAAATAGCTAGTTCATAGTTAGGACAAGTGTATTATATGCCGATGATGAATGCAGTATGGCAACATTCGTTAGCCTCGAAGCACTCGCACATTATGGTACTATGCACTGAACAGGGATTCGCCTGAAAAGTCGGCGAGTCACCTACGTCAAAGAAAGACGCTACAGTGATCGCTGTGCTGAGAGTCCGTCGTGGTCGCTCCGTTTTGCTGGAAACGAGCCTGGCCAAAATAAAATGTTTTGCAAACCAGTTCCCTTCTGTCTGACCATAAACAATAGGAGGAGAGAGCTTTGGTCACAAGACCCTCTGCAGGTAAAAACTACTGAACACTGTTTCCCCGAATCACTTGCATGGTCAGGTCGCTGTGCTGAGAATTTATGGCCCCCAATTCATCTCACTCCCCGTTCTTGATCGCCACCACTATGGGACCCCAGGTACAAGCACTGTATTGGTTACACGTGCAATTAGGAGAATATTCTGCCTACAATTTCCTCATGCAGAAAAAGTCATTAACTACACTTAGCGATTGTAATACTGAGGAGCACCGGGACTGTGTCCCAGTATATGAATGTTAATTTGACGGACAATGTAATTAAAGTGAGAGAGAGGCATGCCACCTATCAACACCTGTGAACCGCTATTCTTTGATTGGGCTTTAGAGCTGCTAATGTCTCAGGCACCTACAAATGCTATATTTTAGTACACATGTAAGTCAAGGAGGGGTAAGCATTCTGAGAAGAATGACCATTACCACTCTCCCCAGACATGTTATCCATCAAAATGTGTCTCTGGTTAATAGGATGGAAACCTAGTTCGTCACAGTCATCCTACATCTACAATTTATGTTTTCTTAACATGCATACAAAATGTGCCGAAGGACATTCCCCAAGTAAATATGAATTTCCTACTTTTCCTGCAATGTTTAGAGGATCTGATTTCTAGCAAGTGAGGGACTGAGAGCACACTAAATTGCCGAAATCAAATATAATATACTGCTTAAGCACAAACGTATGTAGTAGACTGTTTCCATGAATGATTATTTGTAATGCAAATAACAAAACACAATGTAACCAGACACGAAGAAACCTAGTTAACTGAATTGCGACTTTTGTTTGGTTTTAATTTACTGACCATGTGCAGTCCTAAAAACCCAATAGTTTCTGTACCGTCATGCAAATGGCTCAAGTTTAATTTCATTCTAATGTATCCCTCTTGCTGCTGCAGTTTTAACGAACTTTATTGTACTTGTATATGGTGTAAAAGTGTATTACTTACCATTAAAACCGTATCGAAATGAAGACGGCATGTAACGAGCGTCAAAGTGGCATGAACAGTACAGCATGCTTGGATAAATGAATGACCAACATTTCAGCATAAACACACAGCCGATGCCACGTGAATCCTATACATAAAGGAAGATTAACCATCAGGTTTCTCATTCAGAAATTGCATCTAAATGTCGTTCCTCAGCATTAAAATCGTGACGTATCAATATTGTCGATTATCGTTCCGTGGCATTTGTGCTCACGTCAGGTGGAATGAGACGACCGTTAGCGAATATAGAAGCGATGGGTTCAGGAAAGTAATAGTCAGCACCATGCAGGATCTCAATGCCCAAAGCGCCTGAGTTTGCACTAAGCCATGAAGAAAGGACAACCATGTCACATACCTTCTGTCTAGAAAAGCGATGGTTGTACCAAGACAGTATCCAGAAGATCAGTTTGACAGCATAAGGAGCGATAGGGACTGTCCGCATATTGGCTTATGTTGTGCTGACCTTTAATGCAGCGCTGACGGTATTGCTCCCAAAGACGACGCTGGACACAGGAGTACTAACGTCGACTTTACAGTCAAATGCCTCTAAGCACTATGGGACTTAACATCTGAGGTCATCAGTCGTCTAAACGTAGAACTACTTAAACCTAACTAACCTAAGAACATCACACACAACCATGTCCGAGGCAGGATTCGAACCTGCGACCGTAGCAGCAGCGCGGTTCCGGACTGAAGTGCCTAGAAGCGCTCGGCCACAACGGCCGGCTCTTTACAGTCCAGTCTTGGTTCTGTATACCGTATCACAATGGATATATCTGTGTGTGGAGGCCCCAAAGAGAGTGAAAGCTGCAAAACTGCATTCGTCGTTGCCATACGGGTAGAGCACCTGGCAAGATGGGTGCCAGTGGCTACACAACATGAGCTTGTCTTATTGGCACAGCCAGTAATTTGGAAGCGGATGTTAAGCCCACGGAACTGGCCTGTCTTTGAGGTCGCGTGATGTTATCTGTGAACAAGACAACAGCACTTTCTCCAGATCTCTCACCAACTATAACCATTTGGACATGGGCTGTGAAAAGACCGATACACCAACAATCAGCAGTCAATACATATGATGAAGACAGAGATGAAGTTGGAAGGAATGTCATATCCGTTAAACTCAGTTAGACTCAGTGCCAAGCAGGTTGGGTGCACTGTTGCTGAGAGAGATGTCAGTTCTGTATGCTAAATTTGGCATCTTCTGCGCCCCCAGATCCCTCACAAATTTCATCATGTATCCTCCCTATTCTACGAAATGCGCACAGTAAGCGAAATTTCGTTGTGGTGTTTCCATTTTAATGTCCTTGGTGTATTCTCTGAAACAGTGATTATATTGATGCAGTTGTGTGCTGAAATGGAATATATTACTCTTGAACCAACACGTTGTTTTTGCATTGCGACTACTCCCGCAGTGGAAACGGTGCGTGATTAGCTGGTGACACAGAAAATCGCGGACCAGCAGAGTGGGCGTAATTACGGCGTGATCCGCTCAGACGAGACCGGGCCCCGCGGCTGGGCATTACTCGCGGCAGCTCAGGCGGGATAAGCCAGTGCGAACTGGCGCCAGTGCGTCTCGCCGCGCTGCCCTGCACACGAGCGCACGGTGGCGCCAATGTAGTGGCGTAGCTAAGCACCGGCCGCTCATGGGCTATTACTGGCAGCTACGCGGAAACCAGTGGCCATGCTAACGCAGTTAGCTACGGTCGCTAAACATTACACGCACTGTACCAAAAATTTCAACATTAAATTACGAATAATTCAATCAGTAATTTCTAATAAAGGGGAAAAGTAACCACGATCAGACGTAATTTCTATCCTCTTATTACCGGGTGTTACAAGGTAAATATCGGGATTTTATGTCTTTGGGGCGTTTATTAGTTATAACTTAAAAATATAAATATGTATTCCGTAAAAGAAAGAGAAACTCAGTTTTTCTTATAAGCCTCCAGCGTAAGCATCATTCGTCACATGGCACACATCGAGTCGATAGGTGAGTTCTCCCCAAACCCTGATCAGTGTGTCTGGAGCACTTGTTGCAACAATTGCTTCCATCTTATTTCTTAAGTCGGGTAGATCCGCTGGTTGCACAGGCACATGCAAATGATCCTTTTTTGAACCTACAAAGGTAAAAAGCACATGGCGTCAGCTCACCCGAACTCGAATGCCATGTGAAACAATCTCTATGATTCGGCTCCATGCAGCCAGTCCAGCAGTTGGGTACAATGTGGTTTAACTCTTTGATCCACAGCGGTTGCTGCCGTAAACCATATTTTTATTTAACAAAGAAATTCGCCAAACAGCCGTGCAAATTAAGAAGTTATCTTAGCTTCTTTTCGCTATCAGTTTCGGCAATTCAATATGCCATTTACAGGCTCCATATGCATCTGAAAAATTAACTATATTGGCATGCTTGGGCCATCTATTTCTGAACGTCCTAAATTATCGAGTGCTTCCTTCGAAGGTTTGACTACAACTCAAACTGCAGTCAAGTCTTGTAATGAAGCACTTGAGAATTCACGACAACCAGAAACAGATGGCCCCCCAGTATGTCAAGATCGATAATTTTTTTAGAGGTGAATATGGTATCTGAAGACCAATATTTAATTGCCGAAACTGGTAGCGAAAATAAAATATCTTCTAAATTTGCACGACTATTTGGCGAATTTCCGTATTAAATTTTTGACCATCCGCTGTCTCACGTCCACAATGGATCAAAAGAGATATTTTTATTTATTTTGTTTTAAATTAACAGCACTGTTAGCATGAAACCTTTCGTAACGTCAGTAGTTTCATGCTAACGACATTGATACTTCAAAATAAAATTAATAAAATTGTGGTTTCAGGTGAAAACAGTGGGGCTCAAAGGGATTACCCAGTCGCGTACTGAGTTAAGCCAGCGAGGTGGCGCACCGTCTTGCTGCAAAACAAATTTCTGTGATTGAGCTTCTTCCAGTTGAAGGAAGACCCATAGTTCTAGAGCATCAAGATAAGAAACACCGGTTACAGTTGTTTCACTAAAAAAGGAAGGCCCACAAGCCTTCCGCGGGTATATGGCACAGAAAAGATTCAATACTGGAGAGTGTTGTTGCAACTATACCATTTCGTGGGGATTTCTGACTCCAGATGCACAGATTATTTGTATTCACATTCCCACGTTGGTGAAGTGTCGGTCCATCACTGAAGACGACATGCTACAGAGAATCTTCATTGTCATGCAGCAACACTTCGTTTACATAAAAAAATGGTTCAAATGGCTCTGAGGTCATCAGTCCCATAGAACTTAGAACTACTTAAACCTAACTAACCTAAGAACATCACACACATCCATGCCCGAGGCAGGATTCGAACCTGCCACTGTAGCGGTCGCGCGGTGCCCGACTGAAGCGCCTAGAACCGCTTGGCCACCAGGGCTGGCGCAATTACATATCTGGCACATAAACCATAGTTTAGAGCTTGTAGGTAAGGAAGTAACTGTAGGTGTTTCCTTAGAAGTCTTCGCACTTATGTCGCTGAAACTATTGATTCACGACGGAGCTACACGTGGAAGACTATCTCACACGTTCAAGATATTCTTTAGTCACTTTTGGTCAACCTCTACTCTTCCCCTAGCAGAGATAGCCGGTGTCTTCAAACTGATAGTACCTACATATGTTATTACCACTTGGAGAATTTCAATGGAACTTAATACGGAAGGCACATCGCGCTGTAAAAGCAGATTCAGTCCTTGCAAACAGTAAAAAACGCAAAAAGCTTTTCGTTTACTAGTGTCATCTTTGCTACTACTACTTCTTTAGCGGAAGACGTAGGAAACAGTGCTTGAGTGAGTGCACACGTATACAAACAAAACTCTTTCATATATTTGTGACATGAAATTTCGCAGGAGGCAAGCGACCCAGGTTACATTATAATGTAGTACTGTATCGAAGCTGAAAAGGACGCTTCAAGAAGTCATACGGTTGGTAAAAACTGACTTCATTAGTCAAACTGCTTACTTAACGCGACTCGTATTTATTTCCATCATCTGATATCGAAATTCACAGAAGGTCACAGGAGACGAGAGTTAGTAGAGTACGTGTAACATTCAGCTCCATTGCAGTACAACATATAACAAAACTTTTTGAGTTGCGAATGTGTTATTTATAACTGTAAGATAAATGTAATAAATGCTACAAAGCTTTAAAACCCCGATATTCACATTGAAACACCCGGTACGATTCAGAACCAAGGAGGCTCTAAAGAAGAAATACAAGACATTTACTCGATGTTCACTTGTGTAAGTTCCACAAAATTACAACCAATCTGTTCGAGAATTTTAGGCAAGTGAGAAATACTCCCGCGGAAAACCTAGCACTACTATGGTTTAGGGGCCGCGCGGGATTAGCCGAGCGGTCTTAGGCGTTGTGTTCATTTAAAAATTAAAAAGTGTGAAATATGTTAAATGTACTCAGGCAAAGCCGCGGCTAAGAAGCTCCTCCTAAGCCCCTGGATCGATTTCAAAGAAACGTGGTACAAGTATGCACTATTGTCTAGAAAGAAATTCTTTGGGAATAAGAACCAGCAGAAAGGGAGAGGAAGAGATCGAGAGACAGAAATGAGGAAGGGGGACACGGGCACAGATATGAGGGTGGAGAAGATGTACACACTGAGAGCGAGGGGGAAAAGGACAGCGAAATGTAAGAAAAGGTGATAGACAGAGAGAGGGAGGAGAAAGGTAGACAGAGAGGAGGGTGGAGGAGATGGACAAAGAGAGGGAAGGAGAAGTTGGGCTAAAATATTGGAATAAACACTAACCTGGTCAACACTACTAACTCAGCTAGAGCAGTATAAAGAAGGCAATGAATTGAGATTAGTTGAATGGGATTCGTTGTGAATCAGACATTAGGGCAAAGGTACTGTGAACAGTTCAGGATTTAGTTGAGTTGGACAGGAATAGACATCCATAAATAAGGCTATCATGTATCCGCAATTAATTTACTGTCTGTAGCAAAACGTAGGCTGATTTGAAACCTACTGGCAGATCAGAACCTTTGCATTTACGGTCAAAAGCCCTACCTACTGAGATATCCTAGACATGACTCAAGACCTGTCCTCACAGGAAGGAGCTCTCTCGTATCTTCCAAACCTCACATAATTTCTCCTGTATACGAAAGCGAGACAAAGACTACTGTGGAAAAGGGATTCTGCTTATAGGAATGCCAAAATAACTCGGAGAAGTTAGAAGACAGGATGTCAGCTTTAAGAGCAGTGTATAGAGAAAGGATATGTGGAAAAAATATACTGAGGACCTTTACAAGGGACAGGAACTGTCTGTTGATGTGACGGAAAAAATAGGTGTTCATTTTGAAGACAGAGGAGAGTCAGCATTAGAGTCAAAACAGACAGAACTTTAGAAGAACTGTGATCAAACAAGTTGCTATTATTAAGTAAAATTCTTTCTGAATTTCTGAAATTGTTGGAGGAATCGGCAACCAAATGATTATCCAAGGTAATGTTAAGAATCTGTGCGAGTGGACATTTTATCAGATTTTCAAAAGAATGTCACCCACACTACTACAACTTCCGTGCAATAGGTTTAGCAACTCACGCTTACAAGTGATACCAAAAATAACATTCAGAAGAGGGGAACATGAAATTGATGATTCAATACAAGACGATCAGCTGGCTATAAAAATGCTTGAGGAACCAGAGCGGCATTTCTGATGTTGCACTTGACGGTGGAGGTAAGACACTTTCATAGGATCAATCGACTTTGGAAAAGAATTCGACTACCTAAAGTTGGACCAGATATTGATGCAACATATTTGAAATGTGATATGGGTATGTACTGTACTGAATGGCGTGTAATATATAACATGTGGAAGAACCAGATCAGATAAAAAAAGAGCTGAAGATTGAGAAAGAAATTATAGATTTAATAAGTACGGTAAAACCAGAACAGAGGAGAGTCTTTGATTAGTAATCAAAACGCCCTCGGTGCCCGATCCAAACCCCGCCACCCTCATTCAGCCAATGGCCTTGTCAAAGACGGCGGAGGGGTGGACAGGGCTTCAGGACACTCCCTTGGCACTGGGTTAGAAAACTGCTCCTAAAGAAGAATCAGCTATGAGCAAAGGCATGAGGATGCAGAAGGCAATGGAAACTTCTTCATTACAGACACATAATGTATATTCACAGGATATGTGGCCTGCAATTGAAGTGTCATAATCATCTCCCCATTGGTAAAAGATTCTAGGATAGTCATCTATTAGGATCTACGGGAGGATACTGCCAAACAAGAGATAACCATGAGAAGAAGATTAAATAACCAACGAAAGGATAACGTTCTATGAATCGGAGTGTGGAATGTCAGAAGCTGAACGTGGTAGGGAAGCTAGAAAATCTGAAAAGGGAAATGCAGAGGCACAGTCTACATATAGCGGGAGTCAGTGAAGTGATATGGGAAGAAGACAAGGATTTCTGGTCAGATGAATATAGGGTTATATCAACAGCAACATAAAACGATATAACCTGTGTAGGATTCGTTATGAGTAGGAAGGTAAGGCAGACAGTGAGTCACTGTGAACAGCTTGGAGATAAGGTTATTTTCGTCATAATCAATAGCGAATCAACGCTGACAGTGACAGTTCTGTTATACACGCCGACATCGAGAGCCGAAGATTAAGAGATAGCATAAATATATGAGGATATTTAACGGGTAACTCAGCCCGTAGAGAGAGATTAAAATCTAATAGTCATAAAAGATTGGAATGCGGCTGTAGTGGAGGGATTAGAAGAAAGAATTAGTGGAGAATTTGGGCTTGGAACCAGGAATGTGAGAAAAGAAAGACTAATTGACTTCTGCAATGAAATTCAGCTAGTAATAGCCAATACTCTGGTCAAGAGTCACAATAAGAGGGAATAAACTAGGAAAATGCTAGGAGATAGGGGAAGATTTCAATTTGATCACATCATGATCAGGCAGAGTTTTCGAAATCAGATACTGGATGGTAAGGTGAATCCAGGAGCAGATACTGAAATATTAAGGGATGAGGAGCTACCCTTGAAATTCTCTGAGGCTATAGATATTGCGATGAGGAATAACTCAGTAGGCAGTACTAATGAAGAGGATTGCACATCTTTAAAAAGGGCAGTGAAAGAAGTTGGAAAGAAAAACATTGACACAAGAAAGGTAACTGCGAAGAAACCGTGGGTAACAAATGAAATCCTTCATCAGATCTATGAAAGAAGGAACTACAAAAATAGTTAGAAAAATTCAAGAATACGGAAATACAAATCACTTAGTAGCCGAACAAACAGGAAGTGCATGCAAGCTAAGGCGAAGTAGCTCCACGAAAAACGTAAAAAAATCAAAAAAGAAATTATTTTCAGGAGCGCTGACTCAACATACGGAGAAGGCAAAACAAGCTTCGACGGAATCAAAAGCACGGGTGGTCGCACTAAGAATGCAATGGAAATTTCACTGTTAAATGTAAAGGAGTGGCGTGTATGAGGGGGAAGTCATGTCTGACGACGTGACAGAAGATATAACAGGAGTCGATGCAGAAGAGATGGGGGATCCAGTATTAGAATTTAAAAGGGCTTTGGAAGACTTAAAATCTAATAAGCCAAAAGGAAATGATAATATTCTCATCAGAATTTCTAAAATCAGTGGGCAAAAGTGGCAACAAAACGACTATTCATGATGGTGTAGAATGTATGAGTCTGGCTATATACCGTTTGACTTTCGATAAACATCGTCAACACAATTGCAAAGATTGCAATAGCTTAAAAGTGCGTGAATTATCGCACAGTCAACTTAACAGCTCATACATCCAAGTTGCTGACAAGAATAATATATAAAATATGAAGAAGAACACTGAGAATGTGTTAGATGACGATCAGTTTGGATCTAGAAATGATAAACGCACGAAGAAGCAGTTCTGATATTGAGGTTAATTATGAAAGCAAGACTAAAGAAAACTCAAGACTCATTCTACTATTTGTCGACATGGAAAAAGAAATTCGACAATGTAAAATGGTGTCAGACGTTCAAAGTTCTGAGAAAAATAGGGCTAAGCTATAGAAAAGACGGGCAACATACGATCCGCACAAGATCCAGTGGGGAATAATAAGAACGGAAGACGAAGAACGATGTATTCGGATTAAAAAGGGTGTAAGACATTGAAGTAGTCTTCCTCCGTTACTGTTCAATCTCTACATCGAAGAAACAGCGACAGAAATGAAAGAAAGGTTCAAGAGCGGAATTAAAATTCAGGCTGAGAAAACATCAATGGTAAGATTCGCTGATGACATTGCTATCCTCAGTGAAAGCAAAGAAGTGTTACAGAAACTACTGAATAGAATGAACAGTCTAAAACACAAAACATGGAGTGAGAGTAAATCGAAGACAGATGAAAGTAATGAGAAGTAGCAGATGTGAGAAAAGCAAGAAACATAACATCAAAATGGGTTATGACGAAGTACGAGTAGATGAAATTAAGGCATTCTGCTACCTAGGTAACAAAACGTCCCATGACAGATGGAGCAAGCACTAGCAAAAAGGGAATTCCTGGCCAAGAGAAGTCTTCTACATGTAAAAATCAGACAAGCACTAACAAAAACGGCATTTATGGCCAGGAGAAGTCTTCTAGTACGAAACATAGGCCTTAATGTGTGGAAAAAATTTCTCAGAATTTATGTTTGGTATGCTAGTGGAACATGGACTGTTGGAAAATCGGAAAAAAAGAGAATCGAAGCACTTGAAATGTGTTGTTCCAGAAGAATGTCGAAAATTATTTGGACTGATAAGGTAAGGAATGAGGAGATTCTCCTCATAATCGGCGAGCTAAGGGATGTGTGGAAAACACTGACAAGAGGAAGGGACAGGTGGTAGGACATCTGTAAAGACATCGCGGAATAACTTTTATGATACTAGTGGGGCTACTGAGGGTAAAACTGTAGAGGGAAACAGAAATTTGGATATTTCAAGCAAATAACTGAGGACGTTGGTTGCAGGTGCTACTCTGAGATGAAGAAGTTGGCACAGGAGAGAAACTCGTGACGGCCGTATCAAACCAATCTGAAACCGATTACTCAGGAAAAAAGGCCGGGATAGAGTACTCGTACTTTACCCCCGACGTTCATATTGTGCATCGAAAAGCAATAACGAAAATTAAAGAAGAGTCCTGGAGTGGGATTAAAATATAGGGCCGAAGGATATCATTGATAAGATTCGCTAGTGACGTTACTATCCTCGGCGAAAGCGAGAAAAAATCAAAAGAGCTGCCGAACCTGGACGGGCCACTAGTCACAGAAAATGGAGTGAGAGTAATTGGGTTCGAAAACAACGAGCAGAAATGAGACTAGGAATGAACTTAACATCAAAAGTAGTGGACGAAATAAATGATTTCTGCTACTTTGAAAGGAAAACAGTGCATGGCGGACATAGCAAGGAGGATACAAGAAACTGACTAGCACAGCAAAGAGGGCATTTCATTCTCGACGAAATGTCTGTTACACTCAAAACACAGACTTTAATTTGTGGACGAAATTTCTAAGAACGTACGTTTTTGGAGACATCACTGTATGGAAGTGAATCATTAACTGTGCGAAAACCGAGACTGAATCGAAGTGTTCGTGCTGTAGTGTTACATAATGATGCTAAAAAGTATGTGCACTCAAAAGATATATTATTTATAAGCATTTTATTATTATACACAAACAAAGATTTGGTCACACTCATTGGAACTTTAAAATAAATCGCAACATTCTGAATCCAGATCAGGTCATACCAACTGTAACTACACAGTAGTACATGTGCAGCTTCTCTTTCTTTAGTACCATCATTGGTTGTAACTTATCGGATTCTGCAAGTTTGTAGTAAGCGACTGCACTTCTAAGATCACCTTTATTCTGTCGTACTGATCGTTGCTGGGACGTGTCTGTAGCTTTTGCAGTTTCTTTATTTGAAACTGATGTTAGTTGAAAAAGGCTCTTAGTGACAACGCAAGCAAGCGGAGTGCCAAGAAAGGGCTTCCTTTCTTTCAACGCAAAATTTCTATTTTACCAGTTCCCACATTACCTTATTTCTCGAAAATTGTACCTCACCATCAGTCACCATACTACCAGCAGTGACTTCAAGCAGATGAAGCTGAAATGTCGTCAAGACCTAAGGTTACAAGTAATTCTTTCAGCCTGTTTTCAGGTTACCTGTTCGTGTGAAATGCAGGCCCTTGTTGCGTGGGTGCCATATTAAAAATCTTGGTAGTGGGGAGTGCACTTTAGGTAAAAGCAGCTGCTTAAAGAAAACTGGCCATGGTTAGATTGTGCATCTACGAAAGTGTATTTAAGCTACCATTTACCAAACCGAATTGCTGTCAGATCAAAAAGTCAAAGACGCCATTACACGACAGCACATATAAATATGTCTCGAATGCCGATAATTCCCGAAGTTTTAAATACTCGACCAATATCGACAACTGAAAATATTACAAGTTCTCACAAACGCACTTAAAAAACAGGCAAGGTCCGCGAATCCATCAAATAATGTTCGAGACATCAACCCACTTAAAACAAGTGTATCGGTCCAGTTGGAATGAACTACAGCTGCGTTAAATACTTGATATGAAAATATATACGAACACTAACCACAAATGAAAATCTCGCCGGTTTACAATTCACATTTTAAATAATCTTTTGACGAGTAACAGCTACTCATATTGACAGCGACGATACTGCTGTTAACAAGTCAGAATTTTTGACATCGATATAATACACATAGAATGCCATGACACTTTCTGTCGTTTTTTTTTTTTTTTTTTTTTTTTTTTTTTTTTTTTTTTAACGTGAATTTCATTATTAATTACAAGGCTGTGATGTAAAATCACGTGTGAGATTTCAAATAAGTTAGCACTTGTCTACGAATCTAATATGTCGCCGTCTCATGTAATGGTAAAACATTCACACAAATGATAAACATCGCCAAGTACGCTAAAATTGATGTTCCACTCATTGATTTTTCGTTTTATATTTCCGTTAGAACTGGATTCATCACAACTTCATTCTGAAGTCTATTGCAGTACGCTGCATGCCATATAACAGTGCTTGTACGGAAATTGAAATATGTTTTATTTTGTGTCACTTTGCAGCACACATGCTATCCTTATCCATAATTTTATTTTTCTTCAAGTAAGTTATTCGTTTGGCTTTAGCACACCGCTGTCCACCTGAGATGAACTGTATGGAAATTTGTCGTTCTGTCACTTCCGAGAAATTTAGCAGAGAAGAAAATGTAGAGTAATTCGTCTCACACATTTTTTCGCTTGGGTATTATTCTGTTTGACAGTAACATATTATCCAAGTGCATAAAGACTGATTAAATCTGGAAATACGCTCGATATTGGAGGAAGAGCTGTCGGTAAGCTATTTGTTTCAGGAGCCTTTATAATAGACCCTCATCTACCACGAATTTTTCCAGAGAACAAATTTTTAGGACGAGATCAGTAATGCAGTTCATTCCCAGTACCTCGTCTCTTTTATTTTGTCATACGTCTTTCGACAAGTTTTTTGTCGTCCTTCATCTTTTTCTATCTTGTACTAATTTTTCCAGATGTACGTAACTACGTATTCCAGCCAATACGGCCTATAAACTGTGTCGCATATTCCAGTATTGAGTGCCCTTAGTGTTTTACCACCTCTACTGCTTGTGGTTGCGTCTTCCAACGACGTCTTTCCTTATCCACACGTTATGCTTTAACTTTCTAGTATATCTCACCCGTCAAATGCTTCCCGTGTCATCTGCGCATTTCCAATGACGTTTATCTCTAATTTTGTTTACAGTTTTAACGGTAACCTCAGGTTTTGCGCAAATTATTCGATTATTTATACTGAAGTAGTGTTTAAAAAGCCTATACAAATATTTATTCGGCATTTAAAACCTAACAGTTGTGAAGAGACTTCACAAAAAGAAGAAACATAGTCATCTATGAGTACAAAATCAGCGAGTGACAGTTGGAGTCAGTGAACTCATAGAGACACCTGGATGTGAAAATTTGTAGGGATATGAAATGGAGCGATCCCAAAGGCTCAGTCACAGTTAAATCAGCTGGAAGACCACATCTTATTGGTAGAATACTAGGGAAAACAAACAGCCAAGAAACCACTCGGGTAACCTTCCCTCGAATTTAACTGAAATATGTGTGACCCGTACGAAATAGGACTAATAGAGGATACTGAATATCTATGAAGAAGAACAACGCTCATATTCATATCTGTTTGACACATGGGAATGTGTCACGGAGATTCGGAAGTAACTAAAATGGTAGACGCTTTAAGATACATACAAACTGTCCCGAGAAAGCTTGCTTAAAGTTTCAAGAAACCTATTTAATTCCAGAAAGAGATTTTCACTCTGCAGCGGAGTGTGCGCTGATATGAAACTTCCTGGCAAATTAAAACTGTGTGCCCGACCGAGACTCGAACTC
Source organism: Schistocerca americana (assembly GCF_021461395.2). Lineage (NCBI taxonomy): Eukaryota > Metazoa > Arthropoda > Insecta > Orthoptera > Acrididae > Schistocerca > Schistocerca americana. The sequence goes on from NC_060119.1 coordinate 1,004,764,066, forward strand.
GGGACCTTTGCCTTTCGCGGGCAAGTGCTCTACCATCTGAGCTACCGAAGCACGACTCACGCCCGGTCCCCACAGCCTTACTTCTGCCAGTATCTCGTCTCCTACCTTCCAAACTTTACAGAAGCTCTTCTACGAAACTTGCAGAACTAGCACTCCTGAAAGAAAGGATACTGTGGAGACATGGCTTAGCCACACCTGGGCGATGTTTCCAGAATGAGATTTTCACTCTGCAGCGGAGTGTGCGCTGATATGAAACTTCCTGGCAGATTAAAACTGTGTGCCCGACCGAGACTCGAACTCGGGACCTTTGCCTTTCGCGGGCAAGTGCTCTACCATCTGAGCTACCGAAGCATGACTCACGCCCGGTCCCCACAGCCTTACGTCTGCCAGTATCTCGTCTCCTACCTTCCAAACTTTACAGAAGCTCTTCTGCGAAACTTGCAGAACTTGCAGAACTAGCACTCCTGAAAGAAAAGATAATGTGGAGACATGGCTTAACCACAGCCTGGGGGATGTTTCCAGAATGAGATTTTCACTCTGCAGTGGAGTGTGCGCTGATATGAAACTTCCTGGCAGATTAAAACTGAGTACCCGACCGAGACTCGAACTCATGTCTCCACAGTATCCTTTCTTTCAGGAGTGCTAGTTCTGCAAGTTTCGCAGAAGAGCTTCTGTAAAGTTTGGACGGTAGGAGACGAGATACTGGCAGAAGTAAGGCTGTGGGGACCGGGCGTGAGTCGTGCTTCGGTAGCGCAGATGGGCATTCCACCGCCGGCGGCCGTGCTGTGCGGACGTGCGGAGTGGCTGTTGCGTTATTTACATCGTCGCTGCGAGCGGCCGGCGCTGTGTGGTGAGTGCGCGCTTTCTGCGTTAGTCAGAGTCTACGATTACACTTCTAGAATGACATAATGGAACAGACAACGCGACGCGATACTTTGAAGTTGGTTTTCGATCCGAACTACGCCCGACCGAAATCTTACGAAGTTGAGGCATTTATCGAAGAAACTTTTCAGATCAAAGTGGATGAATTGATTGGAATTCACCTGTCGATTGTCAGTCCGACTTTGTTCCTTAAGTTATCCAGTTCTGACAAGTGCGACCAAATTGTAGAAGCATGTGGTGGGGTGGCAAAATTCAAACATTCAGGGGGACACATAGGTCAGGTCACGGTTTCGCGTGCCGGAATGGGAATAAGAACGATTCGAATCTTTGAGCTCCCCTTTGAAATAACGCCCGAGGGGATTAACAACAAACTAAGAGACTATGGCACCATTATCAACAATGTCGCCGAAGAATGGTCCAGCTTACACAAGTATCCAGAATTAAATGGAGTCAGGCAAGTTATGATTGACATGCTGAGACATATCCCATCGTATCTCTGGATTGGTGGATATCGAGCGATCATCATTTACCATGGCCAGCCGAGAACCTGTTCGGGTTGTGGTTCGACCCAACACGTCCGCGCTCAGTGTGTTCAACACCGTGTGACGCAACTGCCGACTGGGGAGCGAGACTCGCCTAGTGAGAAGGCCACGCTACCCGTGACGTTCGCCGCCGCAATTCGCAGTGACGTAGCCCCAGACACGTGTTTCGACAGGGCGGTAGTTGCTTATGCCGACGTTCCCGATGGTAACGTAGCCATGGATACTAGCAACGCAGTAGCTACAGGTCCAGCACACTCGCAAGACGAGGAAACTGACAGGCGTGCAGAACAAGACCAGGCTAAGACGGCAGAAGAAGGCATGTGCAAACCACTCGAAGAAGTCGGGCAACACAAAGAGGACACGGTTGCCACGTCGGAGGCTAATGACCAGCAGCCTACAACTGTTTCACCAAAGAAACGGAAGAAACGTCGAATAGCCCATCAGGGAGCAGCAGAAATCGCGCCAATCCTCAGTGAAAAGGCGAAACAGATAGGCCAAGAACTGGCGGAGACGACACAGGCAACTCCACTGGACGATCGAACAACAAAGAAGAAGACCTGAAATGAGGACACTGAACCCGACCGTGGAATCCACATTCCAGACGGTACAGCTAGTCCGAAGGACCCTCCACCTGTACCAAAAACGGACACGCGGGAAGTTACGTGCACGCGAGACTGGGCAGATGACACGGAGGAGCAAAGCCATGATGCAGAGATGGCTGACATACCACAACGTTCAGGACGGACGGCACCCGACTGTCGACAAGATGTGTCCACCCGGCGACAAACCACCATCAAAGACGCTCGTGCAGCTGATGATGATGCCGACTTCTTCTAAGTGGAGCAAACATCCGCTTCATCTGGCAAACAGTATCCCACCTGACACGGTATAGTCGACATGACGTCGTTACAGGCGTACAGAATTGCGACCTTGAATATAAATAAAATTAGCAGCACCCTCAATCTGAGAAATCTCCAAGAGTTTCTGTACGCCGCGGATATTGACATCTTAATGCTGCAAGAAGTAACGGCTATCCTTTTGGACAACATCACTGGCTACAACGCCGCCATCAATCCTGGCAATGACAACAGCCTCGGCACAGCGATTATGACTAAAGAGGGGATCCTACTTACAGACGTGGCTAAACTGCCGAACAGTAGAGGTGTCGCTGTCGCGATAAACAACACCAGGTTTATCAACATATATGCCCCGTCAGGAACCGGAAACAAGCGCCGCAGGGCCGAATTTTTCAAGGAGGACATCGTCCCCCTTTTCGCGGTGCGATTTGAACAAATAATATTTGCGGGTGACTTTAATTGCGTGCTGAGTTCCAAAGATCAGACGCCAAATTTTAACAAATCTCTGGAGCTGGAGAACATCGTCAGAGACTTCCATCTGTTTGATACTTGGGAACTAAAACACGGTGATAGACTAGGTTTCACCTATATCACCAGCCATTCTGCCAGTCGTATCGACAGGATTTACGCAACATCAAATTTAAGGAGACACGTTTTACAGTTGAGCTATGGCCCACTATTTTCTCTGATTATATCGCTTACGTATGTACGGTTAATTTAGAGAAACAAGGAACTTAGAGGGCGAGAGGTCAGTGGAAGCTCAACGTTGCTCTTCTTTCGGATCCTGGATGCCACGCCGCCTTCCACACCACTTGGGCAGAATGTGAAAGGAAGTTCCACTTGTACGGTACGGCGCTGAATTGGTGGCTAAATTGCGCGAAGCCCGCTATAATAAAGACAATGAAAACTTACTCCCGTGAAACAGTCGCCTGGCGGAGGCGGACATTAGACTTTTACTTCAGCTGTCTGAGAGACTTGTGCGTTCGGGATGCTACAGTCATAACAAATTATGGGCAAATCAACAGAATAAAAGCAAGATTACTCACCCTGCAGAGACACCATCTCGAAGGCTGCAAAATACGAACGCGTTTGCAGAACGGTACACGAGAAGAAACAACATCGATGTACCACATCCTGCAAGAGAACAAAAGACAAAAACGGAAAATTCTGACGGAACTCAAAACTTCAGACGGGAGACTCTTGACAGATCAAGCTGCAATACGCGACGAGATCCATCGACACTTTAGTGAATTGCTGGCCAATACACAGATGAAACAGCGCAGCAAGCTCTCATTGCTAGGACGACAGAGCGACTCACTCCACAAGAAGCTGATGTGCTCGCAGCAAGAATAACGGACGAAGACGTCGAAGATGCCATCTCGAGGAGCCCAAAGAATAAATCACCTGGACCAGATGGGCTACCCGCTGAATTTTATCAAACTTTTCGCGAACAGATAATTGCTAAATTGACACTCGTCTGCAATGAAATACTAAATGCCGACTCTGACCTTCCGAAGGAATTCTGTGAAGGTACAGTGGTCTTAGTCCCCAAAACACCAGGAGGCAAAACCGTGGAGAATCTTCGACCTATAACACTTCTCAATTGTGATTATAAAATCTTCGCCCGTATCATGATGCAAAGGTGCAATTCAGTTATTCGTACAGTGACAGGAGCTTACCAGACAAGTGTGGGAAAGGATAGAACGATATTTCAGACCTTATGCGACTACAGAGACATTATAGCGATATCGGAAGCCTGCAACATTCGCTGTGCTCTGATGTCACTCGAATTTGAAAAAGCTTTTGATAAAGTTAATCATTCGTACCTGTTCCGGTGTATGACATCCATGCACTTCTCCCAGAAAATTATAGCCTCCGTGAAAAACATACTGACGAATAGCACGTCAAGAGTCAGTGTCAACGGACAACTCAGTCACCCGATCAATATTCAGAGTTCGGTAAGACAAGATTGCCCCATGTCCATGACGCTTTTCGCGATTGCGCTTGAACCTATCTTAGTATCCCTGACTCGGCAACTCCGTGGACTACATATACACGGACAGAAGATCATATGTCAAGCCTACGCGGACGATGTAGGGGTACTTGTGACTGACGAAAGCGAGGTGGAAACAGCGCTTGAAGTTGTGGCGACCTACGAACTGGCGTCAGGAGCTAAACTCAACCGCAATAAATCTGGTATTATGAATCTTGGTCGGGGTATAGAGATCAGAGCCGCTGGACGTATCAACACTGTGGAAAAAATAAAATGCCTTGGAATAGAATATACGAGTAATATCCGCCGCACGGCCGCTCTCAATTATAGAAAATTACTTGCCACATTACGGGGAAGCATAAAACAACACAGCTTGCGTAATTTAAAGTAATACAAAAAGTGCAACTGGCCAATACATATATCACTTCCAAAGTCAACTATGTTGCTCAAGTGCTGCCTCTGCCATAGCACACCAAATGCAAGCAGCGCTTGGTTATTTTGTTAGCAGAGGTCAGATATTTAAGGTTTCATATGATACCTTGACGCTACCGACACGCAATGGAGGGCTACATCTGACAGACATCTACCTTAAAGCGCAAGCGCTATACGTTAGCAGAACTTATCAACAGTGGCAACGATCACCGCTGACCTTAGTGACTCATCTCTTACGTGAAATCACCCCAGTCAGCAGAGATCCACCAATCGATGTGCATCACATCTCCCACGAGCTGTACCACTATAAACATTTTCTTGTGGAATACAGCTATGTACACCATAGAATACCGGAGAAGGATATATATCGGGTTAAAGAGGTTTACAACACCTTGCTGGTAGGAAAATTGCGCAATCGAATAGAAAACAAGTTCCGACATTATAACTGGAAAAGCATATGGGGCAACATACCTGACCCCCATTTACCATCCAATGTGCGATCGACGTGGTACCTCGCAGTCAATAGAAAAATCCCCACCAACTCCAAATTGCACGCGATACGTCTGGCACGTACACCAAACTGTTCCAGCTGCAATGTCGTCGACACATCGCTTCGTCTGTGACGATGTGAAAGGCGTGTGGAATCTCTTCAGGCAAAAGCTAGCACATGTGCTCCGCACGTCACCTAACACGATTACACCGACACACGTCCTTCTGCCTGATGACGTGCCATATCCTAACACTAAAAGAAGGTCAGCCAACTGTCTCAAAGGACTGACAGTCCATTACATCTCAAAGGCTATGACGAAGAATGAAGCAGATTATTGGATGTACCTGATGACAGAACATCAAAAGCTCGAACGACAAAAGAAATACAAAGAAAATTACGCAAATTTCTTGAACCGAACATTGTCTTACCGACAGAGCTGAAAAACGATCGAACGACATTTTGTTCAATCTCAGGATTCCTTTTTGTTTTTCTTTATGAAATTATCTATTAAGTTTCTCATTCATTTTACGCCAACAAGGTGGCTATTTCGTTTACCCTTTGCCCTCGTGTAGCAGCACTAATAGGTTGCTGACGCAAACATGAGACGCCAGCAGACTGAAGTACGCCTGGCTCTCCTATAAAAATCGCTCCCACACAATGATGGATGAATGTAGCGGACCTACTTTCTTTCCACAACCCCAAAAGAAGGGATTTTGTTTACTTGTATACATTTACTTCGTCAGTCAACTACTAAAAAAAAATAAAAAAAAGATGGTAGAGCACTTGCCTGCGAAAGGCAAAGGTCCCGAGTTCGAGTCTCGGTCGGGCACACAGTTTTAATCTGCCAGGAAGTTTCACATCAGCGCACACTCCGCTGCAGAGTGAAAATATCATTCTGGAAACATCCCCCAGGCTGTGGTTAAGCCATGTCTCTACAGTATCCTTTCTTTCAGGAGTGCTAGTTCTGCAAGTTTCGCAGAAGAGCTTCTGTAAAGTTTGGAAGGTAGGAGACGAGATACTGGCAGAAGTAAGGCTGTGGGGACCGGGCGTGAGTCATGCTTCGGTAGCTCAGATGGTAGAGCACTTGCCCGCGAAAGGCAATGGTCCCGAGTTCGAGTCCCGGTCGGGCAAACAGTTTTAATCTGCCAGGAAGTTTCATATCAGCGCACACTCCGCTGCAGAGTGAAAATCACATTCTGGAAACATCCCCCAGGCTGTGGCTAAGCCATGTCTCCACAGTATCCTTTCTTTCAGGAGTGCTAGTTCTGCAAGTTTCGTAGAAGAGCTTCTGTAAAGTTTGGTAGGTAGGAGACGAGATACTGGCAGAAGTAAGGCTGTGGGGAGCGGCTGTGAATCGTGCTTCGGTAGCTCAGATAGTAGAGCACTTGCCCGCGAAAGGCAATGGTCCCGAGTTCGAGTCTCGGTCGGGCAAACAGTTTTAATCTGCCAGGAAGTTTCATATCAGCGCACACTCCGCTGCAGAGTGAAAATCACATTCTGGAAACATCCCCCAGGCTGTGGCTAAGCCATGTCTCCACAGTATCCTTTCTTTCAGGAGTGCTAGTTCTGCAAGTTTCGCAGAACAGCTTCTGTAAAGTTTGGAAGGTAGGAGACGAGATACTGGCAGAAGTAAGGATGTGGGGACCGGGCGTGAGTCGTCCTTCGGTAGCACAGATGGCAGAGCACTTGCCCGCGAAAGGCAAAGGTCCCGAGTTCGAGTCTCGGTCGGGCACACAGTTTTAATCTGCCAGGAAGTTTCAACCTATTTAATTGATGAACCTATGAATATATTAAAACCACATACGTGTTGTTCTCGTAGAGACTGCGAGGAGAAGGACCCTAATACACAGACTGGTGAAAAGTAGCGCAACGACCATTAGTACATTAATATTGGGTTTGTCCACCTTAACCTTTATGACAACTTGAACTCTGTTGGGGACTTTTTCAATGAGATGGTTGCATATCTAAGGAGGAATGGCAGCACACTCTTCCTCAAAACCTAATTTAGAGGAGATGATGAGGTAGGATGCCGGGGTCACAGCGAAGCTGACGTTCTCATTCATCCCAGAGATGCTCCCCATGACGGAACTCTGGGCTGGCTAACCAGTTTCAGGAGTTTTATTGTCCACAGACCACTATATCATTGATGCTGCTTTATGAAGGGTGTGTTGTCACACTGATACAATTAGTTATCGCCTCGCAATTGTTCCTCTACTGCACGAAGTATATAATGGTGTGAGACCTATTCCTACCATTTGGCATTTAGCGTCTTCTTAAGAACAATCAGGGGACAACAGCCGATCCTCTAAAACAAACCCATGCCGTATCACTGACTCTTCTGTATTTCACTGTTCGCACTACACGAAGGCTGATAACGTTCTCCAGGTATTCACTAAACCCAAACGCTTCCAGTGGATCCCCACAGGGTATAGTGTGAGTCACCGCTCCAAATCACTCGTTTACAATCATTCACTGTCCAGTGGTGTCGTTCTTTACACAATATCATGCTTCGCTTTGCACTGACTAGTAAATGTGGGGCTAGTGAGGAGCTGTTCGATCATTGTACCCCCATCTTTTTAAATCCATACACCCAGTCATTGGGCTAGTTGGACTGCTGGTAACACTTCGGAATTCACTAGTAATTCCTTCCGTTGATATCAAGCGATATGTTACAGTTACTCTCCGCAGTACTCGATGGTCTCTGCCCGCCAGCAGAAGAGGTCTGCCTAGTGTTGATTTTGCTGGCTTTGTTCCCTCACGTTTTCACTTCACAGTCACATCACAAGGGTAGACTCTGGCAACTTTAGAAGGGTTGAAATGTCCCTATCGAACTGTTACTCAGGTGACATTCAGTGTCCGCGTTAGAAGCCACTAGGTTCAACTGACCGAACCATTCCGCTGTTACAGCTCCTCTACTGACAACCCAATAGTCCCCAATAGTCCCCACTTCCTTTACACTGGCGGGTCCGCCACTTGCGATATCCTTCTATCAATTTCGCACTGCTGAGTGGTCTCCGGATACTTTCGATCAGATAGTGTCGTACAATGGGAAGTATTCTGTGTCATGAAATTCACAGTGGTTTCCCGAAGAACTCATTGCCAAATCAGTATCTTACCTCCTTTATCGAAACAGCTTTATCGCCATGGGTAATCCATGTCTACCTTCCTTGTTGCTGCCACCCTGTATAATCCTGCTTCACAGACGGGAAAACAGTTCCATACCCTCCACTGCGTTGTCAGTCCCAATTATGATGTTACACAAGACATACATTTGTCCACAACTTTCATCACATTTGTCTTTTTCACGTGTATTCTAAGTATTATTATATTTGGCCGCAAGGGTTACTGACACTTCCGTATCGATGTACACTGATCAGCCAAAACACTACGACCATCCACCTAATAGCCGGCATGTCCACCTTTGGCACGGATTACAGTGGCGACACGTCATGGTAAGGAAACAATGAGGCCTTGGTAAGTCACTATAGGGAGTTGGCACCTCATCTGCGCCCGCATCTCGTGGTCGCGCGGTAGCGTTCTCGCTTCCCACGCCCGGGTTCCCGGGTTCGATTCCCGGCGGGGTCAGGGATTTTCTCTGCCTCCTGATGGCTGGGTGTTGTGTGCTGTCCTTAGGTTAGTTAGGTTTAAGTAGTTCTAAGTTCTAGGGGACTAATGACCACAGCAGTTGAGTCCCATAGTGCTCAGAGCCATTTGAACCATTTTTGAAGGCTCAAACCTGCGTTCGGATATCGTGATTTATGTTTTCCGTGGATTCCCTAAATCGATTCAGGCAAACGCCGAGATGGTTCTTTTGAAAGGGTACGGACGACTTCATTCCACATCCTTTCCTAATCCGATGCGACAGATGACCTCGCTGTTTGGTCGCCTCCCCAAATCAACAAACCAACCAAGGTATCTACGTGGTCTTCAAGCAGTGTACGTGTGTACGATACTCCTTGGTCATCATGGTGCCTTCCACGTATTCCAATGGACCATGGATGTCCACGGGAATGTCTCCCATAGCAAAATGGATCGGCCACCAGCTTGTCTCCATCCCGCTGTACAGATGTCAAGGAGCTATTCCCCTGAAAGACGACGGATTCGCACCATCCCATCGGCATGATGAAGAAGATATCTGGAATCATCAAACCTTGCAACGTCCTGCCACTGTGCCAAAGTCCACTGCCGATGGTCACGTGTCCATTTCAGTCGTAGCTGCCGATGCCTTAGTATTAACAATGGCACATGAATGGGTCGTCAGTTGCCGAGGCCCATCGTTAGGAGCGATAGGTGCACTATATGTTCAGACACACATATACGCTGCTCAGCATTACAGTCTTATGATAGTTCCGCCGAAGGTTTCCGCCTCTCTTGTTTTACCAGTCTGCCCAGTCTAAGACGTCCGACAACTCTAATGAGGGCTGGCCGCCCAACTCCACCACGTATTGACGTGGTTTGAACTTGGTTTTGCCACTTGTTGAAAACAATCATTACAGTACTCCTAGTGCCGAGCCTCTGGGCCACCACAATCTGCTCTCGGTGAAATTCAGATAGATCACGCGCCTTCCCCATTCTAGACACGGACATCACGCTTACTGATACTGCATGCGCCGTGCGTCTGTCTGACTAGCAGTCATTCTTGCCAGGTGACGCTGCTATCGTCAGGACGGGTTTATATCGATAGTAGGTCGGTGGTCATAATGTTCTGGCTGGTCAGTGTATTTGGGGAAGGTGGCGGCGGTGCTTTGATCTCGAGCCTTTTGGCATGCCACGTGAGCACGCTGATTGTGATGGTCCGTGAGGAGACGCTGCGTAAGCACGAGTCCAGGCTTCTAGCAGCCTGGAGTACGTGAAGATGGCCCAAGATAGTGGAGAGTGTTCATTCCTGTTTGAAGGCTGCTACTTTGTGGTTAGCCAGAAGTGAAGTCGTTGCTTCTTTTAGGCCATCTTGATTGCTGTTGTGGAATATTCAGTGCGGTAGAGCCTGGTTTTAATTCCGCCAAGAATGCACTTCACCGAGGTTTACCTACTGCGAGGCTGTGGGGCAGTTATTACCTACACATAACGGAAATTATTCGTGAGCTAGAGACTGTTCTGTTGCATGGTAGCTAAGCTGTGCCAAAGGAGAGTGAGTTCGGCTGCTCCATCTTTTGTGTGTTTCTTTTATTCAAATTTCTATGGCAGTGCCAGTGGTAACTTGAGTGTGTTTCGGCAGATTTGAATGTGTCCGTAACTAGGACTCCAAATGGGTGTTATTTGGTCAAATTGGACCCACATTCAATCAACTGCGTGGCAAAAATGAGCAGCTCCGATGTAGGTATTCTAGGAGGCAGCCGCTGATGCTCTGAAACATGCATTGAGCAATATTCCAGTAATGGGTATTTCACATTTTAACTCACCGCTTACTGCGCAGATAAACGAGACCAATTTCGGCACTGCTGCTGTTTTGTTACCAGAAAATAATGGAGTCGAGAGGACTTTGACTTATGCTTCGAGAGGATTGTCGGGCGCGGAAATAAATTACTCTGTTTACGAGCTGGAAGCTTTGGCCATGCTTTTCGCCGGAGAAAATTTAGTTCTTCCTGGAGCATACGAAATTCGAAATAGAAACAGTAACAAGGCGCTGAGTTGGTTTCTTGGCAGGCCTCGTAAGACTGGAAGAATTGTGCAATGGGCTATCCGAATATCAGCCTTCCAGTCTGAAGTAGTAGATAACAGAGGAGTACATTAAATATGGAACACCTCTAACAAGAAGTACATGCAACACCGCCGTCGATCAACAATAAGCGGTACCAAAACCCATCAGGAATTAACAACAGGTGTGGCATCTACAAGGACCTAGATCATCCTCTCACTAAAGTAATTATACGGGCACAGAGACCCTACTATATAAACCGCAGATAAATGGTGGGCACGAAACACACAAGTATAAAACACGTGAATCACTGTAAAGTGGTCCTGGTACGCTATAGCCACGCAAACTCTGTCTGCAGTGTGGACACAAAACTATGAAGGAAACGCTGAGACTCTACAGGGGAAACAATAATCACGAATAACGGACAACTTTGCTGGTCTAACTCATTGTGCGTGTGGGTTCTTCTATTACATTGGTGTACTATTCCATTGGATAAAAGAATGCCATATAAGGTAGACGATGAATTTTGTTTTATATGAATAACAATAGTGTATTTTATTATATAATTTTTTGATGTGATTTATTCCTATTTATTGTCATAAACTCTGATTTGTTGCGTCTGTGCTCTCATACTCTTCTATCATGCTATGTGTGTTTTCGTATGTAGGGGCCTGAAGATGACACAATTTCGTGTCGAAACTGGTAGCATCTGTTAAAAAGAATAAATGACATTGGATTCCAGTTTATAGTTATTCAAGTATTTCATGTCCGGCTGTGGTCCCTACTTTCCTTCATGGATTAGCAGAGACTAAATATTTCATTGTTAAAGTTACATGAGCTTAAGAGGTTGCTCAACTATGTACGTTCACTTACACAATCTTGCTCAAAATTAAACTTAAATATTGCATTTCCGTGAAAAGTCACATCAGCTTAAACAAGTTGCTCAACTATATATGTTCAACTATTCTATGCCATAGTCTACACAGCTGCTTGTAACTTAATATTAGATTTTTCGTTGCTAAAACTACGTGAGTTTATAAATTTTTGCTCATTAATCGATTCAGTTATATATATACAGAAAATATCTTAAATAATTCGTTTTGTGTCCTACAGAGCCTAAACTTCGCTCCTTAAGAATCTCAACATCTTTAAAATCACAAAATAATCATCATTTTATTATTTCTGTATACAATGGATACATAATTACAATATTTTGGTTGGTATTTTCTTGCTTTTCATTCGTGTTTTAATTGTGAATAGGATGCTGAGTGCCAGATGGCGGGCCTATTAAGTCTGTGACTGACCGTTGTATGAACCGAGAACAAGTAGGGACCTTTCTTAAGAAACTCCTGTCCCCCAGAATGCAATCTGCATCGTTGTGCGTACAGCAGTCTGTGTTGGACATCTTCCAGCACTTCAGCATTGAGATATGGAACAATCGACAGTTAACTCCATAGATGTTGTACATTCAGGTAGTCTATTACTATGTCAATATAGAACACCCATGGAGTGAACAGTCAAACCATTACAGGAAGTACTTACAATATTGTATCAAAATATAACACCACACTGTATACAAAATCACGAAATCGACATAAAATCGATGTTTTAGAATTTCACGTGAAATACAACGAGGATAGTCACAATATATAGTCACACAGGATGTTATACACTATGTGATCAAAAGTATTCGGGCATCTGGCTGAAAATGACTTACAAGTTCGTGGCGCCCTCCATCGGTAATTCTGGAATTCAATATGGTGTTGGCCCACCCTTAGCCTTGATGACAGCTTCCACTTCCGCAGGCATACATTCACTCAGGTGCTGGATGGTTTCTTGGCAAATGGCACCCCATTCTTCACGGAGTGCTGCACTGAGAAGAGGTATAGATGTTGGTCAGTGAGCCCTGGCACGAAGTCGGCGCGCCAAAACATCCCAAAGGTGTGCCATATGATTCGGGTCAGTACTCTGTGCAGGCCAGTCCATTACAGGGACGTTATTGTCGTGTAACCACTCCACCTCTGGTGTGCATTGTGAACAGGTGCTCGATCGTGTTAGAGGGTGCAATCGCCAACCCCGAATTGCTCTTCAACAGTGGGAAGCACGAAGGTACTTAAAACCTCAATGTAGGCCTGTACTGTGATAGTGTCACGCAAAACAACAAGGGGTGGAAGCTCCCTCCATGAAAAACACGACCACACCATAACACCACCGCCTCCGAATTTTACTGTTGGCATTACACATGCTGGCTGATTACGTTCACCGGGCATTCGCCATACCCACACCCTGCCATCGGATCGCCAAATTGTGTACCGTGACTCGTCACTCCACACAACGTTTCTCCATTGTTCAACCGTCCAATGTTTACGTTCCTTACATCAAGCGAGGCGTCGTTTTGCATTTACGGGCGTGATGTGTGGCTTATGAGCAGCTGCTCGACCATGAAATCCAAGTTTTCTCACCTCCTGCCTAACTGTCGTAGTACTTGCAGTGGATCCTGATGCAGTTTGGAATTCCTGTGTAGTGTTCTGGATAGATGTCTGCCTATTACACATTAAGACCCTCTTTAACTGTCGGCGGTCTCTGTCAGTCGACAGACGAAGTCGGCCTGTACACTTTTGTGCTGTACGTGTGCCTTCACGTTTCCATCACGATAGATTACCGTTCACCGATTCATTTCGTCATTGCTTTATAATCACATTTTTATCGTATTCTGTCTTCTACATCTTTGTGAACACTGTAATTAAAGTTCATATCACAATTTATGTAGCCGGCCGCGGTGGCCTTGCGGTTCTGGCGCTGCAGTCCGGAACCGCGGGACTGCTACGGTCGCATGTTCGAATCCTGCCTCGGGCATAGGTGTGTATGATGTCCTTAGGTTAGTTAGGTTTAAGTAGTTCTAAGTTCTAGGGGACTTATGACCTAAGATGTTGAGTCCCATAGTGCTCAGAGCCATTTGAACAATTTATGTCACCGAGAGTTCGTCTTTATTTCTAAATTCTTCTCGCATGCTTCTACGAGTCAGTGACTCGGCAAATGTTGTGAGATTTGATAATACACTCTGTATCACAAGTAATGCACCGGAGCGTATTAAACGAGTGCACAGATTTAAGTTATGCACAGTGAGTTTCAAAATTACGAAGTTTCGGTCACAGTTAATTAAGTACACTACGCAATTACAGTGTTGTAGTCATTTATCGAGAGTTTAGCGGACGTTGGTATTCGTGGTTAGCCTTTCACATCAGCTACTGCGAGCAAGCCTCCAACCTCGAAATGAATTAGCAGAAAACTCCGTTAGCAAAATACGCGTCAGGCCCAAAAAATACCTGTCCTGAACCTACGTACGGAATTCTGACATGACGAATCGTTATGTAGTTTCACATATCACACGATTTTAACATTCTCTTGCGCAGACAGCGCTTTTCATTTACACAAAGAATATTTCAATTGCCTTTTAGGATTAATAGGACACTTACATTGAATTCATAAAATATTTCCCATAGGAGCTAAAGGCTCATAAATGTAAAAATGTAATTTGTTTCACGTCAGAGATAAAGATTCACCAAGATAGAATGAATGCTCATCAAGACAAAGTCATCACTTGTTTTAAATAAGAGGTAAAGGCTCATCACGTCAGGATCATAAATTATTTCAAATACGACCTTAAAGCTCACTAAGACAAAATCACACAATTAAAAGCTGAACTCCCTAAGATGCGTTCCAAGGGACTGGATTCGCGGTAAAATCAAGGTATTAAGATATGGTTAATTTTCCTCACCCTTAAAAATTCTTTCCTCTTCTGTCTCGTGAAGTATGAAGCATTATCAGACAGAACTGCATCGGTTTTCCCCAACTGCGACATAGTCATTAACAATTCTTCTAATGATAGAGGTGGCTATTGCTGATCGTATAGGATACGGTTTCAAATACTTGGTAAATAGATCATATACTACTACGATTTTGCATCTGCTCAATTGCTATTGCAGCAGATGGCTGCCAAGCCCCTCAGTTGTTATTACGCCACTGTCAATTTAAATTCCTATTTCTGTTATAGTTATTGGAATTAACCATTAACTCAAGCGGTGTGGTTTCTCAGAAAGTTTTCTAACTCACTCTCCAAAGCCAGTTGTATGGGAATGCTTCTATACTCGACCTACCTTCCTTAAATTGCCAAGCCTACGAAGTTTTGCTATCGGTTGCGTTATTTATACGTGTTGGAGTCTCCTAGACCGTGCCTCATGAACTACATACCTGTTTTCTTCAGTACGGTTCTGTATGGCTCAAAATGTGTTGGCCAAATGTGCTTTTTTTAATTTTCCCAAATTTGATAAAGTTGTTAGTCGGTCTATGGAGGAAGGTGTCAGTGATATAGATCAAGAAATAAAAGAAAAAGACGACGATTTTACATTAGCCAGTGATCTCAGTTCTGTTATCGAACAAGAGTATCGTTCAGATTAAGAACTTCAGGAAAGTTGTGATGGGGATCTGTCTGTTTCTTCAATGAAATGCTTAAAGTGTCTTTTAACATCGAATGTGTTCTGAATGGTGATAAAAATGTAGTTCCCAGCAATGAATGTCAATTTGACAGACTTTCTTTTTATACGTATCGGGTGGAATTTTTATGCGCAAATTTAAACCCTGGAATTTAGTTTTACCTAGAAATATATTTGATACAGAGAGTGTATAATTTTTCAGAATGTAGAACTCAGTACTCTTTAAGAGTTTATTTTTGTGTACTATTTAAAAGGACCACACAAAATTATGTGCTTTTGTATGATAACTAGTAAAATGCTACAGGCTTTGTTTGAAAATGGTTCAAATGGCTCTGAGCACTATGGGACTTAACTTCTGAGGTCATCAGTCCCCTAGAACTTAGAACTACTTAAACCTAACCACCCTAACGACATCACACACATCCATGCCCGAGGCAGGATTCGAACCTACGACCGTAGCGGTCGCGCGGTTCCAGACTGTAGCGCCTAGAACCGCTCGGTCACTCAGGCCGGCGGCTTTGTTTAGTGCAATAAAATAAACTAGAAACAATTAGACCACACTTGAATAATTGTAAAAACAAATGTTATATAGCATAAATCAAAAATTCAAACGATTTTGTGGTATACGCTACAGAAAAGTCACCTCGCGAGTTAAGGGTTGTAATTATTATCATACCTCTTCTTGATAGCACTGTTCTTAGTGATGTTATTTTTATTGCGATAGTAATAAGGATGGAAATCACGCTCAAAATTTACAGGTGGACCAGGAGGGTATACAAAATTTGCATTTCCATTACCATATTCCTTCCCATTATAATTACCCCTATTGGTTGGTACCCACCACTACTGTTTCCCCAAGCATTTCCATTAGAATTATTGTTTCTAGTACCATTGTTTCAAGTCTTCTTGAATCAAGTCTAATGATTCTACTATGGACGAAAAATGTTCCACATCCGTGTCTAGTAGATAAATCAATTTTTCTCTAATGATAATTTCTAATTTTGCTTTAAGAATTCGGAGAAATTCTCTTTACGAGATTGGTTCATCCCAATATCGAGTTCTGTTAATGAAGCTTTCGAAATCTTTTCTTAAACCACATCTTTTTCGGTTTGTAATATTCAGGACTATATACTTCTTGATGTAATTTTTCTTTTTTTCTCGTTGACCAAAATTTGGCTATCAACATTCTCTTGAGTTCTTTGTACGGTCTACAATGCTCTACTGCATCGTTGGACCACAACGCAGCATCTTCTTTTATATGGGATACAATAAATCGTATTTTATGTTGTTCATTCCACGATCTAGGAAAAATATTCCTAAAGCTTTTAATTAAAACTGCGGGATGCAGAATATGCTTTTCGAACGAATAAGTTCGAAACTGTCTGCTTTTTTATTATGCTCTCTTCCAGTTTTTATAAAGAAAGTGAGTGAACATTGTTTCTCATATCGTCGATTGGGTCAGAATACGTGCTAAAATGTTTTGCTTATTCCCATATTTGGTGTCTGATTTAGATACAGGAGAACAGCTAGCGTCTGATTTAAATCTACGTGGAAACGCGTTCTGCTGTTCCCTACTTTCAATCGGACTTTCAGTTTCGATTAATTCCAGCTTCAGTTCTAGTTCGCATTGCGATTTAGGATTCTGTCTTTGATTTGTTTAAACTCGGCTTTAAACTATTCTGTGATGTTGTGCGCATTAAATCCTGATTTCGTGAAATGCTTTGCGCTGCTGACGCTATTTCAGAAGTCAAATGCGTATTTATTTCCGTATTTTAGTCTCGTCCTTCACTTTTTCGTTTACTTCATTAAAATAAGCTCGACTTCTTTCCTGTCTCTTTCCGTATCCCTTTCCTCTAATTTCATTAACATTGCGGTAAATGGATCGGAAGCCCTATACCAGATCGGTGGATTATGTGGTTTTTCTGGAAATCGCTGTTTCATCAGGTAGTTTATGCAAAGTACACTCCGAACCTATCGCTATGCTCCACAGGCGATCCATAGTCACCAAGGTTCGATGCGTCACAGACAGCTACTTTATTTTTTACAAGCATCGGAATATTTTCAATTTCTAGTTCTTCCAGCTACGGTAAACTCTCTACCGATCTTAGATCGATTCATCTTTCTGCCTTCACATTTTCTTTCCTTGTTTTTACTATTTTAAAAGTAAAAGTTATTCCTGTAATTACAAATGCTCTCACGCTTAACCACATAATCCAAAACCACATTAGAGAAATCTCCCTCACAAAGCCCGTATCAGAGCATCCAACACAACACGTCTGCTAAATGATTTTCAGCACAATCTAACAACAACTGCAAAGATTAAGTAGTATCTTGCCTTATTTGTCACAAACTTTTCTAAACTGCATAATAACTGATCATGTTAAAGTATCGCAAAAGGCTAGCTATCCGAATATCAAAGCCTTTACCTTTGGCATATGTAGCAATACAGCTCGATTTCTCGTTAGTATTCATGTGGGTCATCCCTAAGTAAAATACAATTAGTGAGGCTCACGTGGTTCACAAATCATGAAACAGATAAAATTGCAGATTAGTTCCACGCACATACTCGTTTATATAAAGTCTAATTAGAATCATTTACTTAAATATTTCACAATGTTCAAAGTTAACCCATTGTTTTAATCTATGATATTTGTTTCTTCTTTCTTGGTTAGTGCCCCACGCTCCACGACAGTTACAGCGTCTCATCAGGTGCTGCGCATGGGACGTCTCGCACAGCATTTGTTAATTCTTGACCTTTATCTTTGTGGCGTGTAAGTTTTTGAATAATCCTGCACGGGAAACGACACAACAGGTAACTAAGATTCTAGATGAGTCGATGTTTGAGAGTCAATGGCATTATAAAATCACTGATATCTGATAAACATAGTCACTTCTAGCAAATTTGAAAAGAGTCAGTTCATTTTTAGAATTTTAGTATCGTTGGAAACAATGCTGGCCAGAGATATCACAAGAATACGAGAATCGGCAATCTGTCGAGACAAGTGAACCTCGCCTACGCTGTGTAGCGTAAATTTTCCAGCTACTATTATTGAATGCTTTCAGTTAATAAAGTCAATGCCTATAAATGTCAAAAAATCTGTTTTAAATTAATTATTTCTCCTTTTGAATTAAATCACCTCAATTAAGACAGGAAAATATTAATTACTTTTCCAGTTATATTCACAGGCTTCAGTAGGTTGAAGCTTTGTCAAGTAAAATCGATTATTTTCCAACCTTTTCAATAGATTTTCACAGGTCAAGACTTTTGCAGTACAATAATAGACGTCAGTGGCCCCCAGAGTGACCCACAAGCACACAAGGAAGAAAAACGGGGAGAGAGGGACAGAAAGGGTTCCAGCGTTATTTTTAAGAAAACGTAAACAAGAAAAAGGCACATCACTAGCTTCCGTAGTCTATAGGTTTTTAGAAACCTAATTATTCCTGTATTAATATTAGGCCTACAAGTTAAATATTTGTCAAAGTGTAAGAACTAACTATTTTTATTATAAAAAAATCTTATGTTACAGGTTCGGGCCGTATAAGAGTGGTGAAAAGAGGTGGATACGTTGTAGGTAGCTACTTGGCAAGTCGTCGCTTCTTTCGAGTCATCTCCACGAGTGTTGTCGAACGTTTAGTGTGTTTCAGTAGGTGTAAATTCCGTCACGAAAGTACTTCATCGAGGTTTATCTACATCGAAGTTGTGTGGCAGTGTCTTCAGTTGTGTCGATTCGTAGATTTTCGACACCATGTTACTATAGTGTCGCTTCGCTTTGCCAGCCATGTCTGCTGCTAATTACGTTGGATCACGTATTCCACACGCATTATCCACTAGTGGATACGTGCCCCAAGTTCGATTGAAACCGGTCGTGTGTGGTTTAGGAGATCTGCTAAACCACACAGGACCGGTTTCAATCGAACTTGAGGCACGTATCCACTAGTAAGTTGACAATCACTGTCGGGGTAGGTACCACGTAACTACGATAATTCAGGAGACATATCGTCATAAATTAAGAGATGCCAGAAGAACTGCAGCATCATACGTGAGTTTTATGCGTATTATTTCTGTGCTACAAACTACATTTGCAATAAATTTCGCAGTCATTATCCACAGTGCCACAAAATGCATCCAGAAAAGTACATCGTGTTACCACACATAGTTCCACAGATAGTTCAGGAGATATGGAGTCATAAAAAGATGGGTGAAAACTTCCCGCATCATACATGTTTAAATATATTACTTTCTTGCTACTAACCCAGATTGAAACATATTGCGCTGAGAGTATGCACACATGCCGCTGAATGTACCTACACAAATACATTCCTGTTCGACAAAGTCAGGAGATATGACGTAATAAGCATTGAGATAAGTGAAAAATATGCCACATCGTGCATGAAGCTTTAATACATCTATTCCGTAGCGTCAAGACACTTCTACATTCAAGTGAACTTAAGGAAATCCGTGAAACTTGGCAGCGCTTTTGACAGGTTTCAACTTCGAAACAGAAGCGGCTGTAGGCGAAATCGATAGGCGTCTGTGGAGCTATGAAAAAGTGTTGGAAAAGAGCCGTCAACTAAATCGCGCAGTAGACACGCGATGCAGCCGCGACCAGCATATAGAAACTGTCCAGGATTATGTTTCTTAATCTGGACACTGTACTTATACATTTTTACATTCCGCATATTTCTTTATGTGACTCTTAATTATAAAAGTTTTTTCACGATTACATGGAAATGAAATTTATCGCTACCTCACCACGAACACAGTCCATTTCTTGTTTTCCTTTGTATTAGAAACTACTAGCCGGACAATGCCGGGTTTATCAGCTAGTATTGTTGATAAACTTCGGCTACACACCTGTAAAAGAACGCAGGTTCTAAATTGCTTCATGAAAGACAATCAGATTCAACTTTGTTATCAGTTACGGGCACCAGGTGAAAGTACGAATCAGAGCATACCATAAATAATAATGTTGATAGAACTGAAGGCTCATAAGTTGAATTATACTTGAATAGCTGAAGGCTATTTTGTTGATACCAGATAGCACTAAAGGTAATATTACAACTTTAGATTCAGGACCGAAGTTTACTAGATACTACTCAATAAGATGCCGCACGAAAGGCAATACTTTTTGTATTTCCTTCAGATATCTTACCTGAGCAATAAAAATTAAGTTAATCAAAAGTGAGCTCAAGTCTTGCCAAGAACAAGTGAAACAGGAGTGGGGTTTTAAGCACTTTTACATTTTAATGTACACTCAATGACAAAAGTTTTGCATCACCCAGGTTCCCAGAACTCCTGAATGTAGACGTTGACTGTGGATATTGTATCACAGACACAGTCCTATTCACTGTTCAGATATGCCACTAACCCGCCCAAAGATGCAAACAACAATGCATGAGCAGCGCTTATTAGACGCAGGGGGTCCGACAACCGATCAGTTCCTTTCATTCCACCAGGAAGGAGGGAAACGGCTCGTGTTGTCTGTAGTTCACCCATGCCTAGACGGTCAATAAGGCGGCTCGATCACGTTCGCATTGTTACTTTGTGCCAGGAAGGGCTCTCAACAAGAGGTGTCTAGGCGTCTTGGACTGCACTAAAGCGAGGTTGTTCGGACATGGAGGAGATATAGAGAGACAGGAACTGTTGATAACATGCCTCGCTCAGGCCACCCAAGGGCTACTAATGCAGTGGATAACTGGATTATGGCTCGGAGGAACCCTGACAGCAACGCCACCATGTTCAATAATGCTTTTCGTGCAGGCACATGACTTCGTGTTACGACTCAAACTATGTGCAAAAAGCTGCATGATGCGGAATTTCACTCCCAACATCCGTGGCGATGTCCATGTTTACAACCACGACACATGCAGCGCAGTTACCATCTACATGCCGAATGGATCGCTCAGAATTGGCATCACCTTCTCTTCACCGACGAGTGTCGCATATGCCTTCACCTGGACAATCGTCGGAAACGTGTTCGGAGGCAACCCGGTCAGACTGAACTTCTTGGACCCACTGTCCAGCGAGTGCAACAAGGTGGAGGTTCCCTACTGTTTTGGGATGGCATAATGTGGTGCCGACGTACGCCGCTGGTGGTCATGGAAGGCGCCGTAACGGCTGTACGAAACGTGAATGCCATCCTCCGACCGATGGTGCAACCACATCGGCAGCATAATGGCGAGGCAGTCGTCTTCACGGACGAAAATTCGTCTCCCATCGCACACATCTTGTGAATGACTTCATTCAGGATAACGACATCACTCGACTAGAGTGGTCAGTATGTTCTCCAGACATGAACCCTATCGAACATGCCTGGGATAGATTGAAAAGGACTGTTTATGGACGACGTGACCCACCAACCACTCTGAGGGATCGCCGTTGAGGAGTGGGACTATCTGGAACAACAGTGGTTTGATGAACTTCTGGATAGTATGCCACGACGAATACAGACAAGCATCAATGCAAGAGGACGTGCTACTGGGTATTGGAGCAAGCGGTCTATACAGCAGTCTGGACCACCACCTCTGAAAGGTCTCGCTGTACGGTGGTACAACATGCAATGTGTGGTTTTCTTGAGCAATGAAAAGAACGGAAATGATGTTTTTGTTGATTTCTATTCCATTTTTCTTTACTGGTTTCGGAACTCCCGGAATCGAGGTGATGCAAACCTTTTTTTATGTGTGTATGGAATTTTGCACTGATTTTGTAAAGCTCCTTTGAATGGAAGCAGGTCACACCAAGATATCGCTGCCGCGCCACTTGCGCACTTGTACGCAATTTTAAAAACATGTCAATGCAGAAAGCACAAGATATGTTACACTATTTAGCTGATATGTCCCCCTGCCTTTTGGTCTCATCAAGGTATACCTCGTTCCAGTAACTGCTGAATTACTTTCGTTCGCGTCATTTTGTTGAACTCTGACTGTATTCCTCAAGCACTTATTTCTTCCTCATCGACTTGTTCAGGCTTTGTGTAGTTACCATGCCTGGTAGGGCATTAAAGGAACGCGAACAAGGTCTAGTGTTGAGTGATCATGGTGAAGTACACGGAGATGCCGCATACTCGTGTGAGGCGGCATTGTCGCTAACTGACACATATCAAGGGGCCTAATAGAAGATCTCCATTTGGCTGGCAGATGGAATCGTGCAGTACGCAGATTTGTGGAGCATTCTGATGTGACGGAGGCCCTATTTTGGACTGCATTGGAACGTGAGGGCAGCATACTCGTTGTCCAGATATCTGCCGACCGTGTCTGACCAACAAAATGAAGGCTCGCCATAATGTGCACCAAGCACACCGTAAACTCTGCACATTTGCGCCTCCCATTCGCAAACAAGTAATGGAATCTTTGCAACATTTCTTTTATCTCGCACCATTCGTCGGAGACTAGCAGCAGACAGACCAGGGAATTACCGTTCCGTGCGTAGGCTGCCTGGAGGAGTGCTGCGACAAGGAAGCATGGACTGCTGATGAAAAGCGTCACACTCTATTCAACGATAAATTGCTGTCCACATGACCATCGTCTGCCACTATGTAGTCGGTTAGTGGAGAAGCACTATCCTTCCAATGTTTTCGAGAGGCACATAAAAGTAAATCCTTGTGTCTTGGCGGGTTGGCGTGGCCGCGCGGGATTAGCCGAGCGATCTTAGGCGCTGCAGTCATGGACTGTGCGGCTGGTCCCGGCGGAGGTTCGAGTCCTCCCTCGGGCATGGGTGTGTGTGTTTGTCCTTAGGATAATTTAGGTTAAGTAGTGTGTAAGCTTAGGGACTGATGACCTTAGCAGTTAAGTCCAATAAGATTTCACACACATTTGAACATTTTTTGTGTCTTGGCCCGGGGAGCCATCGGGACTTCATGTCACAGCTAGTAAGGATTGAAGGGACTCTGAAGGCACAATTCGTCGCGATCACGCCGTGTCGTCATGTTTTACCTCTGATGCGACATTACTGTTGTCTTTCAATAGGAAAATGCTCGTTCACACAAGGTACATGTCTCTGTGAACTGTATGTGTGAGGTCGAGGTACATACGTGTCCAGCAGGGTCACCATATCTGTTCCGCATAGTACGTGCGTCATACCAGCTTGAACGCCACCTCGGTCCTATTACGAATATACAGGCTGTCGAGGACAAGTAACAACAGTTATGGGCTAGCTTGTCTCCGGGGAGGGTACAACGGCTTTAATACGCCCTTCCCAACCGAATCCGCTCGTTCAACCATACCAGAGGTAGTTGAAATAACGTACGGATTAGTGGACTCATAATTCCAAGTTCTTTGTAACACTGACTCAGTTTTGTAATCACTAAAATGAAATAACATACTGTCTCATCCAATGATCTTTCGTCTCGTTTCCTGCCCATCTTCTACATGCTTCTCTGGTTATGTCAGGTTGTGTAATTAGCTGATATGTCCCCCTGCCTTTTGGTCTCATCAAGGTATACCTCGTTCTCTTGTTGTTTTGGGTGAGGGTGCTCACTGCAACTTACGACAGCAATCTAAGAGCCTCTCATATACCTCATTCCTTTCCACTACTCCGTATCACCCATTAATTATGGTCTTCATTGCCTTCCCTATCATATCGCTCCAATCATGTAGAACTATCTAACTTTCATCCCTCTTCACGTATTTTATCTGTCATATTATTTCCTCATACGTTGTCTCCATTTCCTCAAACAGCAATTAAACTGTTTTTATTTTTTACATCTGTCACAGGGTGCAGCAATTATTTCGAGTATGCATACGGGTTCCGAGTCTGCATTTCACCGTCTGTACGGAGTCATTCGAACTGTGGAGCAGAAATCGATGTTGAGCCGAAAAAAAAAACTGCTAAGTGGAATCCGAAGCTAAGATTGAACCCAAGTGTGCCGGAGTATTGTATAATATTTCATTGAATATTTTTAATTCTGTTCATTTACACAAACTGATTTTGTATGGATTCGGAGAAATTCATGCTACAATCATAAATTGCTCTTGGTAATAGCTTACTAACTACTAGTTTCGCTAGAAAGTATCATTTTGAAGTCAACTTATATTACGGACGGAATACCACGATGGAATTTGGATGCTTACATTTATTTTATGTAAATAATAACCGTAGTGTGCAGAAAATTTTGTATATGTATTCACGTAAAAATACTGTGCTACCTCTGCCGAGGTCCTATTTGGCCGACTAATGCCGGCTAAGGCCCTGGAGAAACTCGGCTGGACCACTTACAGCGAGCGCCCAAGAAGCGGACACTGGACGTCCTACAACCACACAGAGGGAAGCCGGCTTTCGTAAGAATGGACAGGTTGCGAAAAGCCTGGCGGACAATGAGAAGCATGACGAAAACTGATGGAAAATTGCAGCCATTAGGATGGAAAGTCAAGAATACACACGCGAAAGCTGCTCTGGCAGCAGTCTGCCTTAGAAAGCAAGAACGTGTCGACAATTCTGGACTCCACAGGCACTGGGAGCACTGAACACAAAGCGCAGAGAATTCTTACAGGGAGGCGTATGAAAGAATTCAACCTTCTTAAAAAGATGTTTTCTGGACAGAAATGACGTTCCTTACAAATCACAGACGATAGCAGACTCTGAAACGAAGCATATAGACGAGCTTGTCCAGGCCTCACGTAGAGGCAGTGGTTAAAAAGGAGTGTTGCATGGCTGCTCTCAGAACAACTTCGGAATCCAGGAAAATATCGAACGAATGTGCCACTAACGCTGGTGAAATCGAGAGAAAGACGCCAGTTCCAGAGTCACACACCAGCCACGTAAGATACGAAATTTACACCTTGAACACAGAGGCGTGGTCATGAAATGGCGATCAGTCACTGGGCAGCATTGCAAGCTAAGTCCGTCAATGCCACAAGAGGAGAAAATTTAGTGGCAACATTGAGCTGGGAGATGGATGAGGACTGTAGTCGGTGAGACAATACGGAAGCAAGAGAACATGGGCCTCTCCCATCCGTAACCAACATCCGCCTTCCGACATCGCGATATCGCAGCTTCGGTAACGCAACCTAAAGGGCAGAAAAGTGGAGACCGTACGTGAGCCAAACCGCAAAACCACGATTGTCGATGAGAGGAGCCGACTCGCACCCAACAGCTCCGAGGCGAAGTGCCGCACTGATGCAGCACCTGCCGCTGACAGCTCTACACGACGAACGATCACAAGTAATGGTGAGATGATTTGAAGCCCACCCCTCTCCTTCCCCTTAATAACTGAGTCGTGTCCAAGCCCAGTCTAATCGGCCGTGAGATTTGTAGCTTTGTTTTGTGTAAACGGTACTGAAGATAATACATTTCTTCTATGGTCCATTCATACATCAACCCCTTAATCTCATAACCTTTTGTGTTCGGTTTCATTTAATTACTGATGTCACTTAATTATTGGCTCCCATTGTGGAACTATCTCACTGCTGATCTGAGTGTTTCGAGATGTCACCAAAAATTTCTCGAATTCACTACAATACATTACAGTGAAAACATTTTGGTAAGATAGATAAACATGTAAAAAATCCTCTCTAAGGCAACAGTTATCTGTTGCAAGACGGGTTACATTGAAACGTTCCCTTACAAAAATTATACATGACTGTGCTTAAACTGACACACAATATTTTTAGCGTAACGCAATCTGACTTTCAAAAATCCCTACAAAAGAATGGCCCTGACTGACAATAACCTATACCTTTCATGAATCACTTACCTCACAAAAATCTTCGTTACTCGAACTACAGCAATACAGCGAGCGCCAATACTGCCAGCTAAATAAAAGATTCTAACTACTGAAGGCACTAACTACTAATAGGCATAGTTAGCGAATAAAAGATTTTGGTAGAGAACAAACAATGTATTTACCTTCACAGTGTTCAAAAGTCATAATATATATATATCAGTTCATGACATCCAGTCTTACAAGTTTACTGTCTCTGACGGGCACACGTTCAGATCATCCGCTCTCAAAACTCCGCCATCTCTCTCCCCACATCCACCACTGCTGGCGGCTCACCTCCAACTGCGCAACGCTACGCGCTGTTCACATCCAACTGTCCAACACTACAATAGCGAATATTACAACAATGTCAACCAGCCACAGACTGCACACAGCACATCCAGTGATTTTCATACAGAGCGCTACGTGGCGTTACCAATATAAACCTCTAAACAGCCTACTTACAACATTAACACATGAAAGAAGCTCCCGTATGGAGGTCGCCCTCTGTACACGCGGTACCATATTTGTGTGGAAAACGAGCCTACACTCGCTTACTGCTGTGGAATCAATAATGGTATGAAAATAAAAATAAAACACTCGTCTAAAACTTCATCTGTACACAATAGGCAACATACATTTATATAGTATCATAAAATATCGTCTACGCCATTGTGATACATTCTCCACAAATAGTAAATTTTCTAGACCAATACAACTGCTAACTAGGATATGAGGTTTTACTTTTTAACCAACTCTAACTATATTTTTTAGATACAATGTATTTTTATGTACCTACAAGCATTTTTCAGCACACTACAGTTACGATTCATATAACAATAAATGTACATTAGCATCTTCCATTGTGGTATTTAGTTGTGTAGGTTGAATTCTAACTGATACTTCCTAGCGAAACTAGTCGTAAATAAAGTATGCGCTGAAAACAGATTATGGTAATAAGATCAATTCTTTCAAATATATTAGACCTGTGAAGTACGTCTTACGAAACTCGAAACTCACTGTAATTATATAGGGCGGACGTGTGTGCTTTGTCTTCAGACTGTCAGCTCAGTCGGAACACAGCTGAAAGTCAGACGACAAAACAATATCCGTGGAATAAATGGCCTTTCTGTGGTTTCATGTCCGAAATCTAATGGATGAGTTAACACCTAAATGACAATGTATTGATATGCAGTGAATAGCAGAGAAATAAATAAAGACGTAACATTGGAACACAGTAGTCAAGTAAATAAACAAACACAATGAATGTAAAAAAAGATATACTAATATATAAAAATATAAAGACCACAGCCAAGTTCATTCATTTTTTCCTGACATTTCCACACATGTTCTATCACAGTGTTTGGTCAAGTACTCACGGTTCATAGACGAAAGTTGTACTTCGTTCTCGAAAGTTGTACTTCGTTCTCTCTATTAGCTAATTCTATTCCAATGAAACATTTTAGATCACCTTGTATATTCTACCATTACATGAACTTGCTATTTATCTGAGCTCGGTATTGTATGGGTAGATTAATGTCTGTAAATGTATTCTTCCAGTAGTTACGAGAGCAGTTTACAGTGACACTTTGTAAGTCGAAAACGCTAAACTTCTGAAAGTGAATGATAGAAATGTTTGCTGTTAGAGTGAAGCTGGAGCACAAGACGAAACTATGTGGTCGCGTCTGCACCTATGGCAGTGAGTACAACGTATTGTGACACTCTGGCAAGTTGCCCTGTTCTCGTAGCACATTACGTAAACAGATGGCCGCGCAGAATACTTCCACATAACTTTAAAATTACTTTACGCTCTCATGTTTAATTCAAGCACGCTGTTTTAACTTCAGGATAATTCATTTGCAAACTCATTGTTTTTTAATGATTTCTGAACAGCAAGAAGACAGAATTTACATGGCATTATGTCGTAGGAAGAAGCGAGGATGCGCCTGGCTGTTTAAAACAAAGTTCAGCGCGGCGCCACGGAGAGGTACTTATGACACGACTGTCACAAGAACGGCGGAAGGCGGACTTCCATTACGTTGCGAGCAGATCGTGAGAACAAACTTAGTTACTTCCATATGCAACCTGACAAACTTCCTGCGGTGAAATTTCTCAAGGTGGAGAATTAAACGAGAGTCATGGTAATACTGAAATAATTTAATGCTTTTGACACGTACACTACCGTTGCGATGAAGAAACGTTTTCTTAAGCATATGAAATAAGTGTACGATCAATGTTCACGATTTGCGCAGTTAAAAGCCAGAATCGCTATTTAGGGATTAAATATAAGAACACCGTGATGCTCTATTGTGATACGACTAACTGAACACTGAGAAAGCAGAAAGTTCGTTGGACACAACGCACTTCTTTCAGATTTGAGTGCCATTGCTGTGGGAATGATTATAGTTTTGTACAAGTTTTCCTATATCACATAGACGCCTACATTACTTTGTCAATAGATGGAGATATCGAAGTGAAATTGTGACAGAATTTCCTTTGGTTATTTATTCATTGTTCTGCGTCTTCATTTTACTTCATCTGTGTCACATATCTGAACATAAACGTAAAATACTGTAGATGTAAATTTTTTGTTGTTTTAGTACTAGGATGAAGTGAATTACCATGAATGGAAAAACGAATACACGTGGAATTGCGACAGTTGCAGGACAGTGAATAGAGAGTAATTGCATTCATTGGCCTGGTTGTTGGCAGGAGAGAGATGCACAAAAAATGGTAGTAAAGGATATTAAAGATTATTATCGTTCTGGAAACTAGTGTCGTGTGAAATGAACGCATATTGTTAAGGTCGAGTTAAGAAATTAAAATTTAAAGGAAGTGCTACGGAGTGTATTTATTGTGCGCTACACTTACTCAGGAAATAGTGGTTAATAATCAATAAACGTTCACTTGTTTGCCAGGTAATAAACTGAATGTACACTCTTATATGAGTGAAACCGGTGTCCGTGAGCATCTAATTTTCACTGTGTGTGAACCCCACTAGCCCCCGCCCATCAACTTACACATATATGATTTCCAGAAACTGCTATATTTAGCGTTCTGTCAGTCATTTGGCTTTATCATTAATGTTAATGACGAATTACAAATATTAAAAGAAGAGTACGCAGGATACAGCTTCAGGGATTGCAGAATCACTAGCTAGCTTCATATGTGACGAGGTGGCGCAATATACCTATATACACCTTTGATTGCAGAAAACATTCAGGATATCACAAGCATTAATATTTCGAATCAACAATTTTAAATCCATCCTTTATGGCGCAATTACGTTTTTTTTACTTAGTACATCATTAGCGCTAGGAGACAATTCATAGTACAAACCTGTCTGTGTCCTGGTAGCTGGCAACATGTCAACGGTATAATTCTTGTAACCGGCAGTAAGGTATTAAAAGTTTTTGTTCCTAGATTTTGAATCAGAAATTCCGGGAATGGTTTGCAACCAATTGTATTCTGTATCAGCGACTAGGTCATTACATAATAAACCTTTCTGTTATCAAATGGTTCAAATGGCTCTGAGCACTATGGGACTTAACATCTATGGTCATCAGTCCCCTAGAACTTAGAACTACTTACCTAACTAACCTAAGGACAGCACACAACACCCAGCCATCACGAGGCAGAGAAAATCCCTGACCCCGCCGGGAATCGAACCCGGGAACCCGGGCGTGGGAAGCGAGAACGCTACCGCACGACCACGAGATGCGGGCTTTCTGTTATCGAGTTTACTTTAGCTGAGGACATCATTAAAGGTGTAAGAAGATAATTCCTATTCTTGTGTGATATCACGCACATATAATGCGTTTTATTTAGTTAATAAGTTAACATGATTTCTGGAAAGCATATGTGTCTTGGTTTCCGACGTCTCGTGTATGACAACAGTTGTCATAGTAGCTACAAAAGTAATGCTGAGCCATCGCAACGGACTGCACAATAATCGAACAAGGGCACTTATTGGCAGGTGTTCATTTACTTAGCATTCTTCACACATACGCATGTTGAGCATGATTTAGGACATTCAGAGAGGATTTACGACTGCATCATTTTGGTTTACTCGTATATTAACTTACTACTTACTACAGAATATATTATATTCCCAAGGAAATGGAAACCAAAACTATCGTAAAATTTAAGGTTTTTCCTCAGACAGTTACTAAAAACTCCACGCATGCACTTATATTGACGTTTATATTATTTTATAAATAGTAATCGACGTCCCACATGAGTTGCTACAGTTATAACCCATGACAGCATTAGAAGACTTCCATTTGGAAAACATATTCCTTCACAACATTCCTACGCACGTGAGCCAATTGTGGAGCGTGCATTTCTACTTGTCTTAGTGACGCTATGAATGCTCTCCTTTGTGGACAACCGAATACGGATTAACGATGTTTTAGTTTCAGCAGAGATAACGGGGAGCGAGAAAGAAGCTTAGCAGTTTATTTCTGCTGGAACTGAGCACCAACGTGGGAGGCCTTATTTGTGCACGAGGCATTGCTCAAAGCCGTCGGCACGGCCCATCGGCTGCAGGGCGCAGCCTGGCGTAAAGCAGGTCTGCCTGCTCTCAGGGGCAGCGGGTAAAGCGCTCCCCTGCCTCTTCGACGTCATCACTGCGTATAAGGCGCACCTTCACTGCCCACAACCTCCATATGCTGATTCGTATCTTCTTCACAGAATAGGCTTCCTAGATTGATGTCGACTTGTGTCCTTCGTCTACATAGACCAGGGGTCCTCCAAGGTTCGTCAGGTTTCTTTTCCCTAGTTTCTCCACACATTTTCCATTTAGTTTGTGCAATATGTAGCTGGAGTCAGCCAAAACAGGGAAACAGGAAAGGATTTGGTTATGAACAGGGACATCAATAGCACGCATAAAAACCACTGTTACAGCGACTACCAAGCACTGCGTGCGCATCAGTTTGCCTTGTTGTTCCTGACATTACGAAGATCTCACTAGTTCTTGATAACTTGCAAAACCATAGGTTCCAGTTAAAACGTTATTGTATTTTGACTCTTCGGTCACCTTATTCAGTTTGTGCGCAGCCTTCTGAATCACTCTGTATAACCTCCAATTTGTCAAAACAGTTACGGAGGTCATAGGCCTTTTTCATGAGATTGCTGGGGCTAAATTAAGCATCTTCGTTTATCTTCAGAAGTGTTAAATTTTCCTCTCACCCCAGAACTATTTACCTCAGCTGCCTACAGCAAATTTAAATTAGACCACGTCTTAGCAAATTTTGACTTATAATAATTGTTCTTTGATATTCTACAACTTAGCAAGTAAAGTGGACAGAGCTACGAAAAATTAAACAGTTTCATACCTTTCATTTACGAGAGGCTAATGTCTAGAAACATCTATGTCGATATAGTAGAACCAGTAGGAAATCCGTGGAAGGCGTTATCGACGGAAACCTAAAAAGGAAATCTCTATGTCATAAAAAGTTTACACTGTCATACAGAATGAATATTAAAAAAATCAAAACCCCAGAATTGAACGCTATGACACTACAACACAGTAATCAAACTGTAAGTAATATATGTGTTGGAAATTTTGATAACTGGAGGCAGATGCTGAGGAAATACATCGGTCCTGTATGCTTATGCGGAATTCGAATGCAAAGGAATTGTATAGCTCACTTAAAATATAACTGTCTTTTCTTGCTGTTTTATTGATTTAATTCCGTCCCCGTGACCCCCGCTACATATGTGTATTTAAGCGGCAAAGTTGCATTCGCAACGTACATGCAGGACGTAAACTATCAGGAAACATTCCTCAAGAGTAGATGACGAATACATGTTATATGAACTTGGATCCGGAAACGTCTTATTTCCATGTTAGAGCTCAGTTTCTACAATGTGGTAAGTTTTTCCGTTGAGCTCGTGTGGCGCCCTAACGAAAAGTCACCAACAATTCTACTAGCCCAAATGGTTACAGAAAATCATTGTTGATTACTTGATTACACAATTTCGTGACAATTCCCGACAGATGGTACTTGCTAATTGTGAAAATATAGAATCGGATTTCGTTGAGACGAAGACTCATCGGTGAACAGGACAATTGCACTAAATCGAGGGTTGACATACTGTTGAATGATCCATTCGTAGAAGTGTATCCGTAGAGGAAAACCAGTTGTTGATAGTGGTTACACACGCTGTTCAAGATACGTGGGCCTACTAGCAGGTTCTCATGCAGCATTCTCCAGACAGTCACGTAGTTAATATTACTGGTTGCAGCTATTTGCCTCACGGCGACACTAGGGTTGTCATCGACTGCACGAAGAAGTTCTCATTCCAGTTGAGGTATTTTCGTCTTTCTAAATCTCCCCCAGTCACAATTAGTAGGCTTAAATGTCCTATGCGCCCTACGGCGACTGTCAATAGCCTCAAACGCAGTACTGTCGGGGGACCACTGTTCTGGAAATGTCTTCCGCCGCAAAGGTTCGGCATCACGGCTATTGCCATTTGCTAATAGGTACAGTAAATGATCATCTACCAACTCCCCATTTACCTACAGTCCAATTGCATTCTACCAGGAACGAAATCCGCTTTGAACACCAAATAGTTGATGCTACGAGCATGATTCTGTAGAGTGCGAGATAACATTTCAAAGATGTTCGGGCTCAGTGCGGTTCCTCTTCGTCGAAATGTCTTGGCTCAAACATGCCTAGGGGTTGAACCCCAAGTGACGCATTACACTCAATAAATTAGTCACTTGTGACCCTTTGGTTAAATTGTCTGGCTGATGGCAAGTTTGCAAAATACAAAGTTAATACAACATATAAGAACAATAACAATTATATCGGTAACAAAATTAACGACCCATAAATGATGTAGGCCACACAGTTGCGATTTGGTTAGAATAAGGATTATTCAGAAAGCAATGTAATAGCGAAAGTGGTCTTATTTAGAGTTACTATTACACTCGAGCGCATATCCATTTGACAGAGTTCGCTCATTCACAAACTCATCACGAATTACAAGTCCAATGTTCCACCTCGTTAACTATGCGAAAAATTCACATCACGCGCACGGCTGCTCACCGCTCAGAGATTAAGTCCAGCGATACCGCACAACGCGAAATTTTCTAAGTCGTTGCACTTCTTAGCTACCTAAAGACCGACCGATCGCTTTCACGTCGCCACCAACTCTGTACCCTTTGGTGTCTACACCAAAACTGTCCGCTTTCGCGTCTACACCAGCACTGTCCCTCTGCCCGTCCCCGGCCGAGTTTCCCGCGCGCTGAACATCTTCGCTCAACTGACTAGGGCAATTCCCTTTCCTGAAGCCGTCCATCTAATTGGCTACAGCTTATTCTACATTATTCTATATTTTCACATATTTAAATTATCAAAAATCGATCACCTTCGCCTTTAAAATAAATTAACAATAATATTCATTACATAATAAACGTTAAATTCGTTTACATAAAACCAGTACAATTTCGTTCTTAACTTTGAATGCAACGGCCAGAAGACTTGCACCAATGCGCTTTCTGTTAAATAAATAACGACCAAAAGTAACTATTATGCACTAAACTTTACAACAAATATTCTATTTCCTAATGATTCAATAAGGTGTCAGTCTGTCATCGTTCAATTTGTTTTGTGTGGAGGAAATGATGATCTGATGCTTAACTGAAAATACTGATAATTTATATTAGATGCAGTGATTTAGATGCAGTAAATTAGAAGTTACTTATAAGTACCTTTCTGTTTCATAAAAAAATTTTAAGAAACTGTTTTTAAATCTATAACCCAGATGTGAAACCATAACATATGTGTAAAAATGGACAAATCATGTAATATTTCAGGACACCCACCGAAGATGCCTTGTAAAAAAGGCGAAACGCGTCTGAGTGCATAAATAAAAATAAAAATTTCAATGTGGAGCATGCAAAAAAGCATTTTATTTGAAGCAACTGCAATTTAAATTTACTATATCTTTTAAACAAAAGAAGTTACAGAGTTGATATTTAAAACATTTGTCATTTTAATGAAGAGGTTCTATATGAGATGTCGATCGTTAAGTTCGACGAAGGCGTTCAGATTTTAGCATTCAGGTTTTGTTACAAAAAATTTTAATTTCACTTTTACAGTAAAATCTGAACTATTATAGATATAATCAAGTTTTATTGGGATCACCACGAAAATTTATGAAGGATGGTAGATTAAAATTACTGTGGTTTCATTCCCTGAATTACTACAGAATTAAACAGTTTTCACAAATGTTTCCCTTTATGGGCGACACTAGGTCCGCCTTATTTAACAGTGCTACGCCTCCTTGGTCACAAACAGCTTCTACAGGGATTCCGTATGATGTAGGTTCTCGTCTATCTCACTCGCACACTACAGCACCTAGGCCTCATTCAGCAGAATAGACGCCTGTGAATTATCCCAACTCGTGGCGAATCTGCGCTCTTTGTGGCACACGGTCCTGGACGACAGGGTTCGTTTCACAATACCTGAAGGCTGACTCTTTCGGCCACATATTTAAGTGAGAGCGAAATGCTGGTTAAGTCAGAAGAGCCATGTAGTTAGTTGCATGTCAACAATAGCAACAAAGTGAGTCCCATGGCAAAATTACCTTCTTTCATTTGGAACCACACACATTATGGGAAACTTACCACATATTATAAACAACGTAACCAAAAGGTTATTTTGAACATTTCGTGGAGGAAAACATTTCTTGTAATGGTGTTTCTTTGTTTCCCATGATTAGTGTTATTATGGACAGAAGTATAAGATGAGCAGTAACATGGAAATAAAGCATTTCCAAATCCATGTTCTTCCAACAGATTTTATTCCTCTAAGCGTGCGAAATGTTTTCTCCAACTTTGGCCATACCTTTTTGTTATACTTCGCTTATACATGACTCTCTACATTTTGTAGACTTCTGTAGTCAACGTTTTTCTATGCTCAAAGATATATGCAAAGAAATCTCTTCTACATGACAGTTGCTAATGCTGTAGTTTCGGCCTTCGCTGATTTTGCTAAGATGCCTTGGAACCTTTCTTGATTTTAAGGAAGTCCATATCAAACAAATTACTGATACTCTTAGGTGACAAAATGGTTTGAACGAAACAGATTTCCTGAAAAATACAAATCCTTTTAGAGCATTATGTGAAGGAATATCCATGTGGTACTATTATTTTCATTTTACTCATAATCACACATTTTCAGTCATATTTTGGTGGAATTATAGGCGCACGGCCATTTATTAAACAGCACTGACACAAGAGCTCTTACATGTGTTATGTCCTCCCAAAACGTTTGTTTAGTAATGCCTTCGCTGCAATTCAGTTTATTCCTTCACCGTAATTCAGGTTATTCCTTCATTTAAAGCTGACACAGCAGTTCCTCTGTACTCAGAAAACAAATGCAGATTTTCACCAGAATTTATAAGGCACACTTTCCTTCGCCATTTGTACACCTTCCTCAGTAACTGTACTCACTGAATCGTTCTAATACTCACTTCCACGCATACGACTTCTATAAAATCTCGATTCAACCCTCTCTTTTATTCCCCATTCCACTTTCTTTCAAGCATGTGTTGCTCTGATTTAACATAGATGTGGACGTGTGTAGCCGTATTTCCCACAAAACAGGAAATATTGATGTACGACACCTGCATATGTACAAACTTACATATTTGACATGAATACAAGGTAAAGAAATGAAAATGTATAAATAAACTCTCCAGGAAAATTCTATCTCAACACTGTGAAGATTTCAGACTTCGGTTGAAGTGATTACAATTTTATGGTCACATTCTCAGACTGTAAGATGACAGGACCCAAAATAATTCTCCGTGAAAAGCCATTGTCGATTTGAAAGTGAAATATGTCTTCAGAAAAGCAGTATCAAAGTAAACATGTGTACAAGACAGAGATTGTTTCAGAATACTCACTAAGATCATTCGTTTGCAAAGAAACGGAGAACTCACACCAACAGAACATGGGTAGATAAACAGAAGAGACACTTTAGTGAGAAGCATGAAAGCATAAAACTAAGACTCGTGATATAATTACACTGATCAACGAGAAAATTATGACCACCTATACCTAATATCTGTATGTCCATTTTTGACATGGATAAAAGCGGCGACGCTGGAGGGAGCTGGCACCAGACACTAATTCCTTAAATTTCTGGGGGGAGGGGGGGGGGGGGGGGGTGGCGGTGAGCCCTGACGCCACATTCAATCACAGCCCAGATGTGTTCCATCGGATTTGTAGCTGGCGAGTTTGTGTGCAAGCACATCAATTGGAACTCACCACTAATCGGGAAACATGATCACTATGGAGGGGTGTACGCAGTCTGCAACCAGATTACGGTACTCCTTGGCCGTCATGATGCCTCACACGAGCCCCACTGGAACCATGGATGCCCACGTGAATGTTCCCCGAACATAATGGAGCTGTCACCAGCTTGTCTCCGTCCCGCAGTACAAGTGTCAAGGAGCTGTTTCCCTGGAAGACGAACGGATGCGCGCCCTCCCATCAGTATGGTGAAGAAGGTGTCGAGGTTCATCAGACTATGCAATATTCTGCCACTGAGCCAACGTCCAGTGCCGATGGTCATTGTCACATGCATGGGTCGTCGGCTGCGGAAGCCGATCGTTAGGAGTGTTCGGTTCGTTGCGTTTCTAGACACACTTGTACTCTGCCCAGGATTAAAATCTGATGTTAGTTCCGCCACGTGTCGTCGCCTGTCCAGTTTTACCAGTATGGCTATCCTACGACGATTGCCATCTGTAATGTGGGATGGCTGCCCAAATCCACAAGTCGTGGAGTTTCCAAAATGCTCGGGCCGAGCCTCCAGGCCATTGCAATCTGCCTTCGGTCAGAATCAGATAGATCGTGCGCCTTCCGAATTCTAAACACGGACAGCATGCTCACTGATACTACATGCATCGCACGTGCTTCTGACTAGCAGCCATTCCTCGCCATGTGATGCAGCTATCGCCTGGACGCCATTATATTCATAGTAGGTCAAATTGGTCATAATGTTCAGTCTGATCAGTGTAAAGTTCAGTAGTTTTATTCTTAGTTGGGAAAAAGGAGAGAAATGCTACAAATCCTATCCCTAGGAAGACAAGGGGTTTGACAAATGGTCTTTCTGTCATCCTGAACTATAAATATCTTAATGCATAATGCATAACTGATAGTTGCTCCTCTCTCGTAGAAAATCTCACTCTTTCCGTCTGTCCCCCTACACCTCCGTGCGTTTGACAGGGGAACTCTTACTGAGATCTCTTCCTCTTCTTTCCTTTTTTTTAGTCATCAGTTCTCTGACTGATTGGTCACGAATTCCTCTTATGTGCTGACCTCATCACCTCAGAGTAGGACTACAACCTACGCCCTCAAATATCGACTGGATGTGTTTCAAAATACCTGTCTTCCCCTACAACGTTTACTTTCTGCAGCTTCCTCTAGTACCATGAAATTTATTCCCTGATACTAAAAATTGTTCAACCAACCTATCGTTTTTTCTTGTCAGTGTTTTTCATTTATGAGAAGTGGCGGCTTTAACCTTTGCGGCATTGCATTCCCTTATGCCACTAACTACTTAAGTTGCCGATATCGATTCGATACGCGTCGCGAGCTGTGGCCTTTCGTCGATGTTGTTGGTTTGGAGGAGCCTAGAGAGGAGTTGGCTGTAGGGTACTGGGCTGGCAAGTTGTTGCTTTTGCGGGACTTCTGCTGCCCGGCGCTGGTCTCGAGAAGCCGCGAAAGGTTAAATCAGTCGCGGGCATGGCTGACCGGCTCGCTTAAGGACTGGCAGCGGCGAGCTGCGTGAAGACCTACGGAGGTCGAGTGCAGTCAGCTTGGCAAGATCCCGGCTAACTCTGCAAGCTTAAATTTTACGGCACCTCGACGATCGCCTGTATGGACTGGAGGCAATAACACATTGGATGGAATCCTTCAAGTCACGGCTTCTTGACACCTGAATGGAGTTAAGTTTTATTTTCTTATTTTTGAGCATTTCATTCTGTAGAGACATCTGTGTTATATGGAATTGGATCTGGCATACACACATCAAAAGAAGTTTTGCATCACCCCGGTTACCAGAACTCCTGAAGACAGACGTTGACTGTGACACAGTCCCTTTGACTCTCCAGAGGTGTCACTAAACCTACCCAAAGATATAAACAACCATGCATGAGCAGCACCTATGAGACGGAGGAGGTCCAACAGCCGATCATTTCCCACCACTCCACCAGGAAGGAGGTACACGGCTCGTGTTGTTCTTAGTTCAGCCATGCCTAGAAGGTCCATACCGCGGTTCGATCGCGTCCATATTGTTACTTTGTGCCAGGAAGGGCTCTCTACAACGGAAGTAACCAGGCGTCTCGGAGTGAACCAAAGCAATGTTGTTCGGACATGGAGGAGATACAGAGAGACAGGAACTGTCGATGGCATACCTCGCTCAGGCTGCCCAAGGAATACTACTGCAGTGGATGACCGCTACCTACGGATTACGGCTCGGAGGAACCCTGACAGCAAAGATACCATGTTGAATGATGATTTTCGTGCAGCCACAGGACGTCGTGTTTCGACTCAAACTGTGCGCAATAGGCTGCTTGATGCGCAACTTCACT
Source organism: Schistocerca americana (assembly GCF_021461395.2). Lineage (NCBI taxonomy): Eukaryota > Metazoa > Arthropoda > Insecta > Orthoptera > Acrididae > Schistocerca > Schistocerca americana. The sequence continues at coordinate 1,004,802,699 of NC_060119.1, forward strand.
CCCGACGTCCATGGTGAGGCCATCATTGCAACCACGACAATATGCAGTGCAATAAAGATGGGTCCAGCAACATACCGAATGGACCGCTCAGGATTGGCATCTCGTTCTTTTCACCGATGAGTGTCGCGTATGCCTTTAACCAGACAATCGACGGAGACATGTTTGGAGGCAAGATGGAGGTTCCCTACTGTTTTGGGATGGCATTATGTGGGGCCGACGTACTCCGCTGGTGTCATGGAAGGCGCCGCAACGGCTGTACGATACGTAAATGCCATCCTCCGACCGATAGTGTAACCATATCGGCAGCATATTGGCAAGGCATTCGTTTTCATGGACGAAAATTCGTGCACCCATCGTGCACATCTTGTGGATGACTTCGTTCAGGATAACGACATCGCTCGACAAGGGTGGCCAGCATATTCTCCAGACATGAACCCTCTCGAAGATGCCTGGGATGGACTGAAAAGGGCTGATTATGGACGACGTGACCCACCAACCACTCTGAGGGATCTACGCCGAATGGTTCAAATGGTTCAAATGGCTCTGACCACTACGCGACCTAACCTCTGAGGTCATCAGTCGCCCAGAACTTAGAACTAATTAAACCTAACTAACCTAAGGACATCACACGCATCCATGCACGAGGCAGGATTCGAACCTGCGACAGTAGCGGTCACGCGGTTCCAGATTGAAGCGCTTAGAACCGCACGGCCACACCGGCCGGCGATCTACGCCGAATCGGCGTTGAGGAGTGGGGTGATCTGGATCAACAGTGCCTTGACGAACTTGTGGATAGTATGCAACGACGAATACAGGAACGCATCAATGCAAGAGGACGTGCTACTGGGTATTAGAGGTACCGGTGTGTACAGCAGTCTCGACCACCACCTCTGAAGGTCTCGCTGTATGGTGGTACAACAGCAATGTGTGGCTTTCATAAGTAATAAAAAGGACGGAAATGATGTTTATGTTGATCTCTATTCCAGCTTTCTGTGCAGGTTACGGAACTCTCGGAACCGAGGTAATGCAAAACTTTTTTTGATGTGTGTATTAAGGTGCCTATGTGACTATGTGACTGAGCGCATAATCATCTGTCAGTGTTACTAACTGCAATTTATGTTCTTGGTCGTATGTTGTACAAGTGTAAGAGTAGTCCATGTTATAATTCCCGTGAAGGGAATAAATTTTAACGTGATATGTGTGGGAGTCAAAGCAATTTTGGTACTTGTGTATGTTTGAGTTACTGCATCAGCAGGCGCTGATATTTTCTCTTCTGAATAATAGTAATTTTAAGGAGTATTAAACTTAACATGTATTGGTAGTCGCTTGTGCCATTAGTTCATATTTTCTATTCCTTGGCCATTCTCGCCTGAAGCATTATTTGCACAGATTACTGTTCCCTTTTGGTGTGTGTTGGCAGGGTAGCTTCATCGGCAAACGAGGTGTTCGTGTTCCCTGGGCGTGGAGCAGAGACGTGTTTGCGTTTTGCTGTGGCGGCACTTCCATAAAGTGGATCGTTTGGTGCGTAACACGGCGGATTGTCGCCGTTTAAGCAGGAATCAGTAGTTTTCTCTATTTGATGAATTTAATGAACTCATTAAGTTAATACGTCTTTGCCAAGCCCGAGGTTCTTCCTCTTCTGTAGCTACTCGATTAAACCTTGCACTCTTATTAGTACTTCTCAGCGCGTTAATTTAAAGACTGTTACTGAAATGAAATGTCGTGTGGCTAGGGCCTCCCGTCGGATAGACCGTTCGCCGGGTGCAAGTCTTTCGATTTGACGCCACTTCGGCGACTTGCGCGTCGGTGGGGTTGAAATGATGACAACACAACACAACACCCAGTCCCTGAGCGGAGAAAATCTCCGACCCAGCCGGGAATCAAACCCGGGCCCTGAGGATTAACATTCTGTCGCGCTGACCACTCAGCTACCGGGGGTGGTCAAGACTGTTACTGATCAGTATAAACTGTCGAACCTTACCTTGGTCCACAGTCATTAGCTAACTCCACACGTTGCGTAATTTGGATCCTCGTTCCATGTTGGATGTGATAGCCGTCTGCTGTAGCTCTCAGCTTACCTTGAATTGTGGGCAGTTGTATATTTATTAAAGGTTGTGCCAACGTTTCTGCTGATTTCTACCAGTTCGAGGTACATTTCACTTGCATTTACTTCAACTTATCTTTACTTTTGAGCAATAGTATATCTATTACAGATTGTTGTCTACGTTTCTGCTGCTTGATACCAGTTGGAGGTACAATTCAATTGCATGTACTCCCAAATTATCTCGATTTTTTGGGAAACTGTATATTTATCGACGGTGATTTTTAATGTTTGGTTGGAATGTATTAGTTGGGATTCATATTTAAATTTTACACCTTCCCAGTTCGTATGTTTTGAGGGTTTGTGTATTTTATTGCTTTATTTTCATTTAGAGTTATACGTTGTTAAGCGCTTTCCGACAGCTACAGTCAATGACGTGACTTGTGATCCTTCCTGTATTTGAATGAATGTTATCCAACTGTATAACGGTTACCTAAGCTTGTAAATTGTTAGTACTTTAAAGGCTGCCCTTATAAGTTATTTGGTTCATGAAATTGCTTGTTCAACATGGTTGCAGTCACACACAATTGGTGTGACCTCTTCTTATTTTTGAGACCTGTATACTTTCGATTTCATGCCCTGTTCTTAATGGAACAACTGTTAAAACTGGCTTTTAATGAATTGAGTCTATTCAAGCTTTGATTGTGAGAATTCTAACTCTTTTAATAGGTTTTCAAATTGTAATGACAATACTGTTGTTAAGAAACGAAGTGTATTGCATGAAACAACAAATGACGAAACATGTGGGCCTACCTTCTATGTTTTTTCCTTAAAGCTATCCCAACCATAGTTGTGAGATATTAATATATTCCTTTCCTATTCAGTCTTTCTCATTTTCATCATTCTTCTGTGGCACCGCACCTAGAATGCTTCGATTCTCCTATTTTCCATGTTTCACTACCAGTGTGCTCCAAACGTACATTGTCATAATTTTTCTCCTCAAATTAAATCCTCTGTTTGGTGCTAGTAGGCTTCTGATGGCAAGAAGTGCCTTTCTTGCCAATGATAGTCTGCTTTTTATTTCCTCCTTACTATGACGGTCATTGGTTATTTCGCTGACTAGGTAACAGATTTCATTTACTTCATCTACTTCGTGATCACCAATGCTGATATTAAGTTTCTCGATTTCTCATTTCGGCTACTTCTCATTGCTTCCACTTTTCTTCGATTTACTCTCAATCCATATTCTTTACTCATTGGATTGTTCCTTCCGTTCTACAGATCCTGTGATTCTTCTTCACCATCACTGAAACTAGCTAAGGGATCAGCGAACCTAACCATTGCTATTCTTTCACCTTGAATTTCATTTCCACTCTTGAACCTTTATTTTATTTCCTTTATTGATTCCTCGGTTAGGAGATTGAACAGTACAGGCGAAGGACTACGTTCCTCTCTTACACCCTTTTCAATCTGAGTACCTTGTTCTTGACCTTCTACTCTTATTGTTCCCTCTTGGTTCTTGTACATACCTTGTAACTCACCCCAATTTTCCTCATAATTTCTAATATCTTGCACCTTTTACATATTCGAATGCTTTTCCACATCACCAAACCGTATGAAAGCGTTTTGATTTATCTTTAGTGTTGCATCTGTTATCAGCTGCAATGTCAGAATTGCCCCTCTTCTGCCTTTACCTTTCCTAAAGTCAAACTGATCGTCATCTAACAAATTCTCAGTGTCCTTTTTAGTTCTTCTGTATATTATTCTCGTCGGCACCTTTGATGCAGGACCTGGAAAGCTGATGTGCAATAATTCTTGCACTCGTCGCCTCTGGAAATCTTCGGAATTGTGTGGATGATATTTTTCCGAGAGTCAGATGGTACGTCGCCGGTCGTTTTGTTGCCACTTTCCCCAATGATTTTAGAAATCGTGATGGAATGTTCTCCATCCCTTCTGCCGTATTCGATTTTAAGCCTTCGTAAGGTCTTTCAAAATCTATTTCTAATACTGGATCTCCTACCTCTTCTACATCTACTCCTGTTCTTCTCCCATCACGTCATCAGACAAACCTTCCCCTCTTAAGGGCATTCCGCTCTCAACTATGCATTTAACACTGAAACTCCCTTTGCGCTCTTAGTGTTACCACCCTTGCTTTTACTTTTAACGAAGGTTATTTTACTTTTCTGTATACTGAGTCAGTTCTTTCTATCATTCCTTTTTCGATTACTTCGCATTTTCATGCAGCCATTTCTCCTTAGCTTCCCTGCACTTCCTATTTATTTCATTCCTATGTGACTCGTATTTCTGTATTCCTTAATTTCCCTGAACATATTTGTACTTCCGTCTTTCCGCGTTCGACTCAAGTATTCTTCAATTATCCATGATATCTTCGCGGTTACCTTCTTTGTACCTATGATTTTCTTTCCAGCTTCTGTGATTGGCCTTTTTAGAGGTGGCTATTCCTCTTCAACCGAAATGACAGCTGACCTGTTCCTTATCACAGTATCTATAACCTCAGAGAACTTCAAGCATACCTATTTATTCCGTAGTACTTCCGTATCCTACTTCTTTGCCGATTGATACTTCCTGACTAGTCTCTTAAACTACAGCGTACTCTTCATCACTACTAAGTTATGATCTGAGTTTATACCTGCTCCTGGATACGCCTTACAATCCAACACCTGATTTTGGAATTTCTGCCTGACCATGCTGTAATCTAACTGAAATCTCCTTGTATCTCCCGGCCTTTTCCAAGTGTAACTCATTCCCTTGTGATTCCTTAGCAGACTATTCGCTGTACCATGTTAAATTTATTGCAGCACTCCTAAGTCTTTATCCTCTCTCATTTCCAGTATTCTCCCATAAGTCTTTCTTCTACTCCACCCCCTACAACCGATTTCCAATCTCCTATGACTGTTAGATTTTCACCTCTCTTTATCTAGCCGAAGATGAAAAGATGGAGAAAGTGTGTGAGTATATTGAACCTTTTGCTACCCAAATGTTATTTTAACATTTCTTTGCACTAAATCTATTCTTCCGATGAGTATTTTCCTTGTAATATCTTGACATGTTCCCGGCAGCCATTTCGCTTTAGCAGTTGAATATTTCGGGGACGTAGTTTTGCAATGATTTAAACAACTTGAGGTGAAATAATGCAGAAGAGATGACAACATTTATTAATTTTTTTAAATAATTGAGAAATCGGGAAAAGAATTATTCAAGTTAGTTTGTAGACTCTTTCGGATAGATATTATCCGTGCAGTAAAGAAGAAGACAAGGTAGAAACTGATGTACATTTAGCGTGAAAGACAATGTATCCACGGTTTTTTTTTTCAGAATTATGTAGAGGAGAACAGAAAGGGAATTTGAGGATCCGGTACATTATTATAAGTGGTGGAATATACTTTCATCGCCAGTACTTCAACGGAAAAGGGCAGGAGAGGTGGTGGCGTGACGTTCCAGACTTTACGCCAAAATCCTAGATTAAATTTCAAACCCCTACACAGTGTCTCTTAAAGTGAGGGCAAGGTATGCTGCAGATGGACATCCGTCCGTCTGATAGGGACGTTGAATTCGGCGGCCCTCTCGGCAATATTCGAGACTAGTAACATATGTGAGGGATAACCCTAATGTTTCTATCATGGCATCTAAAAAGTGTGTTTCATAATTAATATTTTTTTAGGTACTGTAATTGTATGCAATTTTAGTACAGAATGAAATTCCCGTGCCACAGAACAGAAACACGCCGTCGTAGTAACCGAAACAACATTTCTCACTCTACTGAAAAAATGCCACATCATGCGATAACTCGTTTCCTGCATTCAAAGAATGAAATAATGCTGCAACAATTCATGTCCATATGGTGAAAATGTCCAGCAAAAATTCAATATGACATGCAGGGTGTATGGATAGTTGCCACAGATGCTTGCACTATCGCCAAATAACTCTGAATGGCGAACAACGGACTGGCTTAACATCTCTTTTCGAAAAACATAGAATAGATAAGGAAATCGGTGACGTTGTGTTAGAAGACCAGCAAGTCGCTATCGAGGTGATAGTAGGGACTCATCGAATAGTGTTCAACATCATGCACGACATTTTGAACATGAGAGACATAGCGACTCTCTGAGTTCCACAGCTGCGACAACACCTAAAGTGGTTCTCCGATGGATCATAGTAACAAATGTTGCTTCTGTGGGCTATCAAAATTAGCCACGTATCTTCTGACACTGCACCAAGTGGCTTCTTCCTCTTTCCTCGGATAAAGAAATCATTATTTTAGAGTCATTTTAAGAACGACAACAATGTGATATTCGATCTCGAACTGTTCCTAAACAGACAAAATGCAGAACTCTACAGCCGAGTGAATTTCTATAGCCATGGTCGCCACCAAGACATCCTTAACACTCGTAATACAAAGGTGGGGGGAGGGTGGATACTTTAAGCCAATGTTTCGAAAGTAATGTATTCTAATCAAGCACTTTAACATTTAAAATTTTGAAAAAAAAAACGATTCACTGTTTTTAATGAACGCTTTTACCAGACTGCATATCCCCAAGATTCAAGTGTGTTAGTAGTTGTGACTTTTCATAATCAATGTCACATTCAGTATTTTCAAGTTCTGGACCCTAATTACACATAAGTACCTGTGTTGAAAGTACGTTGTCAATATTAGTGACCAACGATCAGTGAATATGTTTATATTTTATGGTGAGCATTAAGTACCCCCCACCCCACCCCATTAGTAATACATCTTGAAAATGTGTTGGTATTGCCGGTGATAATTTGGAAATGGTGTCACATTGAAGGGTGAAAACATGCAAGATAAAAAACACCATCACAAATTTTCATGGCCGCTGCTTCAATTTTTCGAAATGATATAACAATGATTAACCCACGTATGTGGGTACCGTTTTCCGTCCACTCCCTTTTCTCGTAAAACACAGTCTTGACACATGTAACGAAGAGAACACGGTAAGTGCATTAAACCGATTTCCCAAAAATTTCGCTCAGTGGAAGAGAATCAAAATAAGCCAACACCTCTCTAGGCTTATCCGTAGATATTAGATCATTTCGGAGAAATCAACGGTCAAAGTTTTGGAGGTACTTTATGTGCCTTTTAGCTACTAAACAGTTCAACTCAATTTATGGCTCAGTGGTCAGCGTCACGGCTTTGAGCTTTTGCCCCCCTGTGTTTGAAATTATATTATTATTTTTGTTTTTATTTACCTACCCGTATCCGTAGAAGATTACTAAACGAATGTTTTGCAGTGCATATTGAAAGTTTTCCTTATTCGTCTACAAACTGTGCGTCTGGTGAATGAATTTAAAAAAACCGCAATAAATGAATGGAAAAATTATTTGAAATTATTTGAGGTGAAATTCCTATAGTGTAATTTTACTCACAATCAACTAAATGCGCCATTTTTCTGAAAAGTGATCCGTTACGCGTGGTTTGGAGCGAAATTATTGCCAAATCATTGCATGAAATCTTCAGCAGTGTTAACGATTATTCTTTCCCGAGTGAGACTAATACGAAGATTTCTCACTATGGCAAATCTGCCTACTCATGATGCTTGTGGTGCTGAGTTCCCATGTTTCGAATGTTTCTACGGTTGGTATGATCCAAGGGCACGCTTCAAATATTGCTCTAGGAGTAACATAAGAGGTAACTGTAAGAATCAAGAATTGATATGAAAATGGAATATAAGAGTACTATAATTTAAAAAGATCGTAACTCTTGAAAATACCATACACACATATATTATAAAACAATTGTATGGCACTTATTGCGAAACATTCATGTACTAACCTTCTACGCACATGGTTTGATAAAAAGGAGAAAACAAATAAAAACAATAATCGGGTTTCCGATTTTTTAATACGGGACGCAAAAGTGTGTAGCCGCAAAGTTAGCCACTAAGGAACGAGTTTGGCTGAGCTGGTTGCGAGCTGAAAGGCATCTAGCGGCGTCCAAAGCTTTAACGGTAGTTTTCTCAGAATTGGTCGGGTGTCTGGTGATAAGACCAGACATGTTTTCGCTTATTTTAGCTCCTCTTTCGCTGAGTAAAATTTCTGGGAAATCGGTTTAGGAAACTTGCCATGTTCTCCACGTAAGTATAAACAAACCCGTTATGGTCACCCACACTCTACTCTTGCGACAGAACTTCCAAACAGTGCGAGGAAAGAAGCCACTGTGCACCGTTTCCTGAATTGATAGCTTTCTCAGCTAACAATGGCATGTGACTCGAGCTTCTTTGCGTTTACCGGTTACCTCGCAAATGACACGCACGACAGTGATTATTAACAAACTTTGCTTAATACAGCAAAGGTTGCTGAACCACTCCGAACGATATGTGGGGCCAAATTAGAGGACGGCCACTATCCCGTTGTAAGGCAAAGTGCCTCCGCGGTGGAGAGCGTATGACCAGCCATGTTGGTGTTTACTGCGGTCGTGCCCGGCGGCAAACAGCGCGCGGCAGGCTTTGGTACGCGGGGCGGCCGCAGCGGCGCTGCCTCGCAAACTTGGCGACCGCGTCGCGTCGCGGGCCCCAATTACCCGCACTTGTTCCGCGCCGCCACCCCACGCCGCCCTGCGACGCCCAGATTGTCAAAGGAGTGGGCGGCGCCCGCGTGACCCGCGTCCAAACGCGCCTCTCGCCGCGATTACCGCAGGGAAGCGCTCGCCCCACCTGCGCCGCTGCGGCCTCCTCCTCGACACCCCCTCTTGTAGCTCCCGCAACTCCGGACACCTCGTGGCGCCACACACTGAACCGACTGACGAAGCACCTCGACGACGTACTTTTGACTTACAGCGTGTTGCCTCGTAACTCAAAACATGAATGAACATCTACACTACTGGCCATTAAAATTGCTACTCCAAGAAGATATGCAGATGATGAACGGGTATTCATTGGACAAATATATTACCCTAGAACTGACATTTGATTACATTTCCACGCAATTTGGGTGCACAGATCCCGAGAAATCAGCACCCAGAACAACCACCTCTGGCCGTAATAACGGCCTTGATACGCCTGGGCATTCAGTCAAACAGAGCTGGATGCCGTGTGCAGGTACAGCTGCCCATGCAGCTTCAACACGATACCACAGTTCATCAAGAGTAGTGACAGGCGTATTGTGACGAGCCAGTTGCCACCAATGACCAGACGTTTTCAAATGGGGAGAGGTTTGGAGAATGTGCTGGCCTGGGCAGAAGTCGAACATTTTCTGTATCCAGATAGGCCCGTACAGGACCAGCAAGGTGTGGTCGTGCATTATCCTGCTGAAATGTAGGGTTTCGCAGGGATCGAATGAAGGGTAGAGCCACGGGCCGAAACACATCTTAAATGTAGCGTCCACTGTTCAAAGAGCCGTCAATGCGAGCAAGAAGTGACTGAGACGTGTAACCAATGGCACCCGATACCATCACGCCGGGTGATACGCCAGTATGGCGATGACGAATACACGCTTCCAATGTGCGTTCACCGTGATGTCGTCAAACACGGATGCGACCATCATGATGCTGTAAACAGAACCTGATTTCATCCGATAAAAACGACGTTTTGCCATTCGTGCACCCAGGTTCGTCGTTGAGTACACCATCGCAGGCGCTCCTGTCTGTGATGCAGCGTCAAGGGTAACCACAGCCATGGTCTCCGAGCTGATAGTTTGTGCTGCTGTAAACGTCGTCGAACTGTTCGTGCAGATGGGTGTTGTCTTGCAAACGTCCCCATCGGTTGACTCAGGGATCGAGACGTGGCTGCACGATCCGTTACAGTCATGTGGGTGCCTGTCATCTCGACTCCTAGTGATACGAGGCCGTTGGGATCCAGCACGGCGCTCCGTATTACCCTCCTGAACCCACCGATTCCATATTCTGCTAACAGTCATTGGATCTCGTCCACGCGAGCAGCAATGTCGCGATACGGTAAATCGCAATCGCGATAGACTACAATCCGACCTTTATCAAAGTCGGAAACGTGGTGTTACGCATTTCTCCTTCTTACACGATGCATCACAACAACGTTTCACCAGGCAACGCCGGTCAACTGCTGTTTGTATATGAGAAATCGGTTGGAACCTTTCCTCATATCAGCATATTGTAGGTGTCACCACCGGCGCCAACCTTGTGTGAATGCTCTGAAAAGCTAATCATTTGCATATCTCAGCATCTTCTTCCTGTCGGTTAAATTTCGCGTCTGTAGCACGTCTTGTTCGTAGTGTAGCAATTTTAATGGCCAGCAGTGTATTATATAGGTGCATAAGTTCGTAGCGTTTTTGTTTTTCATGTTGGTATTCCGGTTGCTATGGGATTATTTATTGATTGTTATTTCTTATTTGTAGTTCACTATTGCTATTTGAGTTTACATTTTGTCACGATGTGAACTGGAGATACTGAGTGAAGCTGTGGACGTTAGAACATGGAGTGCCAAGTGGAGAAAACGGAACATTTCCGAAATATTCTTCTATTTGAATACAGTATAGGAGTGACAGTAGCAAATGCAGCCAGAAACATTTGCATCCTGTGTGTGGATAATGTCAATTGACAGAGCAAAGGAAAGATGGTATTTTCGTTTTGAGGAGGATCGTTTTGACATTATTGACTCTCCATGTTCAGGAAGACACCTGACGTTTGATGAGGATAGTTTAAACTAATTCATCTACAATGATCCATATCAGTGTACTCGAGAAATGCAAATGTGACAAATTATGATCATTCCACCATCGTGCGACATTTGCATGCAGTGGCGAAGGTTCCAAAATCTGGTGTATGGGTACCGCATGCTTTAAGCCAAGATCACAAAAATCAGCACGTGACCGCATGTGTATTTCTGCTTGCTCGTAATCAATTGGCTCGTCAACAACACCGACCATTCCTATCACGTATCATCAGTGATGAGAAATCCGACCTTTATGCAGCCATAAGGAAAAGAAAGGAATGATTGAGACCAAAGAAAGCGCCAGCTCCCCGTACAAAGACCTGCGAGCATCCACGACAGATAATGTTACTTATCTGGTGAAACAACGATTGTGTGATGTACCACGAATTGCTTCCCCGTAGTGTAATCATCACTGATGATATTTATTGTCAACAACTGAGATGTCTTGCAGAGGCATAAAGTAACAACGATCAGGAGGACTCCGTGCAGTGACGCTACACTCCACGATGGCCGCCCCCGCCCCCCCCCCCCCCTCCCGCATTCTCCTAGTCTGACAAAAAGCACTATACAGATGATGGTTCGTACAGCACCCACTTTATTCACCTGATTCGCTCTCTATCGAACAACATTTAAGTAACTTCCTTTCCGGATGAAAATGCGCTCCGAATATGGCTCGAAGTGTTCTTCGTCTCAAAAAAAAAAAAAAAAAAAAAAACGGTTCAAATGGCTCTGAGCACTATGGGACTTAACATCTATGGTCATCAGTCCCCTAGAACTTAGAACTACTTAAACCTAACTAACCTAAGGACACCACACAACACCCAGTCATCACGAGGCAGAGAAAATCCCTGACCCCGCCGGGAATCGAACCCGGGAACCCGGGCGTGGTCTTCGTCTCAAAACCACGTGATTTCTACGGTGACGGAAGCAGAAAGTTAGCCAACGTTGGCATATTGTTGTAAATAGTGAAAGCAAATATATCAATGATGACTAAAGTCTCTATTATGTGCACCTGTTGTGTTTAGTAAACTTAGAGAAAACGCTACGAAATTTTTCACCAATCTAAAATATTTCATGAACACCTACAAGTACCTAGATGCCCATTAAAATTGGAGCGTAAGAAATGGCAACTGTGGTGTCACCGCCAGACACCACACTTGCTAGGTGGTAGCTTAAATCGGCCGCGGTCCATTTAGTACATGTCGGACCCGCGTGTCGCCACTGTGTGATCGCAGACCGAGCGCCACCACAAGGCAGGTCTCGAGATACGGGATAGCAATCTCCCAGTTGTACAACGACTTTGCTAGCGACGAAGCCTTTCTCTCATTTGCCGAGAGACAGTTAGAATAGCCTTCAGCTAAGTCCATGGCTACGACCTAGCAAGGCGCCATTAGCCTTACATAGTTTGATAGTTATCATATGAAATGTCTCATCAAGAATCCTGTAAACAACAAAGGATAAATAAAAGTTAAGTATTCGAGGAGCTGCAGACTTTTCTTATTAGCATTCAATACCTATCCTGTTCCAGAATTCACGCCCGTCTGCGTTAGATAGCGTGCATTTAGGCCGCCTCTATCTACAAGGTGTTGGCACATTTACCAACACATCATTGGCGACGAGACAACGGAAAGGGTCTTGTTCTTTCTAATTGCTTACATTTACTTGTCATGGCTTCGCCAGATGTACTGTCGGAATTTTATCGCTTGCAGAATCAGCAGACGCAGGCGTTATTGGATGCCCTTGGACAGCTCGTCCAGGGTCAACGTGCCATTCAAACCGATGCGGCAGCCGCCGCTTCACCACTCCCGCAGCCACAATATGCAGTTGCACCTCAGTTTCGCAATTTTGATGCACAGCAAGAGACCTGGACTGAGTGGTCACGCCAGTTTGGATTTCATCTCGCCGCCTACAGAATTCAAGGTAACGAGCGGCAGCCTCACTTATCGTCTTGTGTCGGTGTGCAAACGTATCGTGTGATAGTGAAATTGTTTCCCCGACGCGACGTGGCAACTCTGTCCTATGAAGAAATTTTGTCGGCATTGGACGCCTATTTCCATGAAACAGTCAATGTCGTTGCAAAAAGTTATACTTTCTTTCGTACAAAATGTACGGCCGGTCAAACTAATAGGGAGTGGGTTGCAACATTGCAAGGCCTTACAAGGGATTGTGCGTTTGAATGTGACTGTGGGCTTCCTTATTCAGATACAATGGTACGTGATGCAATAGCCCAGAACGTTTCTGGTGTTCGCATACGGGAACAGATTTTGAAACTAGTTAATCCCTCCCTTCAGCAAGTGATAGACATATTGGATAGGCAAGACACACTTGACTGTGCTCAGGAATCTTTTGCGACTTCGCTAGCCATGTGTAACATTAACCGGCCCGCCGGTGGCGCTGCGCGGCCCGGTCAACTGCCCTCGCGCACGTCAACGCAGCTGCCGCCACGCTCTAAACCAGGTGTGCCACGCCAGCACACAAATGCAGTGAAATCATGCCCGCGGTGTGCTACTAGACATTCGCGTGAAAATTGCCCGTCACGCCAAGCTATTTGCTTTTTCTGTGATAAGAAAGGACATGTTCAAAGTGTTTGCCAGAAAAAGCTCAGATCAGACACTCTTAATCATTCCAGGCCCTTTGTTTCGCGCCGGAATCAAACCAAGAATACTCAGGCTCGTGGACCTTCGCCCATGGACATTCATGTAGTTACTTCCACTCCGCCCAGTGCCACTTTCTCTAACAGTGACTGTGTTCGTCCCACAAATACTGTGCGTCGACGTCGCCGGAAATCACGTCAATTAGCAAGTGATGCTGTACCTGTATCAGTTCAAATTGCACGAGACAGTCGCTCTTGTCGTCAGCAGGACAATAAACTTTTTGTAGATTTGGACTTTAATGGCAAGGTCATACCATTCCAGCTCGATACCGGAGCTGCAGTTTCATTGCTCAATCACGACACGTACAAACAACTGGGCAAACCTCTGTTGCGTGCCACAAATGTTCAGTTAAAAAGTTATTCAGGACAGCAGATCCCTGTGTTACGGCAGTGCACTCTTCTTGCAACATACAAGGGACAAACAAAACTTGTGTCATTTTACGTTCTTCGTTCTTGTACTGCAGTGAACTTGTTTGGTTTAGATTTATTTCAGTTGTTTAACATGTATATTGTAAATCAGGTCTTATCAGTGAATCAGACTGTGCCTTCAGACAGTGTTTCTCGTCTGTGTGAAGAATTTGCAGACATTTTTGCACCGGGCTTAGGTTGCGCTAAAAACTATGAAGCACATTTGGAATTGAAAGTAAACGCGCAACCGAAATTTTTCCGAGCGCGCAATGTTCCCCACGCATTGCGTGATGAGGTCGCAAGAACATTAAACGATTTAGAATCACAAGGTGTAATTGAACGTGTGCAAGCTTCTCTCTGGGCCTCACCCTTAGTAATTTTGCCAAAACCTTCCGGAAAACTGAGACTTTGTGTGAACTTCAAGGCAACAGTGAATCCACAACTCGTAATTGCAACTTTTCCCTTACCCCGCCCGGAAGATCTGTTTGATAAACTGTGCCCGGGTAAATACTTTTCGAAGTTGGACCTAGCAGATGCGTACTTGCAAATCCCAGTGGACGCCGAATCCCAGCGCGTCTTGGTGGTTAACACGCATCTTGGTTTGTACCGATTCAAAAGACTGCCATTCGGGTGTGCATCCGCCCCTGCATTGTTTCAGCAATATTTACAAACTATTTGTGCGTCGGTCCCTACTGCTACAAACTATCTGGACGATATTGTGATCTCTGGAAAGACGGCAGACGAGCATTTAGCACACCTACGAACATTATTTCAGGTATTGCGCCAACATGGTCTTCGCTTGCGGAAGGACAAATGTGTGTTTTTTGCTCGGGACTTGCCGTATTTGGGACATGTCATCAATGCCCAAGGCATACATCCGAGTCCAGAGCACCTCCGTGCCATACAAGATTTGCCTTCACCACAAAATGTGAAGAAGCTGCAGAGTGTGTTGGGTAAAATTAACTATTATCATCGCTTTCTGCGCAATGCCTCTTCCATTTCAGCTCCGCTTCATAGCTTACGCCGTAAGGGTGTTCCGTTTCTCTGGACGACGGAATGCGAACGCGCTGTTCGCCAGTTGAAATCGGCGTTGCTTTCTAATACTTGCCTTACGCCATTCGATCCCCAGAAACCCCTTTTGTTGATGGTAGATGCATCGGATTTCGGGATCGGTGCTGTGCTTGCGCACAAAGTTGGCTCGCATGATCGCCCTATTGCCTTTGCGTCCAAATTGCTCTCGTCTGCGCACCGAAATTACTCACAGATAGAGAAAGAAGCTTTGGCTCTCGTGTTTGGTGTTACTAAGTTCCATGATTTCTTGTATGGTCGTCATTTTACCATCATCACGGACCACAGCCCTTTGACGTCGCTTTTTCATCCGAACAAGCCTGTACCTCCGCGTACAGCGCAGAAATTCATTCGCTGGTCTATTTTCCTCTCGCAGTACCGCTACGATATCTTGTATCGGTCCACTGCTAAGCACGGAAACGCCGATGCGTTGTCCCGTTTGCCTGTTGCTGAGGATAAAGCATTCGATTCTTCCGAACTTGCTTGCATGTTCATTGATGCGGAAACCGATGAAGTGGTCGAATCGTTTCCGATTGATTTCGTCGTGTAGCTACAGCCACAGCTGCTGACCCTGTCCTTGCTACCGTGTTGCGTTTTGTTGCTACGCAATGGCCTTTGTCAAAGTCTCGGATCGAGGATCCGTTGGTTCGCCGATTTTTTGCTCATAAGGAGAGACTTTTTGTACGGCGTGGTGTTTTGTTGTTGTGTTCTGATAATGATCAGTCCAGAGTCGTGGTCCCACGTTCGTTACAGTCCTCTGTCTTACGGCTTCTTCACCAAGGACATTGGGGTATAGTGCGAACGAAACAACTTGCTCGTCAGCACTGTACTTGGTTCGGAATCGATGCTGCGATTACGAATATGTGTTCTTCTTGCATGGCGTGTGCCGAACAACAATCTGCACCGCCGCGGAAATTCTTTGCTTGGCCAAAAGCCACTTCCCCTTGGCAACGCTTACACATCGATTTTGCTGGTCCATTCTGGAATGCTCGATGGTTGGTTCTGGTAGATGCCTTCAGTAATTTTCCTTTTGTTGTCCGGATGTCTTCCACGACGTCAACTGCCACCATCCACGCGTTGTCTGCTATCTTTTGCACTGAAGGTCTTCCGCAGACTATTGTTTCCGATAATGGCCCACAATTCATGTCCGCAGAATTTCAGTCATTCTGCCAGGCCAATGGTATTCAACATCTGACATCCGCGCCGTTTTCGCCTCAGTCAGACGGTGCCGCTGAACGATTGGTCCGGACTTTCAAGTCACAGATGTTGAAGTTGAAAGAGTCGCATTCTCGGGAGGACGCCTTGTTGCTCTTTTTGTCATCGTATCGCTCTCAGCCCCGAGATGGTAGCTCGCCGGCTGAGTTGCTCCACGGTCGTCCTCATCGAACCTTGATGTCTTTGCTGCACCCGCCGCTTCAGGTTCATGTGCAGCGGCAGACTTCTGCTTTTGCTCCAGGCGACGTTGTATTTTATCGCAACTATCGAGGTTCACGGCGTTGACTCGCAGGGCGCATTCTTCGCTGCCTCGGCCGCGCGATGTATTTGGTTTTGGGGGCCTCTGGTGAGGTGCGTCGGCATCTCAATCAGCTGCGCCTCTGTCGTCGCACGGGTTCTGCCGCTCCCCGTCTGCTTTCAGCGACGGTGCCGTCCGGTCAGCGCCCTGGGGACCCATCTACTGGCTCGCCTCATCCCCAGGTGTTACCGACGATGCCTTCCATTTTGCCCCATGGCGACGCGCCGCCGCCGCCGCCGCCGCCGCCTGTCCTCCAGCCGGCACCACCCGCAGTGGACGCTTCGCTGCAGCCGCCAGCCGGCCGAAGTGGCCGTGCGGTTAAAGGCGCTGCAGTCTGGAACCGCAAGACCGCTACGGTCGCAGGTTCGAATCCTGCCTCGGGCATGGATGTTTGTGATGTCCTTAGGTTAGTTAGGTTTAACTAGTTCTAAGTTCTAGCGGACTAATGACCTCAGCAGTTGAGTCCCATAGTGCTCAGAGCCATTTGAACCATTTTGCAGCCGCCAAGCGCCTCCCTGGGTCACGCGCCGCCGATCGCTTCCCGTGACCAGCTGTCCTCCGCCATGGAACTCTTGCCCGCTCCGGACCACATGACGTCATCGCGCGTCGGGTACCCCGACGCAATGGAGGTGGACCCTTCGGCTCCTCCCGTCTCTTTACGGGCGCATACACCGCATGTTGACGTGCACCCTGGACTAGGTTTTCAGGCGTTTCCTAGCTCCCCTCGGACCGAATGGCCGGGTGCGGGTGGCACAGCCTCGCCTGTTGTTGGGCTCCCCACCTCATCGCATACGTCAACATGGGGTCCTCCCCACGGCGGGCGGAAGCCTTATAACACGACCGTTCGCCGATTTGCGGGGGAGGAATGTGGTGTCACCGCCAGACACCACACTTGCTAGGTGGTAGCTTAAATCGGCCGCGGTCCATTTAGTACATGTCGGACCTGCGTGTCGCCACTGTGTGATCGCAGACCGAGCGCCACCACAAGGCAGGTCTCGAGATACGGGATAGCACTTGCCCAGTTGTACGACGACTTTGCTAGCGACGAAGCCTTTCTCTCATTTGCCGAGAGACAGAATAGCCTTCAGCTAAGTCCATGGCTACGACCTAGCAAGGCGCCATTAGCCTTACATAGTTTGATAGTTATCGTATGAAATGTCTCATCAAGAATGCTGTAAACAACAAAGGATAAATAAAAATTAAGTATTCGAGGAGCTGCAGACTTTTCTTATTAGCATTCAATACTTATCCTGTTCCAGAATTCACGCCCGTCTGCGTTAGATAGCGTGCATTTAGGCCGCCTCTATCTACAAGGTGTTGGCACATTTACCAACACATCAGCAACAACTAACGAAATCGAACTTAAAGTTCACACAGAATATAGTATATACAGAATGTAGCAGGAAGAATATGATCTGTAGGTGATTTTTCTCGTCAGATGAATAAAGGTTCTCGGGCATGGATGTGTGTGATGTCCTTAGGTTAGTTAGGTTTAACTAGTTCTAAGTTCTAGGGGACTAATGACCTCAGCAGTTGAGTCCCTTAGTGCTCAGAGCCATTTGAACCATTTTTTGAATAAAGGTTAATTTCAACAGCAGCAGGATATTGTATGCTAGGAGTAGGATTCGTTATGAACTGTAAAGTAGGACAGAGAGTGAATTATTGAGAACAGTTCAACGACAGGGTAGTTCATATCACACTCTGTAGCAAACGAACAGTAGTTTAGGTATACACGCCAAAGTCACAGTCAGAAGATGAAAATCTAGGGAAAGTGTGTGACGATATAGGACAGGTAATTCAGAATATAAAATCATGGGGGACTGGAATGTTCGAGTATGGGAAGCAACAGAAGAAAGAATTACGGGAGAATATGGGCTTCATACTACGAATAAGAGAGGAGAAAGACAAACTTCACTAATAAATTTTAGCTTGTAATAGCGAACATGCAGCTCAAACATCACAAAATAGGAGGCTTACTTGGGAAAGACTGGAAGCTATGGAAAAAGTTCAGATGGATGACATTATCCTCAGACAGATTCCAAAAATAGATACTGGATTATAAGGCGTACTCTGGAGCATATACACACTTAAATTACGATTTGCTAATGATGGACAGTATGCTGAAGATTAAGAGACTAGTCAAGAACGTTCAATGGGCAAAGAAGTCGAATACGCAAATACTAATGAACGTCTAGGGTTAGCGTCTTTGATTCATAATCAAAACCTCTTTGGTCCCGTATTCGAATTGCACCGCTGCTTAAATTTTGATTAATAATCAGCATTGGCCGCTGAAGACTTCCGGCATAAGAAGGCACCAGCATTCTGCCAACGGCCTTGTCAAAGAGGGCGGAGGAGTGTACAGGGGTTCAGGGCACTCTCTTGTCCAAGGGATGGGAAACTAGCCCTAAAGGCGGAAGAATAACCAATGATCAGTGACATGACAATGCAGAAGGCAATGGAAACCACTGTATTAAAGACACGTAACGTGTATCCACAGGACATGTGGCCTGTCATTGGAGAAGTGTCATGAAGATCACTCCATTGGCAAAAGATTCCGGAATAGTCCCCTGTTCAGATCTCTGGGAGGGGACAGCCAAGGGGGAGGTTACCATGAGAAAAAGTTTGAATAATCAACGAAAGGATAACGTCCTACGAGTCGGGGGGTGGAACGTCAGAAGCTTGAACGTGGTAGGGAAACTAGAAAATCTGAAAAGGGAGTTGCAAAGGCTCAATCTAGATATATTTGGGGTCAGTGAAGAGAAATAGAATGAAGACAAGGGTTTGTGGTCAGACGAGCATAGGGTAATATCAACAGCAGCAGAAAATGGTATAACGGGGGTAGGATTCGTTATGAATAGGAAGGTTGGGCAGAGAGTGTGTTACTGAGAAAAGGGAAACTATAAAATCTGAAAAGGGAAATGCAATGGCTCAATCTAGATATATTTGGGGTCAGTGAAGAGAAATAGAATGAAGACAATGGTTTGTGGTCAGACGAGCATAGGGTAATATCAACAGCAGCAGAAAATGGTATAACGGGGGTAGGATTCGTTATGAATAGGAAGGTTGGGCAGAGAGTGTGTTACTGAGAAAAGTTCAGTGACAGGGTTGTTCTCATCATAATCGACAGCAAACCAACACCGATAACGATAGTTCAGGTATACATGACGACGTCGCAAGCTGAAGATGAATAGACAGAGAAAGTGTATGAGTATATTGAAAGGGTAATACAGTATGTAAGGAGGGATGAAAACCTAATAGTCAGGGGGGACTGGAATGTAGTTGTAGGGAAAGGAGTAGAAGAAAAGGTTACAGGAGAATAAGGGCTTGGGAGAAGGAATGAGAGAGGAGAAATACTAATAGAGTCCTATAACAAGTTTCAGCTAGTAACAGCGAATACTCTGTTCAAGAATCACAAGAGGTATACTTGGAAAAGGCCGGGTGGTACGGTAAGATTTCACTTAGATTACATCGTGGTCAGACAGAGCTTCCGAAATCAAATACTAGACTGTAAGGTGTACCAAGGAGCAGATATAGTGATGAAGAGCAGGCTGAAGTTTAAGACATTAGTCAGGAAGAATCAAATCGCAAAGAAGTGGGATACGGAAGTACTAAGGAATGACGAGATACGTTTGAAGTTCTCTAACGCTATAGATACAGCAATAAGGAATAGCGCAGTAGGCAATACGGTTGAAGAGGAATGGACATCTCTAAAAAGGGCCATCACAGAAGTTGGGAAGGAAAACATAGGTACAAAGAAGGTAGCTGCGAAGAAACCATGGGTGACAGAAGAAATACTTCAGTTGATTGATGAAAGGAGGAAGTACAAACATGTTCCGGGAAAATCAGGAATACAGAAACACAAGTCGCTGAGGAATGAAATAAATAGGAAGTGCAGGGAAGCTAAGACGAAATGGCTGCAGGAAAAATGTGAAGACATCGAAAAAGATATGATTGTCGGAAGGACAGACTCAGCATACAGGAAAGTCAAAACAACCTTTGGTGACATTAAAAGCAAGTGTGATAACATTAAGAGTGTAATGGGAATTCCACTGTTAAATTCAAATGGTTCAAGTGGCTCTGAGCACTATGGGACTTAACATCTATGGTCATCAGTCCCCTAGAACTTAGAACTACTTAAACCTAACTAACCTAAGGACATCACACAACACCCAGTCATCACCCGCTGTTAAATGCAGAGGAGAGAGCGGATAGGTAGAAAGAATACATTGAAAGCCTCTATGAGGGGGAAGATTTGTCTCACGTGATAGAAGAAGAAACAGGGTTGATTTATAAGAGATAGGGGATCCAGTATTAGAATCACAATTTATAAGAGCTTTGGAGGACTTAAGATCAAACTGTTTGGACATGGCCTTTTTTTCCACACGTGTAACACGGCGAGTTACGTGATGGGCTATGCTGTCTTTTATGTCTAGCAAAATATCTGGCGCGAGACTTCACTAAAAAAAATGGCTCTGAGCACTATGGGACTCAACTGCTGAGGTCATTAGTCCCCTAGAACTTAGAACTAGTTAAACCTAACTAACCTAAGGACATCACAAACATCCATGCCCGAGGCAGGATTCGAACTTGCGACCGTAGCGGTCTTGCGGTTCCAGACTGCAGCGCCTTTAACCGCACGGCCACTTCGGCCGGCAGACTTCACTAAGATCTCAGTTCCATTTACCTGTCTACGTGGCAGTCCGTGCAGCTGTGTACGCCCTTGTTCTTGTGGTTGCTTTGGGCGGTCGCGAGCAAGTGGCGACTCTACGCAACAAATTGGAACCTGGTCAAACTTAGTTACTGCTAAGGCACCCAAATCGTATTGCTCTAAGATTTGCAATACTTGGAGATGCGATAGATGTGAGTACTATAAGATCTGTTGCCATATTCTGCTAATGGGTTTATTGAATGTTATTGCATCGCTAGTAATTTAGTCACTGTAAAAGTTGCCACAACTACACTTAAATTTACACTTCCTAGTCATGCTCGTTACTTCTGTGGACAACTGACAGTATGTCCGTTCCAGCTTTTTCTGTAAGCGAGAAAACTAATATCTTGCTGCAGCTTCTTGGACTCGCTGGTTGTAGTTCTGCGTTAATGCAGGGATTACTTGTTCATAACTGACTTCGTCGGAAGACGCAGTTGGGAATAGATTTTGTATTAACCTGAACACTTGGGACCCCGCAATCGAAAGACAATATTGTAGCTTGAACTCTGTGAACTGTAAAAAGCACGTCTAACAATGTCAGGTATTCTCCAAGCCATTCCTCTTCGGTGTCGTTAAATCGCTGGACCGTTGGTATGCTGGTCGGCGGCACTTTTTGGGATAGACGGTCGGTCGGTTGTCGTTGTGCGGCCGACGCGGCTTGTGCAGCGAGACGTCGTTGTACTGTCGTCTTCAAAGCAGCAATTTGCTGGTTCTGAAACTGAAAAGCTTGTGCTAGATCCATCACACTGGCCGTTGGCGCCTATGGCGGGGGGCAGGGGGCAGAGGGGGCGGGGTAGCCATGGTTTACGCAAATGCATTATAGCAAAAAGCAAGAAAAGCCTCTGAAAAGAGAAATGTGATTAGTTCTGCGGCACCCCTCCTGGAAGACATGCAAAAAACACAACATCAAATGAGCAATAAGAAATGAGCACCCTTGAAAGCTAATAGACAAGAGAAGCAAGCAAAACTGCTCTGAATTATATTCGTAGCCACCTTCTGTGTCATCTCTTTGTCACTGTACCATGGGAAGAAAGGAGAGGGTGTTGTTTGGTGGCTGGTATCCTTTTTCTATAAGGCAACTGCACACATGTATTAACAGGGTTCTTTATTAACATAAACAGAGAGCTATTTCAGATAGTCCAGGTGCTATGGTACAAGCTTTTCTGTCATCCAACACGTTAGCCTAACTGCTGCTGAAGTACAGGTCCGCTACGTACACTACTCTAGTCCTTATGTTTTGCCTGAGACAGAGACTCTGATTGCAACTGTGACTCCCACAGGGCTGTCACTGATGACTCGTCTCGTAGGCCTACTGGATGACTGACTCACTGGGCCCTCCAGTCCGCAGCAGCGATCTTAACCTAACCTAACCTAACCTAACCTAACCTAACCTAACCTAATAAATACTGGCTGCCGAGAGGGCGTTGGCAACCCATTTCTTGCGAGTCTGTCTTTGGCCTCTATCGATCTTCTT
Source organism: Schistocerca americana (assembly GCF_021461395.2). Taxonomy (NCBI): domain Eukaryota; kingdom Metazoa; phylum Arthropoda; class Insecta; order Orthoptera; family Acrididae; genus Schistocerca; species Schistocerca americana. Next base: position 1,004,825,227 of record NC_060119.1, read on the forward strand.
GCAACCTCTTCGCCAACTGGTGTGCTGTCGGCAGCTTATGCCAGCACAGTTATCAACACAGAAATACTGTGTAAGTTATTTAGTATTGAAATAAATATGAAGTACACCAAAGATAGTGCAAGGAACATATGGCGAAATGGCTGCAAGTAAAATATGAGGGCCGTGCGGGATTAGCCGAGCCGCGCTGCAGTCATTGACTGTGCGGCTGGTCCCGGCGGAGGTTCGAGTCCTCCCTCGGGCATGGGTGTGTGTGTCTGTCCTTAGGATAATTTAGGTTAAGGAGTGTGTAAGCATAGGGACTGATGACCTTAGCAGTTAAGTCCCATAAGATTTCACACACATTTGAACTTTTGGACAAAAATATGAGGGAAATCTAAAAACAAATTGATGTCATGCAAAGTGATCCAGCGTAGACAAAAGTAAAAATAAATTTTGTTGAAAATAAAGTCAAGGGTGACAGTATTGAGAGTGCAATAGGATTCCACATTTCAAAGCAGAGTAGAGAGTGGATACATGGGAACAATTAGATAGGTAGAAACATTACTCCAAGGGGAGGACTCGCCTTATGTAACTGATGAAGAACTGGGAGTCCGTATAGAAGACATACAGCATGCAATATTAGAATTTAATAGAGCTTTGGAACATCTGCGATCAAGTAAAACAGAACGGATGGATAACTTCCTTTGAAATTTTCGAAATCATTGGGTATGTTGCAACCAAACGATTATTCAAGTTCCGTGTAGAATCTATGAGTCTTAAGACAAACCGTCAGAACTTTGGGCAAACATCATCTACACAATCACGAAGATAGAAAGGACAAGTTAGTGCGAAAACTGTTGAATAATCAGCTTAACAGCGCGTGCATCCAAGCTGTTGACAAGAATACGATACAGAAGAATGGAAAAGAAAATTGAGGATGTGTTAGGTAACGAACCGTTTGGCTTCAGGAAAGATAAAACCACAAGAGAGAGAGTTATGATAATGCAAGCAAGACTTAAGAAAATTCTAGACACACTCATAGGAGTTGTAATCCTATAAAATGCATTCGATAATACCAAATGGTGCAAGACGCTCGAAATTCCGAAAAAAATAGGAGTAAGCTATACGGAAATATGGATAATATACAATATTTACAAGAACTAAGAGAGCGACTGAATAAAATAAAAGTTTTAAGAGTAGGATTAAAACTCAAGGTGATAGGATGTCAATGAAAAGATTCGTTTATGACACTGCTATCCCAGTGAAAGTGAAAAATAATTACAGGACGTTCTGAATGGAGTGAAAGACTAATGCGTACAGGCTATGGATTCAGAGTAAACTGAATAAAGATGAAAGTAATGAGAGGTAGGAGAAGTGATAGGGAAGAGTGCCCGATTATAGGATATTTTTCTTTATGATTAAATTTGATGTACTTTATTTCACACTAGTACAATTTCACATGTCCAAGCATTCCAAAAAAATACATCTTACGAACGCTTTCATTATTGGTATTATTTTGGTCAAAATCTGTACATTATTCGATTTATGAGCAGTTCGTTTTTAAATTCGGGTTCTTATTATCGGATAGTAGTCAGGATTAAGTACAATTTGATATTAGAAGAAACATACTTTATCTTTTAAGTACTTTTAATACATAACATACAAATACCTTACTTACACAACATAAAGACGTTATTAATTTGTTTACCGTGCATTACTTGCTTAATTTATTACAATGATCACATAAAAATGTTTTCCATCCCTTCTTGGCAACGGCAGAAAATAATTCATGCGCCCAGAGAAGACATTTTCTGCAACAGATCCGCTGTTCGCCACTTGTGTCTAATTTGCAAGCGTGATTAAAATGTAGGCATTCCTCATCCGAACTGTCTTCGTCATAAGTGGAGACGAGAGGAGCACAATCACCCTCAGATGAGGAGGAAGATGAGTAATGCTGCCTTTTGTTTCCTTTTTTTATGTCTTGTTGCGGGCGTTCTTCATGCTGCAGCTGTTAACCTTTCTAAAGATGAACGTTCTGGTAGGGCTCTGGCTGATTTTGTGTTTGAAGCGCCTGGTTTAGGCCTAGGCCTATCTGTTGGGCGTTGTAATTGTAACTTTCCTTCAAGCGATTTCTTGAAAGGCGAGCTAGTGATCGTAGTGGCTTTACCAGTGGGACGTGCTGTTGCATTTGTTTGGCTGGCTGTTGGAGGTGGACGCACATGGAAAGGTGAAACAATTTTTTTCGTTTGGCTGGGCTCCAGAACTTCAAGATCATTGTCAGGATTATTTTCGTGCTCATCACTCAACTGGATAAAGTCCAGTTCTGAAAAAACATTCCTGTTAAAGGGAACTATGCCGCATTTATTGAAACACAAATCGAAATTTCAGTATTTGCGCACTTACCATACGCCTTCCCAATCAATTCCCTGACTTGACATGCTGTAACTGCCAAAGCGGAATGGTCAGACATCCATGACTCTGTTTCTTGGCTGTAATATATTTTGAATGGTCCCATGAAGGTTACATCTAATGACTGGAGTTTGTGTGTTGTGTGTGTTGATAGACACACGATTATTACACCATGTTTCCAAGCTAGTTCTATCACGTCGATGTTCCTCGCGTGGGAGGAATGCCTACCCAATATCAATATAACTGAGCTGTCGGTAGATGGTTTTGTAAACTGTAAGAAGTACTTGAACCATTCTGTAAAAATATGGAGCCGAATCCATCCTGAGAGGTGACAGCCTGCAGTTGTTCCTGGAGGACAACCGTTCAACAATTCCGCTTTGATATTTTTACGAGGAGAGACAATCAGCGGCGGACCAAACATGCCGCTGCACTCATGCAAATTACCATTGTCATAAGGGATCCTATTTCTTGTGATGACCAACTTTCTACCTGTTTATTGCCCTTTAAACTAATAACGTTTGTAAATAGATTTCGAACAATGGTTATTCCCGTTTCATCTACGTTAAACATTTTGGCAGGATTAAAACCGATCTAGCCGCGCGACCGCTGCGGTCACAGGTTCGAATCCTGCTATGGGCATGGATGTGTGTGATGTCCTTAGGTTAGTTAGGTTTAAGTAGTTCTAAGTTCTAGGGGACTAATGACCTCAGATGTTAAGTCCCATAGTGCTCAGAGCCATTTGAACTATTTTTTGAAAACCGATCTTTTATAGCTTAGGTTCCAGTAGGTCGAAAAAGAAATCAACGTTTTTCTTGACAAATCTTTAGCTCTAGCCAAAGAAACGGACTCTGGCCTTCTTAACGTAAGACAGGGATGACGCTTTATAAAATTTCTGAGTCATTTTTACCCGCTGGTACTTTTGTTAGATATCATTTCTCATTGCTAATTGGAAAGCAAGTTGCCTTATGTCACATGACTGTAGCCCAAAATACCTACTTTCCATTACTTTACAATAACGTACCGTTTCTTCTTCCAAGACATTTCCTAACATGCACGATTTTCTTGTTTTTTTTTTCCTAGCCAAACTTTCCACATTTTCAGTTTTGTTCTTTACATTGTCTTCCATGATTGATTTTGGAACGTGATGGATTTTTTTCTGCTTTCAAATATCCACATTTCTTCCCTCTAACGGCATTTACTGCTGCTAACATTGCTTGCGGGCCCCATTGCTTCCTTTTCTTGATTGGTTTCGACAATGACATCTAAAAAAGAAATACAACGTAAGTAAAGAAAAGCTAATCCAAGTACCGGATATGCAATAATTAGAATCCTCCCACTATCCGATAAAGGAAACGCACGCTTGGAAGGAAAGAAAAGCATATAACAAAGACAGTATTTAACAGAAACATTATTTCGATCTATTGTTCACAAGTTGAAACATTAAGCTTCCCCACTATATATAACATAAAACCGTATACACTTACATTTAGTCAATGTCTGCGCGCATAGTGAGCTCTGTAGAATATTTCCAAACTCCGAATTCACTCAGGCAACCACTTCACCAGAAAGCACGCTTCGTACTACGGCAAAACTCAAGTTGGCGTCTCAGCGGACCAATACTTAACTGTTTCTGCCACCTCCGACAGAGGGCAGTCGTTACTTGCATAGAAACCTAACTATCCGATAAGTGGGAACTATCGGATAATCGGGCACTCTCCCTTTTTATCGAAAAAGTTAATATCACAAATGGTGACCTCAAAATGGACGAAGTTAAGGAGTTCTGCTTTCTTGGGAACAAAATAATACGTAACGCTTGAAGAAAGGAGAACTTAAAAAGCAGTCTTGCTTATCGAAAAAGGGCATTTCTGGCCAAGCGAATTCTGCTGATATTAAACACTGACCTCAATCTGAGGAAGAAATTTCTTTCAATGTGCGTCTGGAGCACAGTATTGTATGGTAGTGAATCATCGACTGTGGGAAAACCAGGAAAGAAGAAAATCGAACCTTTTGAGATGTAGTGCTACAGAAGGATGTTGAAAAGTAGATGGACTGATAGGATAATTAGATGGGCTGATAGGATAAAGAGTGGGCATGTTCTCCGCAGACTCAGAGAAGATGGGAAACACTGGCAAAGAAGTTGCAGTTTGATCAGGTTAACAGAAGGTGTATTAGGACGCAAGGAAGTTGTAGAGGGTAAAAACGGTAGGGGAAAAGACAGGCTGAAATACATCCAACAAATAATTTGAGACGTATGGTCCAGTTGCTACCGTCAGGTGACGAGGTTGTCACAAGAATGGTATTCGTAGCCAGGCACAAGAAGAATGAAAAAAAAGAAGAAAATAAAAGAAAACCAGTTGTCAGTAAGAATCAGGTTACAAATCAGATCGAATTGAGACTCATTGACACATATGACACATACAAGTACGCCATTTCATTCTGGTTCAACCTGCTTCAACTCTTTGCTAGAGTTAGTCATTGTGACTGTAGAGTGGTGCTATGCCAGTCGCTTAGTAACCCATGACTAGATGCTTTCAGTGGCTGATATTCAGCAGCATGAGGTCCTGCATTATTTTACTGAAAGGTAACATAACACACACAGGAGACTGGACACAGCCACCAGCATTGACAGCCCAGAAAATTACCTGGTAAGGGGACCAAAAGTGAGCATGTTACGGAACTAAGTATCGAAATACGTTAAGAATTTCTTCTGTAACAGTAAAATACAAACACACACATGGCTTGTTTATTGGCACTAGTGATATAACTTACAGCAGCAAGCGACATAGGAAGAGGGATGGTTGAAAATAATACGAAAGAACTTACACCAACTCCCCTCTGATTGTGTATTCTCGTTGATGATACTTTGTCGTAAGTCCCCTAAGTGCGACTTTAGTTTTAAAATGAGTAAATAAATTTTAGCCTGATGCTATTAACTGGGAGACAAACGTATCTTGTTTGTATGCAGGTGCAAACTACAGAAAAAGTCGTTCCACAGCACAGTATTTAAATTTTCATTAAGCAAAGTTTATTTTGTTTAAAATTTTATAATCTTGAATTCTAAAACTGATGAAACTGGGTGCTGTTTTAAGTGGTTTATAAAGTGACACGAGCCACCTATATAGCTGTGGATCAACTCGTTATATAAAAATTATCTCTGCTTCTCTGTTCGGCTCTTTATGGCCCGAATTGATTATAAATTGCTTAAATATCAAAATACTTTATGAAATTTGGTGACTTTGTCTGAAAATGCAAGGGCAGAACGTGGTTCAAAAAGTTTTAAAATATTTTAAGTCATCTGATCATAAGCCATATGAATAACATACGCAATGCTCAGATCAGTGTGGTCTGACATTAACAAGATTACTCTAAAGTCAAATACTTTCTGGTTGTCTCATATTTTATAGTAGTAATGACTTTCATCGTTCGTACTTACCTTCAATATTTAACAAGTTAACAAAGGCACTGCGTTTACAATAATGGAATTGTCATTAGGACTTCTCAACTGTTCAAATTATCCATTATTTCTGCTCAGTTTGTGTCCTCTGTCGTTTGTGATCAGTCTGAATTGCGACGTCACCGCGATTACTTCATTGACTGACGCTGAGTCAGAAGAATTAGTAAACAGCTTAATAGGCGACGGATCCGTTTACGGGTTCGATCATGTCAGTCATGCATCTGAAAGCGAGTGTTCTGTAGGTTGACAGTTGTAACCAATAACACAACACGGCTGCCTACCTGCTTCGAACATCATCAGGAGTTACCACGTATGCAAGTAGCAGAATAAGTGTTGTAAAAAGTTCATTTGAAGTATTATTTTCTGCAGCACATTAGAATGAAATAATAGAGATGTCAAATACTGGGGGGGGGGGGGGGTAAAGAGTTTATGGCAAACAATGGGCAAACATCGATGATTTTCTTTTTCACGCATACTTAGGACTTATATATCGCTCACATGGGGAATCTACAAAAAGTTTGTGGGATAAGGATACTGGGTAGAACATATTCCGAGCAACCATCTCCCTAGAAACATCCTGTAAAATATCGAACGTCTTGCGATTCGATAAGACATTCACAAGAATGGAAAGACGATGTATTGATAAACTCGCCGAAATTCGCTGTATCTGAGAGAAGTGGCTAGAATTCCTTACTAAACAGTATAATCCAGGGGAAAATGTGACCGTCGACGAGCAACTGGTAGCGTTTAGAGGCCGCTGTCCAGTTGAGCAGTACATCGCAAGCAAACAGGCAAAATATGGGATCAATATATGAACTCTGTGTGACTGCAAATCCTATGTACTAAAAGCCCAAATTTATACAGGAAAGGAGAACGGAGCGGCATCAGAAAAAAATCAGGGAATGAGAGTAGTTGCTGTTCTTACCTCTGATTTGCGAGGTCAGAATCTAACATATGAAATTTCTTTTTACGTCATACGATTTGGGCCAGCTGCTTCTGAAAAAGAAATTCACAATGTTAGGAACCGTACTTAAAAATAAGCCAGAGCTTCCACAAAATATGACCAACAAGGAAGTTCGTAGTTGTTCATTTTACTTCACAAATGACACTACAGTTGCCAACTATATTTCTAAGATAAATAAGGCTGCCGTACTAGTGAGCACTCTCCACCATGGTGTGGAAATAAATGACAGAGCTGGTAAGAAGTAAAAAGTTATAATTCAACGAAAGGGGCTGTAGACACACTCAGTCATCTAACAGGTACTTATACATGCAAACGAAAAACCAATAGATTGCCAATGAAGTCTTCTGCAATATGCTTGATGTTGCTGCTTATAATGCATTTGTCTCGTGGATGTCGATTGACCCCAACTAGAACGCAAGAAAATTGACTAGAAGGAGAATACTTTTGAAGGAACTTGCGAAGTCACTGGTTGCAGAGCACATTGCATCAAGGAAGCATTTTCCAAGAACAGAAGATTCTTTGAGAATGGTCAGGAGCATCCAAGATGCTGAAGAAGTGGCAGGTATGACTAAATCAGTAACAACAAGAACTAAACGCGCAGGCTGTAAGTTCTGTCCTTCAAGCAATCACAATAAAACAAACATGTTGTTGTGGAAAGTGTGATAAACAAGTATGCAAAACACACATCACCTACTTGTGTACAAATTGCAGTAAGAAGGAAAGAAAGTAAGATGGGCGGATGGACAGGTGATTGTAGAGAATATCTTTCTGGCGGAAATGTCTGCGTTTCCAGTATACCCTAAATGAATATTAAAATTATAAATTTTCTTTAGTGAAGTTCCTTGTATTATTGTTATTATTACTATTATTAAAACTACTTTTGTTATCTCTATGATCAATAACAATATACTGTAATATAAAAACAATATCGAAGTCTTACAACTGGACGAAAAATACGTGTGACTAGTTTTTCAGCAGTATATTGTTATATCATTTGTGTAGTAAAAGTGAACAGAACAGCAGGCTTAAATAAATGAAAACAGCTGAAAAAATATATTGACTGTGCCGTGAGCTAAACGTTAAATGAAAATAAAATGCATAACAAGTCAGCCTAAGCTGAGTACGAGCGACGTGCCGCAGTGGTTAGCATACTGGACTCGCATTAGGGAGGACATGAGCTAATCCGAACATGTCCCCATAGGTGAGATTACGGATATTCACACTTGGCGGACCACACTTAAACAACAGAAAAAGTCAAACACATTTGCAGCTGCAGTGCCGAGAACAAGACACGCATTTACTTTTATTACGGTCTAATGCAGAGATCAGTGTTTCATTCAGAAGAGCACCACTCACAATTGTCGCAGACCGGAATCTCACTTCGATCTGAGTCCTCTCATTCCTAACGGAAATCGAATAAATAAATTTTCACATACAAAAATACACACGACAATAGAAAACCAATCAGATTATACATAAAGCTAGCAATTTAATTAGAACCATTAAATCCAGTGATACCTTTTCAAACTATGAATTAATTCACAGGATTAATTACAATAAAATCACATTCACAATAAACATCCATACACAATAAGACACTCAAGAACTTAACTTCTATCTATGAACAAAGTGGCTACCAATTTGTCACCAACAAGTGAACCTTTGAAACGAAAGGGCTTACTACTTGCGTCAGCCTTTAGTTCAATAAATCTGTGTTGCTAACTGATGTTACCAGAATATTTTCCAGAAAGTCTGTGCCCAACAAAATATTTCCACTCAGATTTGGCACTACAAAAATTCCGAGCTGACTGTCGGTAGAGAATCTAGGTTGCCAGCTGCTGCCTATGATTATCCCCATTTTGCTGCCTATTTCTGCACTGTCTCTTATTTTCCGGGAATTTTGTGGGAATTCGGTTGAAAATATTGATATCATGCTGGAAGCGTTTCCAATCAGCGTCCTGGCAGTTCCTAATACTCTTTGCGTTACCGGTCCCTTTGTTCCGATACATATTGCACTGTCCATCCATTCCACGAACTCAAGGAAATTCTGCATCGTTTCCGTGGGACCATGGACTAAAGGCAACTGCAAATAATCAAATAATCCAGCAGGTGCCTTTTAGAGGCGAAACATCTACAGCTCAGACTCGAAAAAATCTGCATGTTCCCTTGTTTACAATACGAGTTCTGCTGCTGCATTTGTTTTCTCATACCCCAATACTTATTAAGTCGTAGCGTAAGTGCTACCACATTTTGATTATCTCTCGTCTGCGCGACTCCGTCAAACTGCCGCTTAACGAACTTAACCTTCGTCTCCTCGGACATGGCTTCGACAAAACAGTTTTTAAAGGGGCTAAAAATTCCACCACTTGATGTTTACCTCTTCCGCTAAAATACTTCGGTACGGGGTTCGCAATGATGTGTAGCTTCTACATGACTCACAACAACGTAACTCAGCGTGGCCTTAACGGATACGACTTCCCCTCTCTCTCGTCTCTGCCTCTTTAAGCCTCTTAGAATGATATCAAATGTTCTTTAGTGATCTTTAATTATATGTATTTATAAATAATAAGTGAGGTATTCTGTATCTCTTGGTGTCTGTGAGTGTGGAAGACAAAGTTGGATCCGTTTAGGTTGATCCTCAACAACAAAACAAAATATAATAGGTTAAGCTCGACTGAAAACACAAGGAGGCCTGAAGAAATAAATTACAGAAGTGTTGTACGAGGGTAAAATCTTCTCTGTTTTCAAGCCGCGTCAATTCGAATAACGTGCTCGAACTTTCGACGGTCATCTTCGCCAACGTTGTCAGGAGTAAAACCACTGACTGCCGAGGCTGGCACTGTTTTCTGCTTATATAGCCACGATTCTCCTATGGCACCAATCAGAGAGGGCAGAAATGATACGTGCACGGAAGGTGGTTGGCCAGCTCACACCAGCTCCAGCCTATCGCAGGACCGAATCACATCGAGTGGCGCGATCGGGCCGGCGCCACTTTTGAAACTGCCGTTCCCGCCTCCCTACAGGCGCAGAGCATTCGCCGTTGCTTGCTGTCGACATCCAGAGCCTACCCCCATGCCCTACACAGTGTGTACCGCTCGTCTCTTTTAAAATTGTTGCTGTCTATTCTGTTCTCAGCCGCCTCTTTTATAATGGAATCCCAGTACGCTGACGCATGTTTCCAAATAGCATTTTGTGTCCAGTTTCCAGACAGTGCTCAGCTACGGCCGACTTGTTAATCTCCCTTTGTTTAATATGACGCTTGTGCTCGGTACAACGCTCTGAAACTGTGCGAATTGTCTGATCTATACAGATGCTACCGCCTTCGAAAAGGACACCATACACACCGGGCACACGAAGAGCTATGTCGTCTTTATCAGAGCGCAATATATCTCGTGTCTTGGGGGCGGCCCGGAACACTGGTTTCAGTCCCAGTGTCTGAAGCACACGTCTTAACTGCTGCTAGTTGCCGCACACTGTGGTAGCCAAGCAGCCAGCTTGGCCTCTTCAACCGATTCACAAGGCATCCTGTTTCGGATACAACTGAAGGCGGCTGCAATGTCTCTCTTGATATAACTATTCTCTCTGAATACGTGTTTCAGGTGCTAAAATACAAACTGTAGCCGGTCGTACTCAGAAATAATTTTTCTGTGTATTAACGTGTTCAGGACCACTTTCTTGTGTACTGTGTGGTAAAAACTATCGGTGTTCAGGTAATTATCAGTGTGCACTGGTTTCCTGTACGAGTACACTGAATGACCAAGCCGACCTCCTGCTCAGCTAAAACATCCAAAAACGGTAGCTTGCCATCCTTCTCTACCTCGATGGTAAACTTAATGTCGAGATGGACACCGTTCATGTGATCGACGAACTGCTGCAGTGTATTTTCGCCGTGGGGCCCTATTAGGGAGGTGTCATCAGGGTACCTAGCAGGCAAGATGAACGCAACGCCGCAGAGTTCAGAGCCAGCTTCTCAAAGTGTTCCATGAAGAAATTCAGGACTGCGGAGACAGTGGTGAGCCCATCACTGTGCCATTCGTGGTTTCATAATATTCGTCACTGTACAAGAAGAACGATGTAATTAGAACACGACGGAACAATCTGACGATTCCAGATGGAAACTGCTGGGTCAAAAGATCCAGAGAATCTTGTACTGGCTCCATCGTAAAAAGTGACAAAAGTGACACAACGTCTAGACTAACCATTGGGTCATTTTCTTGAGTGTTTCAAGCAAAGTCTGCGAGCCTATAACATGATTTTCACAACGTCCCATTTTGGTGCTAACAATCGTGCGAGAGGTTTAGCCAGTCTGTAGGTGGGCGAGTTGATTGCACTCACAATGGGACTAAGAGGGACAGTTTCCCAATGTATCTGCGGCAGTCAATAAAGGCGTGGAGGTCTGGCGGCAGGAGTTATTAATTTCTTCACCACTTCGTTTGGTAAACCAGAGTCTCTTAACAACTTCCCTGTCTTCCTGACGATGGGCTATGTCGGATCGCATCAAACCTTGCAGTTACCCATCACCTTCTAAAAATGTAGCACCTTTATTGTTCGCAACCTAAGTGACATTTCCTTTGTCGGCTGCTAAGACAACCAAGTCCTCGCTCTCACGCAGTAAGCGTAAGCCATGTCATTTCTCCAGGCTAATCTTAAATTTCAGTGGCTTAGCTTTCACCAGTAAGTTGTGTTCTAGAAGTTCAGCCATCTGAGTGCTAATAATACGAGGTTTGACTCGAACCCGTCAACGATATGCGGAAACGCAAATTGACTTCTTTTTTTTTAATTTCTAGTGAATTAGTGATTTTCACCGTTCAGTAAGTGTAAGCACGCAATCACGAGTGGCCGGGCGGAGCGCAGATATCAAACCGGAAGAGTGCCAATAAAGTGACTCACTTCTGAAAGGTCAAATTGTGAATAGATGCGAAAGAGTCAGAATGAAAAAAATCTTATCGCTCCATATTTTGCACTGTTGACAGATAATGTGAGAAAACAGGTTCCTTCTGGAGACAATGACATTTCGTGATGTGGCGAATGATTTCCGTTGGCCGACTTCTATACCATATGAAAAGTAATCAGCTAGTCATTCAATAAAAGTGAATCCTTCTGCTTATATCAGTCGCTTATTTCACATTTAATGTTTACAATTTCTGGAACTAGATGAGCAACATATTGGAGCTGTCTGTAAATGCTAACAATGTAAAAATATAGAATGACAATCCATGAAGCCTGACAAGTATCTAAAGTCGATTATCTTTCCTTCGTGTTCTTTGTTCGTATGTGAGTTCCACGTTGATTATCACATTTTACCGTACAGTTGTGCAAAGGGAACTAAACGTCGCCTGATGTTACCGTTAAACGACCCATACAGAGGCTTTTGTGGTCCACTTCAAACTCTTTTCGAGAATGGTCTCTGTGCGCCAGTAGTGATGTCCTCCTCTATCTCTCTCACACACACCCTCCAATAGAGGCGTCTCGTTTGCGATCAGATTGGAATCTTTGGTCCCGTGCGGCCACGAACCTCATTACTTTCCAAGTTTAATTGGAAATACTTGAGCACGCGTCGGAATGCCTGCTCCTGAATTAGAGATTCCTCCTGACGACATAACTAGGGGTCTGATCCGCCTTCTGCATTCCCAGCCTTTGGGCCATAGCTTACATGAAGCTACCGAGACGAGCAAAATTAGCCCGTAAGCTGTCACCTTCATCAAACACTGCACCTGCGTGCAACGATTGTGTTGTATGCAAAAGTACAAGAGTCGAGAACCGGTTTGAGTGCTTTAGTAAATTGTTAGTTGAAAGCTTGCATTAAAACATACATCACACACATGTCAGTTACACAAATGAAATATTCCTTTGTTGCGACACATGATTTGCAATTCTTCGGAAAATTTTCACCAAAATAGCACACACACAGTAATGCATGTTTATATATCAGAGTGCATTACATCGTCTGTATAGCAGACAATCTTAAGGAAGCCAATTATATATCAGTTAATAGCTGCAGTCAACCAGCTTTAGATGGAACCATTTTTTTAGCATCGTCTCTAAAAGTATACCGAGAATGATCTCTTCACGTGTTTTTAATTAAAACACCTAGCTATTACACGACGAAAGGTCTCATAGTCAAATGAACACTAATCATTGTTACCTTACCCGATCATATATTTCTGTCGCAGAACAAAAAAATGTTATCTTTTTTTCTGACAGATTATTAATTCTTGCCGCAAACATTATTGTTTAATTTATGGTTTTTTCGTCAACGTTTTCTTTCTCTTTTTTCTCCTAAGGTAATTGCTAGAGAAAGAACAATAATAAACGTCTAGTTCCAATAAAAGGTAATCGTTGTTGTAAACTGAAATGACAAACAACGATTGTCTGGTTCAGCAAGGTGATACTGTTCAATTTCATACTCAAAATTGCTTCCATCACTGGTAAACTCGAAATATTTTTGCTCTTCCTTAAAAAGATTATTACTCATTTTCCCTTATATAAAAGTATTGCTGACTTTCATTTAGCGGTATTTTTCTACAGAACTTCAGTACACTTCGTACATACATTAATATTACCTTCAACTTGCGTCAGAACAATAAGTGAAGAGCTTTTACATTTCATTACAAAACCATGAGAAACAATTACCAAAATTCCTTTCCCTTGTACTTAGACTACAGACTTTAACTATATAATACATATTTTCGCATTAAAGAATTGCCTTCCAATACATTTTTTGTAAGTTTGCTGGAAAGAGCGAGATTCCGATTGATATTGAAGCCAAGCGCTTAATTAAAGGGTCTTCGCAGCGCTAGTTTTGCTGTACGACATCTTAGTCAGCTTTACAGTGCCCATTCCTCCAATATGTGATTTCGCAACACACACACAAGCAATTAACGAAAATAGGATGTGAATACAACACGGTCTTCTGCATTTGAAAGATAAAGTAAAGGAATGCAAAATGTTTCGGTTGCCAGCTCTAATGTCACATTTGCCATGTTATTCATCAGATCACAATACTTCCTTTCGTACCTCAATGACATATCGAATGAAAATGTGTCTCAGGTGACACTTTTACTTACACTGAAGCGTCAAAGAAACTGGTATAGGCATGCGTATTCAAATACAGAGATATGTAAACGGGCAGAATACGGCGTCGTGCTCGGAAACGCCTATATAAGAAAACAATCGTCTGGCGCAGATTTTAGATCGGTTACTGCTGCTACAATGGCGGGCTATCAAGATTTAAGTGGGTTTGAAGATGGTGTTATAGTCGGCGCACGAGCGACAGAACACAGCATCTCCCAGGCAGCGATGAAACGGGGATTTTCCCGTACAACCATTTCACGAGTGTACCATGAAGATCAGGAATCCGGTAAAACATCAAATTTCCGACATCGCTGCAACCGGAAAAAGATACTGCAAGAACGGGACCCACGACGACTGAAGAGAATAGTTCAACGTGACAGAAGTGCAACACTTCCGCAAATATCTGCAGATTTCAATGCTGGGCCATCAACAAGTGTCAGCTTGCGAACCATTCAACGAAACGTCATCGATGTGGGATTTCGGAGCCGAAGGCCCAATCGTGTACCCTTCGTGACTGCACGACACTAAGCTGTAGGCCTCTCCTGGGCCCCTCAACACTGACATTGGACAGTTGATGGAAACATGTTGCCTGGTCAGACGTGTCTAGTTTCGAACTGTATCGAGCCGATGGACGTGTACGGGTATGGAGACAACCTCATGAATCCATGGACTCTGCATGTCAGCAGGAGACTGTTCAAGCTGGTGGATGCTCTGTAATGGTGTGGGGCATGTGCAGTTGGAATGATATGCGACCCCTGATACGGCTAGATACGACTCTGACGGGTCACACGTGCGTAATCATCCTATCTGATTACCTGCATTCATTCATTGTCCATTGTGCATCCCGAAGGACTTGGGCAATTCCAACAGGACAATGCGACACCCCACACGTCCAGAATTGCTACAGAGTAGCTCCAGAAACACATGTCTAAGTTTAAATACTTCCGCTGGCCACCAAACTACCCAGACACAAACGTTATTGAGCATATCTGGGATGCCTTGCAACGTGCTGTTCAGAATTGATCTCCACCCCTTCGCATTACGGATTTATGGACAGTCCTGCAGGATTCATGGTGTCGTTTCCCTCCAGCACTACTTCAGATATTATTCGAGTCCACGCCACGTCGTGTTGCGCCACTTCTGAGCGCCCGCGGGGGGCCCATCACGAAATAAAGCAGTCTTCAGTGCATAAGTGTAGAAGCGTACTGCCTTATGGGCGTGTGATTTTCTTATATCCAGTGATCAGAACAATGGTGATCAGAAAATGGTGACATTGTTTCAGCACAGCAACGATCGTCATCCCGTGCGAGGCTACTTAGCAACATCTAAAAACCACAACTGCAGAACCTGTAAAAATAGACGTTGTCCTGGTTAAACATATAATAATATAAAGTATAACAATTTGAGAATAATTCAGATAATTATTGACATTATGTTTCTGCAAGTATGAGGACTGAAAATGTTTTTTATTCACCTAATAGACCTCTATATGTACACCATATGTGACAAATATCTAATCTATATTCCACTTCTCTCCAAGTGTTTTGCAGAACTGCAGGAGCAACATTTGCGATAGCTGCACGAATGCGATGTCACAGATCTGGTAGATCACAAACTTGTGTCTGATATACTTGGTTGCTCTGTAACTACCTTTTTGCTTGTCGGATTGACTTACGAGGGATCTAGGGATAGGACGTATGGATTAATTCAACAACTTTGGAACTGCGTGCTTGGCGCGGTGGCCCATTTTTAATTCTTATGTAAGTGGGAACATCGTCAGTTGGTCACAGTCCATACTCAAGCCCAAAACCACGTTGTATCAGTGTAACCGTCTTCAGCTCCGCAAGAGAAAGCGCACAAGATACCGTCTGCTGTGGAGTACACCATAGCTAGTGATGCGCGTGTACATGAAAAACGCGCATAAGTGGATGCACATGCGCATGCGGTACCAACTGTCACATTAAAAAAAGAAAACATTATAGTTACCTTACTTCTAGGAGCAAACCACCAATAAATATCTCAATTTTATCTCAAGTTACTACATTTCATATGTTTCACCCAGACAGCTTGTACCACAGTTCCTTTTGTATTATAGCGACGTGGGCTGAGTGCGAGCGGCCCCTATGGGGCAGATGTGTTGGAGTGGTGGGTGTGGAGGTAGTGGTGGTGGCAAGGGTGGCTAGGAAAAACTGCTAAGAACACTACAGGATATCACACCCGTGTTTCTTCCTTAGCTACAGTGCAACGTCCCCGGCGAGTGTGTGGTCTACTGGTGGTCCCGTTGACTTCGGAAGTTTGCGGCGGTCATATGGCCGTTTGACGGCCGCGTCCCACATACTGACACTGATTGCCGCACTCGGCAGCGCGTCCCTCAGTCAGCACTATGTGGCCCTGCATGATCAGTGCCAGTGATGTGACAGTCCGCTGAGTTCTCGTAGCCTTCCGCCGTTACCGGGTTAGAAGCTCGACCTGGTGCGCAGGGATGGCGGTAGTATCAGCCTGGCTGCGAACCGCTGTCCTCCAAGGCAGGAGTTCGGTTGGTAACGAGGAGCCGGACGACGGCACCCGTCACGTCGTTCTAAGCCCAAAGGTGTAGATTTCGAATCGTTAACCGGTCTGGTGGAGATGTCTGTCCAGGCCAATGGCAGCTGCTGGCAGGCGAGTAGCGTCGTTGGGACCTGCGAAGACACGATGTCGCAGAGGGTGGTGCCAGACAGCAGTGGGTATGTATAGTAATCAGTAGCACGCTTATTGTGCCCATACTTTGCTTCACCTTCGCGTATCAGTGTGTGGAAATACACCGCAGACTGTTACTAGTTCCATGGCCTTTTTGCAGTGTCACTACGATTGCGCGGTATGTCCTGGCTGCCTTGCGTACTTGCCTCACATACTGTTGCAACAGAGTTGCTTCTCATCCAGTAACGCCCAAAATTCGCGGCGACGTATCGTTGTTGTAGAGACGGTAAGGATAAGCCTAGTTGAAGGATATACAGTATCACTTCCCGCGCTCCATACGCAAATGGAATTGTAATAAACACTAATATGTGGTTCATTGAGAAGTAGCCTCTGCCATTTGCTTCACAGTAGTTAGTAGTTCATGGATGCAGCGGTAGTTTTGGAATCCCCAATTGGTTCCACAATATTTATAAGAATGGGCACTGTAGGATCTCTCTCTCTCTCTCTGTCTGTCTCTCTCCGTTTGTGTGTGTGTGTATGTATGTGTGTGTGTTTGTGTGTGTGTGTGTGTGTGTGCATGGATGTGTGCGTGAATTGGGGAGAGATCGGTGGAGAGGGGTAGGGTGGGAATGGGGCACTTAATGCGTACCCGGAGCCTGTGATGCACCCTTCATTGCCATGGTAGTATTGGAAAATGGCTGAAATGAAATTTTCAATACTGTCGTGTTTGTTCTAAATTGTTGTTGCTTTCTTATGTGTCATAATGGAGTATCTGTAGAATTTTGGTGGATTACCTTAAACTGTTTCTGAGATTCTATATTTTCTGGTTTTTAAGTGTTTCTTACATGCAGTGTTTCTATTATGGTTCCATAGATACTTTTTAGAGCATTGTGAAAAACGGGTTCTCTCAGGAACTACACTATTTCAGAAAAAGTGTATGTTTTTATTAAATCAAGGGAATTAAATATCAGGACAAGACCATAACTTTACAGGGAGTATCACTTGTTGCAACTTAAAGAGTATTCCTGTGTAAAATTGTATAAAAGCTTAGCAATGGGCTTCACTCGACAGAAAAAGGAAGAAAGATTAGAGTTTGTCTCGTTGGCAACGCTGTCAATTAGCTGAAGCACAGCCTTGGATGGCGAAGGGATGGGGATGAAGATCGGTCTTGCCTTTTTCAAAGGTATCACCCCGGGACTTGCCTGGGACCATTTAGAGAAATCGCGGAAGACCTAACTGTGGATGACCGGAACGGGATTTGAAAAGTCGTCCTTCCGAATACTAGTGCAGTGTGCTAACCACTTCACCATCTCGCTCGTTTGGCCGAGAAAGAGAAACCAATCGAGTGAATTGATGTACTGGATAAACTAAGAAAATACCACTGAAATACCAAGATCTTGTCAAAATTACATATTTAAAAAGTAATTTGTTCTATTTTTTGGGTGACATTAACTTCAGGGACATGAGTCACAGTCTGAGACTGAAATTACTTTGTAGTCTAATAGATAAAAACATCGATCAGTTCCGACGCTAAGGTTAATAAATTCATACCAAAAATCTTTATCGTCGATTTCCGATGTAATTAGCTTTCTTCTCTTATTATTTCGATAGGGATTGTTAATAAATTTAAGTATTCGTAAGTGCTGCACAAGAGGCGCAATATACTGTACTGGCATAAATTTATTGATGTATGACATCACTTCAGACCGCGATAACAGCGGAAGCACATTTGATGTGTCTTATTCTCTGCTGGATGGCCGTATTTCCAGAAGTTCCTGTTAACGTTTTTTGTAAAGATGATATTGCCGAGGAATAAAACCCTTTCCCAACAAGCGAAATGCTGTTGGAGATGCGAGATACAAATTCTGTCGTTTTGTGGGATGGAACTACGTAAGTTCCCGTCGACTCTTTACCCGGATGACGCAAAGTAAATGGTGTCGCCGCTGTCAGCAGGGCGCTGTAAGAACAAGAAATGGCCGTGCTCGGCGGGCGGTCCCCTCACTCCTGTGGTGGAACGGCGTTCCCTCCAGGCGTTTCACTGCAAAGTGCAGCTCTTACACGAAGCGGCAAAAACTTGTTTGGAATGCTAAAGTAGCATCTCGCGGGAAAGAACTTTGAAAACGGCAACGACGCTCAAGATTTGTGATGTAGGATGACGAAAGCTTCTTCCACAGTGACAAGGCATTTGTATAATTCAGGTATCTCTGAGGAAAGAGATAATTATTACCATCAGACAGTCAGAAACTAAGTGCTATAATTATTACATTTTGCTGTCTTAAAAATGCGTTGAATGATCATTATGGTTATAAAATGAGACGAATAGAACGATACACTGCTAGTCCGACGTAAGTACAAAATATAAGGTGCTGACAATTGACTCCTATATCAAACATCTATCCTTTGGTACGGTTTAATGTGGATAAAATCCTCCTGGCTAAAATATTTCGGAGTTAAAATAATAATCCTCTATTCCAGCCGATGGGCGAGGAATACTAAGGAGGATATTGCTATCACAAAAAAAGAAAGAAAAATCTGGCGTTACAGAGGTCGGAGCTTTGTACAGGGTGTCTGAGCTAGAAAAACCCCATTCTCAGTTGCTCCCAACACAAAATTAAATGAAATAAATTTATTTTATTCTCTAAAATGAAGTGCATGTCAAATTATCATTAAAAAAAGTTACGACATAAAATTAAAGAACCTCTGCAGGTGCCCTTGCGGTGAGGCGAAGGTTGTCTGTTCTGTATTCTTTTTCGGTTCACGTGCTCTGCAACATGTCCGGAGAGATGGGTGCCGATGACGTCCACAGTCGGAGTGGAGAATGGACTGTCCCGCACTGCAGTGGCGAACACCCTGATCTTCACGTAGCCCCAGAGAAAAAATGCCCAGTGGCGTGACATCAGAAGAATGTGGGAGCTAATTCACACGTCCATCTCGTTCAATCCGTGATCCTGGAAATATTCGATTCAGAGTTGTCCGAAGATCCAACGACCAGTGAGATGGAGGACCATCTAGTTGAAACAAAAGGTTTCGTTGCAGGTCTTCAACATGGCGAAAAGCAAACACCAGCAACACGTCCTGGTACGTCGATCGTCTGACAGTGTCCTTAGCTTAGAAGAGCGGTATAATTATCTTGTCGCCTACAAGACCATATCACAAGTTCACGTTGGCGGCTGTCTCACACCTTTTCCCTGATACTGTGTGGATTCTGTGAGATCCAAAATGCGAACGTTTTGCGTATTCAGAGTTTCAGAGGTATGGAACATGTCCTCATCAGAAAACATTACACTTGAGAAGAAAGCACGTTTCCGGTCGTTTGCGTTAAGCATTTCAATTGCAAATCCATATTGCCGTTGCTTGTCATCGAACTTTAGAGCCTGCGGAATTTCCATCTTGTATGAATAGAGATGCAACCCCCTTTTGAGGACCTTACGAATAGTTGCACAAGGCATCTAAATTACCCCGAAGCCAGACGAACCGATTTGCGTGACCTTCGTTGGAACGGTTGGCGTACATTCTCAACTTACCATATTCTTCGGAGATACTCCGATCACTTGCAAGTCGCTTCAGAATGCCGCAGTATCCAGAAACTGTCTATGCCATGCTTTCATGCTTTTATCCTCTTGGGGTATGATTCTACGTTCTTGTAAGCAGAACAAAACTGCTTTTGCTTCATACGAATGAATGTAACTCAGCGTACAATGGATTTACTCTCTGCGCACCAAAGTACAGTTTCTACCTTTTTTGAAATGGCGCCGTTTTCTCTTGGACCGACAATGAAACAATGAAAATGCGCCAAAACTTGACAAAAGTTAGACTGCAACTGTAGGTCCCTCTGCACCTTGCGGATTTACTGTTTTTAAGCTGCCTCAGAAATTGTGGCGTTTCTGTATTGACACACTGTATATTACATCCCTTACTCAAATAGGTTGTGGCTCCGTAAACTTTCCCAGCAAAGGAATTGGTGTATTCATAACGGGTCTCCAGCCGGAACGTAACATCATCTTGACACGATATTTCGGCGGTCCACCAGGCCGCCATCTTCAGGTGATTAAGCCGTCGCGATAACTCGCCGGAACTGAAATCAAGCCGCTGAGGCGGCTTCTTTACACACCGCCTGTAGGTCTACAGCGTGTGCGCGAGCGTAACTGTCCTCTAGCGCAAAGCAAGGCAACCCACCGGTGATGAAAACTCGGGGAAACTATAAATCGATATCAAACACTGTTGACACCTTTAGATGACTGAAACAATGACCGTTATTTCTTAATGTCGAATTAAACAGCGTTCCAACTCTTATATCCCTTATCTCTGTTTATAATATTGTCAGACAGCCAGATTTCCACAGCTTCTTTCACTACACAGCCCGAATAACGCGACGCACGGTCAGGCACTTGTGTTTCATCATACAAAATTTTATGTACTTCAATAGGACAATGTACCGCAACCGCAGATTTTGCCTGAAATAAACAAGTGTGGCGATGGTGCTTCAAAAGTAGATCGTGGACCGTACGAATCGTTTGTCAAATGTAAGCTTTCCCGCAATAGCAGGGAATTTTATAGACACCGGGCTTCCTTAAACCCAAATCATTCTTCACTGAGCCAAGCAGCGCTCTAGTCTTAGCTGGCGGACGGGATACACTTTTAATATCAAACCTCTTTAAAATTCTTTCTATGTCTGAGGACGTGCTTCCCGCGAATGGTAGGAATGCCGCCCATTTTCTTATATCTTCTTTTCGTCCCCACGACGGATCTGTTTGTTCAAGCAGAGCAGTTATACGGACAGTCTACTGAAGAATGGTTCAAAAAATGGCTCTGAGCACTATGAGACTTAACATCTGAGGTCATCAGTCCCCTAGAACTTAGAACTACTTAAACCTAAGTAACCTAAGGACATCACACACATCCATGCCCGAGGCAGGATTCGAACCTGCGACCGTGGCGGTCACGTGGTTCCAGACTGAAGTGCCTAGAACCGCTAGGCCGCTCCGGCCGGCTCTTTACTTGGGCCATCGCCACTTATTCTGCTACGAAAATGACACAAATAATCTATTACTTTTAGTTTCACATTTCCTAATCCAAGGTACCATTCAAAACCATTCGACAAAGTTTGAACGTCAGCCGAAGGACCGAAGCGTGCTGATACTTTTTCCACTCTCCATTTCCACTGGTGTGACCGTCGAGGGGGAGGGGGTATGCCTCTACAGAGATAACACGTGATGCAGTCCTAGGCACCTACGGGCCATCAACCCCCTGAGACCCTGCCAATTCTGCAAACCAGCCAGCAGGAGCAAGAGCAGCAGCATAGCTTGCGTGCAGGTTCGTAGGACTCTGTCATAGATCGTCTCACTCTGTGCAGGTACATTTTGAAAGTGCTGAACAGAGGTGGGTGGTTTAATTCACGCGTTTGTCAACATCGCATACCCCCCTCCCCCTCCCCCCCCCCCCCCCCCCCCAGCACAATTACGCCACACTACAGCTGGTAAATAGAGGGCTGAAAAAGCGTCAGCCCACCCTGCTGCTCTGGATCACTTTCAAATTTCGTCGAGTTTTGATCAGAATTTCATGTTAGCATCCTAAATTGAATGCTCTACTACCGTATGTAGCCGTTTTGCAGTATCTCCAAAATCTGTTCTAGATTAATGCTTTTATCTCGATATTGTGGGCGAGGAAAAAGTCTTTTATTTCATTACGTCACCATTTGCTTAGAACTTAATATTTTTCAACTGTTCTATGTATGCTAATGGGAAACACATTGAAAATGATTTATACTTTTTTTTTTTTTTTTTTTTTTACAGATCCATTAAGAGAGCTTCAGGACTTCTGTGATGATCAATGATCGTGCTATTAGGGGTCCTGCCACCTGGCGTAGCGATTGCAGGGAACGTTCAATGTGGACACAAAGAAACGATTTCTTAAAGACAAAAGCGTAAAGAATACATAAAACTATATCATCAAATTTAGCACTACTTTTTATTTTAAGTGAAGATCACAAAAATTACTGACTTTTTCATTCGTTCCAAAGGAGCTACTCCTTTGACTCTTTCACTGCTTATTTTATTTCAAAAACTTTAATGAATGATCATTTTCATTTTTCAAGAGAGCTGAGAGGGCGGAGGTTGAAGTTAGCACATACATGATTATTCATACGTACATCCAGTTCTTTAGAAGACGACTGCGTAGAAACTACAACGCGTACTCAAAGCAGACGCACATCGGTTGACAGATCACCTCTCCAAGTTTGTAACTCACACTACAGGTTCTTAATATTGGCTTCTTTTGTGATGTGACAAGCGTCAGCTCGTGGCTGAAAGTCTTTGAAGTTTTTGCGAATGTGGTAACTGCGTTGCTTATGTGCAGGTGCAAAGAAATTCAATGTGAAAATGAGGAGGCTGGGGTTAACAGCGAAACTTGACAACAGCCCAACCTACAGATGCTATCTGTAATTATAAGAACTGACTAATCATTAGTAGGTTTCACTTTACCGGTGTGACACTGATAAATGACAACAACACGCAGTAGTTCTCTGCTAACCTATCAAGGGTCATCTAAAATAGTTTATAACGATGCCCTGCTTAACCTCTGATTTAGGAGGCTATTCTGCAGTATTTAAAATATAGAGGAAGGAACGGAGTAGATTGTTAGTCCTGTGCAAATTTGCATCTGGGAGACAAATGCGAAGTTTCGAGTGGACGTATTGCGTTCGTAAATCACTGCGGCGCGTTCAGATGCAGGGACCAGCCGCGTGTCGCACACAGAGCGTTCTCCGCTGTAAACAGATTCCGCGTCCACTGACTTGAGAGCAATTTGT
Organism: Schistocerca americana; assembly: GCF_021461395.2. Classification (NCBI taxonomy): domain Eukaryota; kingdom Metazoa; phylum Arthropoda; class Insecta; order Orthoptera; family Acrididae; genus Schistocerca; species Schistocerca americana. Next base: position 1,004,848,588 of record NC_060119.1, read on the forward strand.
TGTTGGATTAGCGGGCTGCTTGTTCGCGATTATTAACAAGATCTGCACCGGGGCCGGTCTCGGGGGCGAAATAGAGAGGAAGCATTAGAGCGCGCGAGATATATGGGGGGCCCGGCGGCGACCACAAAGGACGGCCGTCTCTATTATTCAGGCGGGGCGGCCGCAGCTCGGCGCGGCGGACGTCCGCTGTTTGGCCGCGCGTCTGCCCGGCCGCTGTTACACGGCTGCTACACCGCTCGTTGTCCTGTACGGCCGTTTAGCCGCCGCCGCTACATACTGACCTCGCATTAGTGCGTCACTCGCATCGTAATCACCAAGGCAGCAGATCGACGTCCTGTACAGGGAACTGTGCGCTGTTTATATCTACGAAGTGCTCCAATTAAAAGGGAAGTAACACAGGGACCACCGGTAACGGAAGTCATACTGAGGGATGACCGTTTTTTGAGTACATCTTTCATTAGAGCCTACCCTATCAACTAGGTACGGTGTTTTACCATTTTATTTGCTAACTTATAACACTATCGTCCGCTACTGTTATACTATAACCTTGAAGCTGGCAGCAGTTCGTATAATGAAATTATTTTTATTCAAGCAATTATAGTATAAAGAAGCAGAGCAGTGTTACCGTCTGAGAGGAATTTGGTTATGTTGAGCGTGTTGTACCTAACGGAGGTGGCTTATCGGAAGCAAAAGTCAAAATTACGTAAATATTTAATCAGTAACAAACAATATTTTACCTATCCACGCTGTTCAAAGGATAAAGAAAACGGTCGCCAGCCTAATTAGGCAAGAGAATGAGTAACATTCCTATTCAAGAAAATAGATACGAGTAACTTTAACGGACAGACACCGCCTATACTTTATCACACAAGAGTGCAATGAACTCTGGCACCTCCATTTGTTCACTTTAAAGAAAGTGCTAGCACTTATAGGAGAACAAGGCTATTTGCATAAGGACAACAGAAAATGACATACACTTTTGCCTTCAAAGCTTGGTCCAACTGAGTGGGTTCAATAATATTAGAATTACAGTGCAGTTTAAAATCATAAATTGGACATAGGTTCAATAATACGTTTTCAAACATATTCCTATCTGACATGAAATATGTATATGGTTCATAGCAAAATTAACTATTATGCATAGATTACGTCTCTCACTACTAAACACTTTTCTATTTAGAATGAAAATGAAATGAAGTTCACTAACAAATTCTTTTGAATAAAGAAGTTGCTGTTTTCATAGATAGTGATCTTTCTATAAATCGTTATCTATCGTGAGCACAATAGACAAACTGTGGATCCTGTTACACCATTAATATGCACTTTAAATACACAGAGGAACCCAATATTGTACAGAATTTGACTTGAACAGCAAGAGCGATTGAAAGTTTCTATAATTAAGTAACTTTGTGCATTTTTAACTAGTTTCAAGCAGGGGGCCCTTATCTTGACCACTGTAGCAGAGCAAACTAAACACACTTTCAATACACTAAAGAAACAAGCCCTTAGCAAGCATGAACATATAACTCTCAACAGTTGCAGTTCTGAACTTTTTACTGCAGTGAAGCACAAAATTTGAAATATGTGTAAGATCCTTTCAACAAACATTATTAATTTTTAGAACACTCTATTGCCGTATTAATTTTAATATGCTTTCAATAAAGCACACTCGGTAAGTACCTTAGCGTGGGAGGGACCCTAAGTGGATATGTGGCTGAGGATAAATCACGCTAGGCACAAGAGTTCAGTTAAAAATTACCTTATATTTGAGTACACTAAAACATCCAATGAGCTGATTCCTCACCATACATTTCTACTATTCCTTGGTTCCTTTTCAATGAATGCGCAATGTGGTGGCGACTGCATGTTGGTAGGTGGATTTGCAGGTAGAATTACTGGACTCTGTCATTTCTTGGTGGCGATGATAGATATAAATTACAGAATAGTTCCAGCTCTTTATCCATCCAGCACAATTTACAACTTTTACATGGGCAGTTGACATTTTGGTAGCTCGTCCCGACTGACTCTTAATTCCAACTTTTCTACCTTGGCCAACCACAATTTGCACGCGCTGCATGCTTCCGTTCCCGAGGGGAACCACAACACCTTTTACATACAAAATAACTAAGAACCCTAAGTGAAAGTCAGCAGTTTACATAACAGCAAGCAAACATTCTAAATAAAACAGAACATTTGCATATATTGACATTTCTACAAAAAGTTATTTAAACAAAATTACAATTATATACATTAAGTTTTCTCTCCCTCCAAATGAGATAAAGAATTTAAATGATAGATATACTATGTTGCATATAATCAAACGATGACATCAAAGTTTTTACAAAGAAAGGAGTATACTTTTGTGCTATTAATGCAATCAAACAATATTTACAGAAACTCGACGCTATAATACTAAACAAAACAATAAGCAAAATAAATCAGTACAGCATTAGAGTTATGGTCTTAAAAACTATATCATTTTTTAGTCGGACCCATGCCTACAGGTGGCTATCCGTGGAGTCTATGTCTTATTTAATCCTGAATTTCCACATTTTCCTGACTTTCTTGCTAGGAATCGACTGTGTTAGTCTGACTGTGGGCTAAGGCGAATTTTCTGCTCTTCAAGCTTAGAAATGGAGGGCTGAATCGTTGGAATGCATAGGAAAATGCAGGAGGAGGAGTCAAAGAGCAAGGAGAGAGGTGGTGGCAGAGGCACCAGCCCTCCATACCTTGGCGTACGTGACTTTGGGCACTTAGGTGGAACGATCTTTCCCACAGATTTCCTGAGCGTGCGTTTCCATTGGTTGCCGGAAGTTCGTGGTAGAAGTTTCAACATCTTTCGAGCGGGTGTGTCCATTAAAACTGGTGGACAAAGAATCCACAGGCTCGCCCTGGATGCGAGCCGATTGGGCCGTCGTGCTGTGGCTGGACGTGATTGGGCCGAAGGGACGCCAGAAAGTGGGTCCTCTGACAGGCGTAGGGGAGCAGGCTGTGCAGCTGTATCATGATACTAAAATGTAGACTTTCACGGCCGGAAATATCATGTCCATTATAATTATCCGGGCTGTTATGCCGTGGTCGGTTGATGAATTCTATGTCGATTCCCAACGTTTCGTCTCCGACTCCGGGAGACATCTTCAAGGGGGTCCGTAGCTCAATGGAAGGTCCAACACACCTTCCATTGAGCTACGGACCCCCTTGAAGATGTCTCCCGCAGTCGGAGACGAAACGTTGGGAATCGACACAGAATTCATCAACCGACCACGGCATAACAGCCCGGATAATTACAATGGACACGAGCTGTATCATGAGCCAGTATTGGTGAGACACAATGCAACTGCTTGCTGTCGTATCAATAACTACTTCGTAATCAGAGTTTGTTAGTGGTAACAATTCTTTGTATCAAACTCTTTCCAAAAGGCTGAAGTCTTTGCCACATGTATCGTAAGCTAAATGCTTTACACCACCCTGTTTTAGGCTGAACAGTGTGCTCGTTCTCTTGTTTCAGTGACTTTAATAAGTATCAATTTTTGTCTCGCTCTGCTCTTGTCCCATGCAAATCGGCTACCGATTTTTTAAAGTTTATGAGCATCGCGAATTTCTATGAATGACTAGCAACAACTTTCTCTCTTGTTCTTTGCCCTCAGTAATGCTGTTGCAACATGTTGTATCACACGTAAGCTTACAAAATCCTTTCCCTTACTCCCAATGAGGAACCCCCACCCCCATGTTGCTCACTCTGTCAAGTCTGCATTTCGTAAGGGACAGTGACATGTAAGAACATCATATATAATGCAGTTAAACTCGATTCATATACAAATAACTATAATAAATCTCATGGTTTAAATTAAATCTCTTACTTCAAGCTTCTCAGGCCACTTTCAGGCGCATCAGACGATAGTTTAAGAATTATTTGAGGTACTGCTTAACTTAGTTTCATCCCCATGAGGCCATAATGTGCGGCTTCTTCCGGTTGCATCAGGGTAAATAAATTATTTTAAATACTTTCATTGCAGAAATTCTTCCTGCTTCAATTAATCACAGCGCGGTCATTGGAGCAGGACATCAGCATCAATGAGTTTTATAAAAAAAATCAATAGCGATTTGTATTTAATACACTCAAGTTTCACTTTTTTCTGTTGTTAACCAGAATAACAGATTAAGATCACTAATTAACCCTTAGATCACTGCATACTACGACATTTGCGGCACTTCGTAGTACCTCAATCGACCGACGAAACTTGGAAATACAAAAACGTTCAGGGAAAGACAAGCATACAGCAACGTAAAACATTTAGCAATGAAATAAGTTGAAGGTGAAGAACAGCCAAGGTGAAATGGCTGGAGGAAAGATGTGAAGAAATCGTAAAAGAAATGATCGCCGAGAGGATTTAGTCAGCATACAGAAAAGTCTAAATAACCCAAGACGAAACTAAAATCAAACGCGTGTGAGATAACTAGTATTTCGCTCTCATTTAAGTATATTCCCAAAAGAGTCAGCCTTCAGGAATTGTGAAACGAACCCTATCGTCCAGAACCGCGTTCCAAAAAGAGCGCAGATTCACCCTGTGATGGGGAAATTCACAGGCTTCTATTTTGCTGAATGAGGCCTAGAAGCTATAGTGTGAGATTGAGACACACGAGAACCTACGTCATACAGAAACCCCATAGAAGCTGTTTGTGACCAAGGAGACGTAACAGTGTTAAATAAGGCGGACGTAAGATCGTCCATAAAGGGAAATATTTATGCAAAATATTTAATTCTGTAGTAATTCAGGGAATGAAGCCACAGTAAATTTAATCTACCATTCTTCGTAAATTTTCAGGGTGATCCCAATAAAACTTGAATATTGATTATATAATAGATCAGGATTTACTGTCAAAGTGAAATTCACAAGTTTTGTAACAAAGACCTGAATGCTAAAATCCGAACGCTTTAGGTGATCTTAACGATCGAAATCACTGAAATGACAAATTTTGTAAATATGAATTCTGTAACTTTATTTTTTTAAAAGATATAGTAAATTTAAATTATCAGTATTTTCAGTTAAGCATCAGATCATCATTTCCTCCACACAAAACAAATGTTTCAGATGGCTCTGAGCACTATGGGACTTAACATCTGAGGTCATCAGTCCCCTAGAACTTAGAACTACTTAAACCTAACTAATCTAAGGACATCACACACATCCATGCCCGAGGTAGAATTCGAATCTGCGATCGGAGCGGTCGCGCGCTTCCAGACTGTAGCGCCTAGAACCGCTCGGCCACACTGGCCGGTCCACACAAAACACATCGAACTGTTGTAACCTGTTGTGACCTCGACCGGAACGGTCGCTGGGTGGCCGAGAAAACGCGGCGGGACCAAACGGAGCGCGGCCCGTGCACAAACAAACAAACGGAAAGGACGGACACGAAACAACGAAGGCCGATGGATAAAGACCTTACGACGAAAATACGCAAGACGCAACAGAGTGACAGAGACAAAAAAACGAATCCAAGGCATCCATGATTAACGAGATCAAAGTACGATAAATTCGCTGTCTTGTCGAGGCGATGTGTTGAGGCTCACGCAACGATTAGACTTGCTGGCAGAGCGTTTTTTTTCTTTATTGTAATTTCATTCTCCCGCCCCATATGGGCAGGGGAGGGCTGTCAGCGGCACAATTCCCCGCTCTTCAGCCGAGTGACATGACAACTAATACAGGAATAAAATGTTACATATATAAGGCGATGAAAAAGGGGAACATAAAACAGAGTAAGGGGAGAAAATGGAGGTAAAACACTGACATGGAGACGTTCATGGGGAACAATTAAAAAATTCACCAGAAACATAAAAAACACAGTTGGCGATTTGTAAAACACAAAGAAGACACCGAATGCACATGCACAGGTTAAAAGTCGGCCACAGTATTAAAAACACTCCACAATAGCACACTTAAAACCCACTTGGAGCACACACAATGAAGAAAAAAACTGCCAGGTGGGACCTGCCGAGGGAAAGGTCAGAGAGGATGGAAAAGGAAGGGAGAGCAAGGGGCAGCAGGGGAGGTGGCGTGATGAAGAGAGTAGGGGAGTCAGTGGGTACACTAAGAGGCTGGAGACATGTGGGGCAGGAAATGAAGAGGGAAGACAAGAGAGGAGGGAGTGCAGAGACACTAAAAGGGAGCACAAGAGAGGGAGGGGGAGTAGGAGAGGGAATCCGCTCAGGAGAAGGGAGGGGGAGGAGAGGGAGCCCTGAGGAGGAGGCAAAAGGATGGGGTTAGAGTTGGTAGGAAGGGTAGATGTCAAGGTGAAGCTCGTCATCCAGGAGGGGTAGATAGTGGAAGTTGCATTGGGAAAGGAGATGGAGGGTGTGGAGATGGAGAGATGGTGGTACACAATGGTGTAGGTGCGGCAATGGGTTGGGGGTGGAGAGGAAGGGAGACACCAGTGGGTGAGGGGGATCAAGGCGGCGGACAATACATAGTGTGTGGGTGTGTTCAAGGAGAAGGAGAAGTTGCGGGAAGGGGATGAGGTCATAGAGGATGCGTGTGGGGGATGGAAGGCGGATGTGGAAGGTGAGGTGGAGAGCGTGGCGTTCGAGGCTTTGGAGGGCTTTAATGAAATGGGGAGGGGCGGAAATCCAAGCTACGCTGGCATAACAGTGGATGGGGTGGATCAAGGATTTGTAGGTATGAAGGATGGTGGAAGGATGCAGACCCCACGTCAGGCTGGGCAGGAGTTTCAGGAGTTGGAGTCGGTTGTGAGCTTTGTTTTGGATGGTAAGGAGATGCGGAGTCCATGTGAGGTAGCGATCGAGGGTGAGGCCAAGGTGTTTGAGGGTAGGAGTGAGGTGGATAGGACGGCCATAAATGGTGTGGTAGAACTCATGGAGATGGAAGGAGCGGGTAATGCAGCCTATGATGATCGCCTGGGTCTTGGAGGGGCTGGCAGAGCGAGAGGACAGCTTTTAAATACTCTATCGGAGGCGCCGCTATTGGCTGCTGGAACCACGTGTTCCACTGTGGCGCCCTCACACTACATGCAGGCCAGTGCGCGCCGCCACAGCTTACAGCGCGATGATGCAGAGACCTCCAGAGGTCTTCGACGTCCATGACGTCTGGCGGGAATTCAAATTCCACAGGGCGCGGTACCAGATTGAACGATGACAGCATGACATCTTATTGAATCATTAGGTAATAGAACATTTTGCAAAAAGAGAAATAATGTATGCTAGGACAGCAGCAATCAGTGAATTTTACAATGTTACTTATCCGTCTTGATTGCAAAATTTTTATTCATACGACCGGTTTCGGTTCATCTAGAACCATCTTCAGATCCGATATTTCCGTTACATGTGTCATGTGACATAGCATGTGAAAGTTGCTGGATTTGGACGGGTTACTCCTGTAACCGAAATATCAGATCTGAAGATGGTTCTAGATGAACCGAAACTGGTCAATGAATAAAAATTTTGCAATCAAGACGGATTATAAGTAACATTGTAATAGAATATTTGTTGTAAAGTTTAGTGCATAATAGTTACTTTTGTACGTCATTTATTTATCAGATAGCACATTGGTGCAAGGCTACTGGCCGTGACATTCAAAGCTAAGAAGGAAATTATATTGGTTTTATGTAAAAGAATTTAACGTTTATTATGAAATGGATATTTTTGTTACATTATTTAGAACGTGAAAGTGGTCAAGCTTTGATTGTCAAAGTGTAAAATAATGTATAAATAGCTGTAGCCAATCAGATGGGCGGCTTCAGGAAAGGGAACAACCCTAGTCAGTTGAGGGAGGATATTCGGCGCGCAGGAAACGCGGCCGGGGACGGGCAGAGGGTCAGTGTTGGTGCAGAAGCGAAAGCGGACAGTTCTGGTCTAGACCCCAAAGGTACACAGGTGATGGAGACGTGAAAGCTTTAGGTAGCTAGGAAGTGAAAAGACTTAGAAAATTTCGCGTTGTGTGATATCGCAGGACTTAAGGCCGGTTCCCACTAGGGCTGCCGCGCGTCAAAACCGCGCGTCAGCGGCCTGGTTGCCATGGAAACGGCGTCAGCGGCACGCCGCGGCGGGCTCTGCGTCGCGGTTTGTCCATGTCGAACCGCTTCCGCTGCCGCGTGACGCGCTCCAGGTGCGCGCCGCCAATCACAGAACGCGCTGAGCGTGACGTCAGGTACGGCACCCCGGGCCACACGAACTTCCGCCGAAGCGCTGGCGCGGACGCGGCGGCAGCTATGAAAAACATATCATCCGATTCCAAGGAAACTATTCGGTAGAAAAATTTGATTCTTGGGCATGTTATAGCCTGATATCTTCTCTCGATAAAGGACCGAATTTCTTTTCGTTATTCGTCGTAGTTACTTGCTGTATCGCATTTACGTAAACCTTTACACGAAATTTTAATGAGTGTGCAGAGGTGAAAACGCAATGCGTGGACTTTGCGTACAGTTCATTTTAGGTTATACATTATTGCGTATGAAATTTAGTCAACATATCGAAATTGTTTTTAAAGCTGAGAGCAGATCGATAGCTATCACCGTTCTAGAGATATTGAATGATATGTCGGTGGACGGGCTGTGCCGTGACCGACCGCGGCTCGCTCGCGACGCGACCGATACTTCGTCCTGCTCGTCGTAAACCATGTGGTTGTATCAACCGCAAATTTCGTTAACGTTTCAAGAAATCGAAACGTGTGTTTTTGCAAACGATAATTTGTGAAAAGTCATGTATTTCGTCGCATGATAAATATCCTAAATCTGTTTATCTACCGAGATATGAAAGTAACTAAAGTTTTTCAGAAGGGATAGATGAATTTTTTTAAACGGCATTAATAGCATGTCGAATGAGAAGTTAAACCGAAACTAATTTGCTGATATGTCATAAGATGTAATTTACTAAATATGTAGAGCTATTGATTATTTCCTTTCTTTTTTCTTTATCCAGTGTACTTTACTGATTCAAGACGCGTTTCGCCTTTTACTTTAAGGCATCTTCGGTGGAATGTAGAATGATTCAGTTTTGTTTTGATATGTGATACTTGCAGATTATAAAACTTGCAGATTATAAAACAGTTCACATCTTTTTTTACGTGAATGACTGATTACTTTCAGTGAATCGAGTTTTTGGCGGACATATACGTTTCCCCTCACCTGGTCACATGCTGGAGGTTGAACTAAAACTTAGATTATGGAACATAAGCACATTTTCATGTGTGCTCTTTTTTCTTCTGTCACTAGCAGTAGATTTGACGTCGTAACTACAGTGTGTTCACCTCATGTCCCTTCCTGTCTGGTTTGTTTATGTACATGTTGCCAAACTGCAGAATTATATGCTGAAAGCTAATGTTTGTTTATTTTCGTTCTCCTTATATCTGTATGTGTGTGTGGCTAGCCGGTGATAGTTATAGAAAGTTGAAAGTGAATCCAGTAGTTGTCAGACAGTGGTTCAAAGATTTGGTGTTCAGCTGATTTTAGTTTTGGTTTAAATGTTTTGTGGAGGAGTGTATGGAAGAGTAAATTCACTGCTTACAATAACAGATAAAATAGTAGAATAGTATTTCAACAGATGATTATTATCAGAATAGTATCAACCAACCCCTTTGTCCTCACTCTTTGACGCCCCATAATACGTCCTGTCAACTAACCCCTATTGTTGTCAAAGTTGTGCCGTAATTTCCTCTTCCTCCTCTATTTAATTCCGTACCTCTTCTTTAGTCACACGATCCTCGTATCTAATGTTCAGCATTCTTATGAATCACCACGTTTTGAAAGCGTCTATTGTCTTTTTGACAGAACTGTTCATCATCCACGTTTCACTTATGTACAAGGCTGCACTCCACACAAATACCTTTGTAAAATAGTATCCAACCATTAGAATTTATATTTGGCATGAACAAATTTTCTTTTTCAGAACGCTTTTCTTGCTATTGACAGTCTTCAGTCAGGTATGCGTCTGCATCAGGAAATGCCTTACAATTTAAAATCTGGTTTCGAAAACTGTTCGAAATATATATTATTCTTTCGTGATTCTTAAGCAAGGTGCTGGCGATGATTACATTATGCTCTGTGGGAAATTCTATCAGGTGGCTTCCACTTTCATCCCTTCCACCTAGCCTTTGTGTTCTTACTGTTTAGTGTACCTGCTACCGTATCACATTTTAAATTTTTGTCTCGCTTAACTATCTGAATAATCTCTTTTATCGTACATTGTTTCAATGTGTTAGGGGATAGTGAACAATCATGAACGGTAGTCATGACATCTGTTTATGTTGAAATAAGAGAACATGAATAATGAAATATGTGAAAGAGTACATTGTACAATAAATGAAAAATTGGTATGTCTTCACCCAACTTGGTCTTTCCTTCATGTAGGTGTAAGATATCGTTATTCAGACACACCGGTCGTTTCGGTGGGTCCCAGCCCGTACCTCAGTGGCTGTCCGTCATTGGCTACCGCTAGCGTCTGCCGCTTCCAGGTGGGAACGCCAATTCCGCGAGCCGCCGCGTCAACGCGGAGAACGCTTGCCGCTGCCGTTGCCGCACGCCGCGCTGCCGCGCTCTAGTGGGAACCGGCCCGGCCCGGTACGGGCTGGGACCCACCGAAACGACCGCTGTGTTTGAATAACTATATCTTACACTTGCATGAAGGAAAGACGAAGCTGGGTGAAGACATACCAATTTTTCATTTTCTGTACAATGTACTCTTTCACATATTTCATTATTCATGTTTTCTCATTTCACCATAAACAGATTTCGTGACTACCGTTCATGATTGTTCACTATCTCCTAACACATTGAAACAACGTACGACAAAAGAGATTATTCAGATGGTTAAGCGAGACAAAAATTTAAAATGTGATACGGTAGCATGTACAGGAAAACAGTAAGAACACAAAGGCTTGGGCGAAGGGATGAAAGTGGAAGCCACCTGAATTTCGCACAGAGCATAATGTAATCATCGCCAGCACCTTGCTTAAGAATCATGAAAGAATAAAATATTTTTGGAGCAAAGTTTTCGAAACCAGATTTTAAATTATAAGACATTTCCTGGTGCTGACGCAAACCTACAATAATTTATTGGTTACGAGCTGCGGTTTACAACTAAAGATAGCAAATTAAGGAAATGGAGCTTGAATAAGTCAAGACCCACAGTTTTCCGATAACCTTAAAGTTACCGTAATGCAACGACTGACAGAAACAGAGGAAGGAATCCGCTAGAATACGAATGGATATCTTTGAGAGAAGAAGTGGTGAATGCAGCAGAGTACGTGAACGGGAAGAAGGTACAGTAGAAATCGTTAGATAAAACGTGATATATTAAATTTGACACGAGGGAAAAATATAAAAATGTAGCAAATAAAGTAGGCCATCGGAAATAGAAATGTCTATATATGACATTAACAGAAAGTCCAAAATTGCAATGCGATTTTGCTCTTGGAAAACATATGGGGATGAAATATGACAAAGAACAAAGAAAACTTTGCTCAAAGGAGAAGCAACTGTCAAGAACTCATTTGGCAAAGCCAGAACTAAGCAAATGAGAGAAGGCTAGAAAGTGGAAGGAATATGTAGAGAGGAGAGGGGGAGGGGTTGTACAAACTAACATAAGCACAATGTTAGATTCCTGTGAGATGTCTGAACACGCAAGGCAATACTGATCCTACCACTTAGCTAAGTAGACACACTGAAGAACTGCAAAACTGTGTTTATAGCATTTGCGTGTTTAGAGAAAAGTTTTGACAATCTCAATTAAAACATTCTTTGAAACTCTGGAGATATCATCGATAAAACACAGTGCCACAAGATTATCTACAACTTGTACAGAAACCAAACTGCATTTCTAAGACTTCAATGACTTGAAAGGGAAGCAGTAATTGAGAAGGCAGAAGTAGAGAGGATATAAAATGAAGACTGTAAATAACAACAAAAGCATTCTGAAAAAGAAAATTTGTTCACATCGAATATAAATTCTAATGACTGGGTACTATTTTACAAAGGTATTTGTGTGGAGTACGGTCTTTGTGTGGAGTGCTGCCTTGTATGTATGTGAAACATGGGCGATGAACAGTTCTGTCAAGAAGACAATGGACGCTTTCAAAACGTGGTGATCAATAAGAATGCTGAAGATTAGATATGAGGATCATGTAACTAAAGAAGAGGTACAGAATTAAATAGAGGAGGAAGAGGAAATTATGGCACAACTTTGACTACAAGAGGGGTAAGTTGACAGGACATATTATGAGGCGTCAAAGAGCGAGGACAAAGGGGTTGGGTGATAGTGTTGTGATAATAACCATCTCTTGAAATGCTATTCTACTATTTTATCTATTAATGTAAGCAGTGAATTTACTCATCCATGCACTCCTCCGCAAAACATTTAAACCAAAACTGAAATCAGCTGAACACCAAATCTTTCAACCACTGTCTGACAACTACTGCATTTACTTTTAACTTTCTATAACTATCACTGGATAGCCACACACACATACAGATATAAGGAGAACAGAAATAAACAAACATTAGTTTTCAGCATATAATTCTTTAGGTTGGCAACATGTACATAAACAAACCAAACAGGAAGGGACATGAGGTGAACACACTGTAGTTACGACTTCAAATCAGTGTTTTCGGTAAAATATTTACAGCTAGTGACAGAAGAAAAAAAATAACATGAAAATGTGCTTATATACATAATCTAAGTTTTATTTCAACCTCCAGCATGTGACCAGGTGAGGGGAAACGCAGATGTCCGCCAGTAACTCGATTCACTGTAAGTAATCAGTTATTCACGTGAAAAAAGATGTGAACTGTTTTATAATCTGCAAGTATCACAAATCAAAACAAAACTGAATCATTCTAGATTCCACCGAAGATGCCTTAAAGTAAAAGGCGAAACGCGTGTTGAACCAATAAAGTACACTATAAAGAAGAAAACGTTTGTTACTTCCAAAGGAAATAATCAATAGCTGTAGATACTTAGCAAATTACATCTTATGACATACCAGTAAATTAGTCTCGGTTTAACTTGTCATGCTATTAAATGCCGTTTAAAAAAATTCATCTATCCCTTCCGAAAAACTGTAGTTTCTTTCATATCTCAGTAGATAAACAGATTTAGGATATTTATCATGCGACGAAATACCTGACTTTTTACAAGCTATCGTTTGCAAAAAAACACGTTTCGATTTCTTGAACCGTTTACGAAATTTGCAGTTGATACAACCACATGGTTTACGACGAGCAGGACGAAGTACCGGTCGCGTCGAGAGCGACCCGCACGCGGTCACTGCACAGCCCATCCGCCGACGTATCATTCAATATCTCGAGAACGGCGATAGCTATCGTTCTGCTCTCAGCTTTAAAAACAATTTCGATATGTTGGCTAAATTTCATACGCAATAATGTAGTACCTAAAATGAACTGTACGCAAAGTCCACGCAATGCGTTTTTACCTCTGCACACTCATTCAAATTTCGTGTAAAGGTTTACGTAAATGCGATACAGCAAGTAACCATGACGAATAACGAAAAGAAAGGCGGTCCTTTATAGAGAGAAGATATCAGGCTGTAACATGCCCAAGAATCAAATTTTTCTACCGAATAGTTTCCTTGGAATCGGATGATAAGTATTTCATAGCTGCCGCCGCGTCCGCGCCAGCGGTTCGGCGAAAGTTCGTGTGGCCCGGGGCTCCGTACCTGACGTCACGCTCAGCGCGTTCTGTGATTGGCGGCGCGGACCTGGAGCGCGGCACGCGGCAGCGGAAGCGGTTCAACATGGTCAAACCGCGATGCAGAGCCCGCCGCGCATTGCCGCTGACGCCATTTCCATGGCAACCACGTCGCTGACGCGCGGTTTTGACACGCGGCAGCCCTAGTGGGAACCGGCCTTTAGTCTCTGAGCGGTGAGCAGCTGCGCGCCTGGAGTGAACTTTAACTTTTCGAGAAGTTAACGAGGTGGAGCACTGGACTTGTAATTCCCGATGAGATTGTGAATGATCGAACTCTGTCAAATGGATATGCGCTCGAAGTCGCTACTGGCTGGCCTACATCATTTATGGGTCGGTAATTTAGTACTCGATTACTGTTATTTTATGTTATATTAAGTTTTTATTTCGCAAACTTTCCATCAACCAGACAATTTAACCAAAGGGTCACAGCTGTCTAATTTAGGGCGTGTAATGCGACATGTGCGGTTCAACCCCTAGACGATTTTGAGCCAAGACATTTCGACGAAGAGGAATCGCATGTGAGCCCGAACATGTTTGGGATGTTAGCTCGCAATTGGGGGCTCGTCTGGGATAGGAACTTGGAATGTGTTAGTTGAGTGATAATAATCTTGCAAAGTGTTGAAACAGGATTGGATTTTGGAAATTGTTAGTTGCTGAATATTCACTCTGGACAGTTTAGAATTGGATTTGAATTCTGCAAAGTGTGTCGAAAAGTATTATCTGAACTTCGATATTCAGGACCTTATGCAAAAGTTAAATATGAGATCGGTTTAGGACTGAATATTAGGTTTTTTAATAGTTGTGAAATTACAATTGTAATTCTCACAGTTAACGACATTCTGTGACCTATTCCCAATTCTGTAACAGTTAGCCCCTTGCGTGGGGGCTCTGAGCTTCGAATTTTGCAAAATTTGTGTGCACCGAGTTTTAGCAGTGGTTAGGAGTGATAAAAAAGTAGCGCAAAAGAAGAGGCAACATCAAAAGCACCTGGTTCCAGCCAGCACCGGCGTCTTCAACGGTGATTCATCCCGCAGCGGCGGTTGCCGTACCACAGCAGAGGCTACGAGATCTTCAGTGTCGGCTTCAACTGCAACATCGGCAGATACACCATGGCAGAATGATCCAGCACGACAAAGCTACGTGCCTGTAGGATGTATGATTCTGTAGTTCAATCGCCAATAACAGACGTCGCTAATATTAAGCAGTCAGCCAGTTTGTGAGGGTCCGAAAATATTACCGAGCCGCTTAGCCCGAAGTCGGGGCGGTAGAGCGTGATCGGCAGTAAATTTAGTAGAGCAAATAGCCCAAAATGAGGCTAGGGAGATGAATTTGGGGTAAACATGATATCGCAATTAATGCAAATGATAAGAGGATTGGGATCCAAAATTGATTCTGTTAGAACCGATATGGGTGACGTAACATTAAAAACTGATTCGGTTCAATCCGAAATAGCTTCGGTTTTGAAAGATGAAGTAGGTAAAATGGATAGCGGAATCGAGGAACTGATAGGCAGAACATTACAAAGCATTCGGAATGAAATGGGCAAAGTTTCTGATGAAGTTGGCCTACTTGACTCTAAGGTAGATCAAGCGGAGAAAAATTTCAGTGATGAGGTGGAGAAGTTGCAGGCAGTTCTGGGAGGCAAAGTAAGAAACTGTACGAGTAGGCAAGATTTACATCTACTCCGCAAGCCACCTGTCGGTGTGTGGCGGAGGATACCTTGAGTACCTCTGTCGGTTTTCCCTTCTATTCCAGTCTTGTATTGTTCGTGGAAAGAGAGATTGTCTGTATGCCTCTGTGTGGGCCCTAGTCTCTTTGATTTTACCCTCGCGGTCTCTTCGCGAGATATACGTAGGAGGAAGCAATATACTGCTTGACTCCCCAGTGAACGTATTTTCTCGAAACTTCAACAAAAACCCGTACCGAGCAACTGAACGTCTCTCTTGCAGAGTCTTCCACTGGAGTTTATCTATCATCTCCGTAACGCTTTCGCGATTACTAAATGATCCTGTAATGAAACGTGCTGCTCTCCGTGGAATCTTCTATCAACCCTATCTGGTATGGATACCACACTGGTGAGCAGTATTCAAGCAGTGGGCGAACAAGTGTACTGTAACCCACTTCCTTTGTTTTCGGACTGCATTTCCTTAGGATTCTTCCAATGAATCTCAGTCTGGCATCTGCTTTACCGATGATTAATTTTATATGGTCATTCCATTTTAAATCACTCCTAATGCCTACTCCCATATAATTTATGGAATTAACTACTTCAAGTTGCTGACCTGCTATATCGTAGCTAAATGATGAAGGGCCTTTCTTTCTGTGTATTCGCAGCACATTACACTTGTATATATTGAGATTCAAATGCCATTCGCTGCACCATGCGTCAGTTCCTTGCAGATCCTCCTCCTTTTCAGTACAATTTTCCATTGTTACAACCTCTCGATATACCACAGCATTACACGCAAAAAGCCTCACTGATCTTCCGATGTCATCCACTAGGTCATTTATATATATTATGAACGGCAATGGTCCTACGACACTCCGAGGCAACGACCTTGCTGCAGTGGTTACACTGGTTCCCGTGAGATCGCCGAAGTTAAGCGCTGTCGGGCGTGGTTGGTACTTGGATGGGTGACCTTCCAGGCCGCCATGCGCTGTTGCCACTTTTCGGGGTGCGCTCAGCCTAGCGATGCCGATTGAGGAGCTACTTGACCGAAAAGTAGCGGCTTCGGTCAAGAACGCCATCATAACGGCCGGGAGAGCGGTGTGCTGACCCCACGCCCCTCCTGTCCGCATCCTCCACGGAGGATGACACGGCTGTCGGATGGTCCCGGTAGGCCACTCGTGGCCTGAAGACGGAGTGCTTGAGTGATACGACACTCCCCTGCGGCACACCTGAAATCCGATCGTACAAATGTTCTGATAGTCCATATGCTCTTACATTGTTCATTAAACGACTGTGAGGAACAGTATCAAACGCCTTGCGGAAGTCAATAAACACGGCATCGTCCTGGGAACCCGTGTCTATGGCCCTCTGAGTCTCGTGGACGAATAGCGCGAGCTGAGTTTCACACGATCGTCTTGTTCTAAGCCATGCTGATTCCTACAGAGTAGATTTCTAGTCTCCAGAAAAGTCATTATACTCGAACATAATACGTGTTTCAAAGTTCTACCACTGGTCGACGTTCGAGATATAGGTCTATAGTTCTGCACATCTGTTCGCTGTCCCTTCTTGAAAACGGGGATGACCTGTGCCCTTTTCCAATCTTTTGGAAAGCTACGCTCTTCCAGAGACCTACGGTACACTGCTGCAAGAATGGGGGCAAATTCCTTCGCGTACTCTGTGTAAAATGCTTTAATAGCTGAGACGACAGAGGCTATTTGCTACTTATCCGTTCGAATAGATAAAGGGGAGAAAGAAGTAGATAAAATAAAGGAACAAGTAGAAACTGGCCTTAAAACTGAAAATGGTGAAGTTAAAAATCAAATCAATGAAATAAAAAGTGAAATGAATTCTTTAGCTGCACATCAAACCACTACAATGGTCAATGTTCCGTGGATGAACTCGGGAACGGTCAAATGTTTTGGAGACGACGGGAAATATCACCCCGTAAATTTTCTAGCAGCATGCTGGGATGGTTTCATAAGGGAATGTCCGACGAGGCGAAGACAAAATTAGTGAAAAGACCTTTGGAAGGAGAGCCGCAATAGTGGGCAATTATACACAGTGATACGTTCAGTTCCTACGAAATATTTGAAAGCAGTGTCCTGAACAAGTTCTCGGGTGAAGCGAATGAGTTTCTGAACGGGCTGACATTTAAATACGGGTCGATGCGAGAATTTTGTAAACGTGAACTTTTGAGATTAGTGCATATGAAACGTGCGCCAGGGGTGCTTACTCAAGTTACGACGTTGAAAAGTCGGTTACCGGAAAATTTGCAGTTGGGTCTAGTGCATAGTCCTAGCAACTCAATAGAAGAATTTTGGGACTGTAGAAAAAGTAGAACGGGCGTGGAAATATAAATCGCAAAGTAAGCAGAAGAATAGTTTTCAGAGTGTAAATCATAGCTGCAGTCCGAGTGATTACTATGAAAGACATTCGGGAAGTTATAAACGGAAGGCAAATAGCAGTTTTGATAAGGGAAACGGTAACAGGAACACATCCAATGATAAATTTCAAAGGGGTAATGGGAACGGATACTTTCGTGACAGGGACCGACACCAAGAACGTAGATTTGAGGGACAGGCGCCGGCGAAATGAACCAGCGTAATGGGAGATCAAGTTTCGCCTCATCTCAGGTCAGGAGCCGGCAAAATAAACCGGCGATAAATAGGACCCGAGTAAACGGAAATGTGATAGGTTTTAATAAATCGGCAGCTAGGTGTCAGAACATTGACATGAAATTAGTAAGAGATGAGAATCAAATAGATAAATTCTCAAATCAGATTGTACGTAAAAGGCGTAATCCTAAGATAATGAACGATAACGATAAAGGCGATGACGACGGTTTAGGACTAAATGAGTCGTTTTACGAATGTGAGACGAAAGAGTGTCTGAATGTTAACACAATGAAAGAGTCTATGAGCCAAAAGGAGGCTGAGGTGGAGCTGAATTTGGTGGGGTTAGATGGCATAGAAAATTCTAAAGAAATACTAACCAGCGGTAACGATTATAGTAACGTGGGTGATGATGTTTCAGATGGGATTGTGACGGCGAAAGTTGTCAAGGAGGTTAATAAGGGCGGCGTAGCATTAGTTTCGTCTGATGTTGATGAATTTGTGTGTGTATCGGCGGATATTGGTGAATTATTTTAGAAGGAACGTAGTAATGTTGTCTTATGCTCTGAAGTTACGAAAGTTGAACTAGCTGGTATTAATACTTCAGACGAAGGAATTTGTGCGTTTTTTAATACTAATGGAGGTGAACAAAGCTCCAGCAACCACAGATGACGTCGAACAAGAATGGACCACATTAAAGAACATCATCAAAGAAACTGCTGAGAATGTTGTTGGTTGTAGTGCACGGAAAAGAAGTGACTGGTTTGATGACAACCACGGAGAAATCCAAGCCATCATCAATGCAAAGCGGGATGCTTACCTATCCCTTGCTCAAGATCCATCCTGCGCAGAAAAGAAAGCACACTTTCTAGAACTCAAGCAGAAATGTCAAAGTGAAATACGAGTAATCAAGAACAAATGGTGGCAACAGAAAGCCACAGAACTCCAAAATCTTTCTGATGCAAGGAACCTGCGTGGCTTTTATGCTGGTATTAAAGAGCTGTATGGACCTATCCGCTCATCATCAGGAGCACTTAAAGCTGCTGACAACTCCACCATTCTTACTGAAAGTCAGGACATCTTAAATCGTTGGAAAGAGCACTTCAGCTCACTGTTAAACAGCCCTTCTACTGCCGCTGGAGATTTTCTCAAAAATGTCCCACAGCACCCTCCAAAACCCTGTCTGGCTGATCCTCCAACTTTTCAAGAATTTTGCAAGGCACTCAAGAGTGTGAAACCTGGGAAGGCTCCTGGACCTGACAGCATCCCGATGGAGCTTATTGAGGGTGGCGGCTTGCCTCTAAAAACTAGACTCTTCTCACTTATTATATTAATGTGGGAAACCCGCAAGGTACCAGCTGACTTGAAGAACTCCACAATTGTCACCATCTTCAAAAAGGGCGACAAAAGCGTCTGTGGTAACTACCGGGGAATATCTCTACTCTCTGTCACTGGAAAAAGTTTTGCAAGAATCCTTTTAAATCGCCTCCAGACACTTTCAGAGACTATACTACCTGAG
The DNA here is from genome assembly GCF_021461395.2 of Schistocerca americana. Taxonomy (NCBI): domain Eukaryota; kingdom Metazoa; phylum Arthropoda; class Insecta; order Orthoptera; family Acrididae; genus Schistocerca; species Schistocerca americana. Next base: position 1,004,868,102 of record NC_060119.1, read on the forward strand.
TCTCAATACGGGTTTCGACCTTCAAGAGGGACAATTGACATGATCTTCTGTGCACGACAACTACAGGAGAAGTCCAGAGAACAGCAAAAGCCTTTACTACTTGTTTTCTACGATCTAGAAAAGGCCTTTGATACAGTTCCCAGAGAAGCCATGTGGATGGTCTTAAAACGCTTCGGCTGCCGTGAACATTTTGTTGACCTGATTGAAGCTCTCCACGTTGATATGACTGGACAGGTCCTCTGCCAGAATGAAATGACTGGTGAATTCCCAATAACAAGTGGGCTTAAACAAGGATGCGTTCTTGCACCTACATTATTTGCATTGTGTCTGGCAGCTATGCTTTACGAGACAACAGTAAACAATGCAGGAATAGAACTAAAGTACAGGTTTGATGGAGGATTATTCAACCAGTCCAGACTCCATTCAAAAAGGTTCACCAGTACCACTCGTGTGACAGAGCTGCAGTATGCTGATGACAATGCCTCTCCAGCTCATTCACCTGCAGAGTTGCAGCTGTCAGTTGATTCCTTCAGCAGGGCGTACGAACGATTTGGTCTCTCCATCAATATTTCAAAGACAAAGGTGATGGCGCAGCCAACTCCTGGCTCCTCCGTTCCTGACTTCAGCATATCCATCTATGATACACTCCTAGAACAAGTGGACCATTTCCTCTACCTGGGAAGCATACTGTCATCCAACTGCTCATCTGGAAAAGAAGTGGAGAATAGAGTACGTGCTGCACATGTAGCATTTGGTCGTCTTACAAAGCGTGTCTTCCTGAATAAAGACCTAACACTGTACACCAAACTGATGGTGTACAAAGCTGTAGTCATTTCCACCCTGCTATATGGTTGCGAAACCTGGACGTTGTATCGCTGCGATCTGAAGAAACTAGAACGCTTCAACCAACAGAAGCTAAGATATATCATGAACCTAAAATGGGATGACTTCATATCCAACACGGCTGTTCTAGAGAAAGCAAAAATGCATAGCATGGAAGCTCTTATCATTGGGCATCAACTCAGATGGGTCGGACATGTCCAGCGGATGAAAAATGACAGACTTCCACGCCAAATGCTGTACAGCGAAGTGAGCACAGGTAAAAGGCCACGAGGTGCCCCTCTCAAACGTTATAGGATCAGTACAAGAAAAATCCGAAAAACTTGAACATCGATCCGAGTAACTGGTCCACAATAGCAGAAGACCGAAGTCGCTGGCGCTCAGTTACCTCAAATGCTCTTCAAAACTTTGAGCTGGAACGTCGAAGAATGGAGAATGACAAACGCCAGAGACGTAAACTCCTCCAGGCTCAGCCACGTCCTCCACCTTCCATCAGCTGTAATGTCTGTGGCCGCCTGTTCCACGCTAGGATTGGATTGCTAAGCCATCAACGACACTTCCACGCCTGAACCGTGACAAAGGAAATCTCAGGAGAGAAATGAAAACTCGGATACGAGTATCAGCCGACGACGGAGGTGAACCCTAAAGTCTGGATGGATCTTTGGATCTTGAATGTTTGTTTGAGAATGAATGTGGATCTGTATTTGATGTGCGATCTGCAATTATGGTGGCGCAGGAGCGTATAGGAGAAGAAAAGGTATTGTGCTCAGGTTCAAACCAAAACGCAGTGGAATTTAATGGTACTGTTGATTCTGAAATTACACTACGTTGTAGCTACAGTATTTATGTGACGAAACGGCAGAGGATGGTGAAACTATTAATGGTTCATATAATGGTGATCTGTCGACAGAGGTAAACGAAGTTCTATGTACCGAGTTGTATGATGTCTCAACGGCTGTTCAAAGTGCTGTTTGTGAAGGTGTTCCTAATGACGGGGAAGTAAAAAGTAACGCTTTATTTCATGATAATGATGTAGTAGCTACTAATGTCAATGATTTTAAGGGAGAATACAGTGAATTTGATTCTAATATAGAAAGCGATATTTGGACAGAATGGTATCTGAAGGAGGAATGTGATTCTACTGTAACTGATAGGCGATGGTACGGTAGAGCATTACGATTGTTATTCCATCATTTGTAGACTCGAGAGAAGTTTAGAAGGGGAAAGTAGGTTAAGAAATAAGTGTATCTGTGTTTAGATTATAAGATTATTTGGACGGGTAATTTGGAATGTTTTATTTCAGGATTTACTGTGGCTTGTTTGTTGTTTCCCCACATAAGGATATTTTGGGCACGAGGTCTGTGATATTATAAAGAGATAGTTTAGACGCACATTTGGGTGTGAGCAGGTCGGAGAATTCAATTATTTGATAAACGGTATCAAGTCAAAAATCAGAGAACAGTAAGCATATAAATTAGGATTCTGGGGGTATATAAGAGATTTATTTACATGTATGTATGTGTTAGACTTAAGTTTTTGATGGTTTTCTGTTAGTTGCACTTTCCAAATTATAAGTTATTGTCACGCCAATTTGGGTGCATGGAGGTCGGAGAAATTTGGAAAATGAAAATTAATAATGCTTACCTAGGAAGACAGCTGTATGTCTGTCTACTTATCTGAGAATATTTTGGGGGAATAATTTATTGTTGTATGGAGTAACGATTTGTGAAAGCAGCATCACTGTATGGAATTAAACGAAGGAGAGATTTGTTCATATTTGATGTTAGTTTTGAGTATAAGGGAGTTATTTAAATTAAAACATAACATGTATTTGCCGATGAAGTCGATTGGGAATCTTTCACGAGATGCATGTCCCTAGTGGGACTTGAATAACGTGTCAAAATCATTGAAAAATTTACATCTTACAAGCGCTGTAAATAAATTGTTTACTGTGTAGTTTAGATCTGTTTGTATCGATTAAACTGGGCTAAGCGTTCATTGCTGATCCTGGGTGGTTCCGGAAACTGTTTATTTCCTCGTATCTACACCCGATTCGAATTTCAGCAGATTTGTTCCCGAAAAGCGTTGGCAATGGAATGCAGAGCCATACAGAATTTCGACGGGTACTCGACTCCGAATTTGTGGAGCGCCGCTGGAGACTTCGTTGTGACGAAAAGGTTCTGCGAAAGTGAGCGCAGTGACGCCGATATTTCTGTGGCATTCCAGTACACAGTCGATTTCGATGCTTTATTTAGCATTTAATTAATATGCCGCAATTAATAATTTATGTTACATGTAAGTTTCCTTACATTTAAAGTATGCTGCATCAACACTACTACAAATAATTACACTGTTGATCTGGCGCTTAGAATATTTGTGTTATTGTATTATGAACATGTGTCTTATAAATTTGGGTGCTACTTCATAACACGTATGGCACACCAACATGTTATGGAGGTGAGTGAGTTAACAAGCATTTCAGTCTCATTTAAGTATATGGCCGCAAGAGTCAGCCTTCAGGAATTGTGAAACGAACCCTATCGTCCAGAACCGCGTGCCACAAAAAGCTCATATTCACCACGAGATGGGGAAACTCACAGGCGCTGTTGTCTATTGAGGCCTAAGCGCTGTAGTGTGCGAGTGAGAGAGATAAGTACCTAACTCACAGGGAAAACCAGTAGAAGCCGTTTGTGGCCAAGAAGACGTGTTGTTGTTGTGGTCTTCAGTCCTGAGACTGGTTTGATGCAGCTCTCCATGCTGCTCTATCCTGTGCAAGCTTCTTTATCTCCCAGTAAATACTGCAACCTACATCCTTCTGAATCTGCTTAGTGTATTTCAAAAATGGCTCTGAGCACTATGGGACTTAACAGCTGTGGTCATCAGTCCCCTAGAACTTAGAACTACTTAAACCTAACTAACCTAAGGACGTCACACACATCCATGCCCGAGGCAGGATTCGAACCTGCGACCGTAGCAGTCGCGCGGTTCCGGACTGCGCGCCTAGAACCGCGAGACCACCGCGGCCGGCTGCTTAGTGTATTCATCTCTTGGTCTCCCTCTACGATTTTTACCCTCCACGCTGCCCTCCAATTCTAAATTGGTGATCCCTTGATACCTCAGAACATGTCCTACCAACCGATCCCTTCTTCTGGTCAAGTTGTGCCACAAACTTCTCTTCTTCCCAATCCTATTCAATAATTCCTCATTAGTCATGTGACTACCCATCTAATCTTCAGCATTCTTCTGTAGCACCACATTTCGAAAGCTTCTATTCTCTTCTTGTCCAAACTATTTATCGTCCATGTTTCACTTCCATACACGGCCACACTCCATACAAATACTTTCAGAAATGACTTCCAGACACTTAACTCTATACTCGATGTTAACAAATGTCTCTTCTTCAGAAACGCTTTCCTTGCCACTGCCAGTCTACATTTTATATCCTCTCTACTTCGACCATCATCAGTTATTTTGCTCCCCAAATAGCAAAACTCCTTTACTACTTTAAGTGTCTCATTTCCTAATCTAATTCCCTCAGCATCACCCGACTTAATTCGACTACATTCCTGTGGTGTCACCGCCAGACACCACACTTGCTAGGTGGTAGCTTAAATCGGCCGCGGTCCATTTAGTACATGTCGGACCCGCGTGTCGCCACTGTGTGATCGTAGACCGAGCGCCACCACAAGGCAGGTCTCGAGATACGGAATAGCACTCGCCCCAGTTGTGCGACGACATTGCTAGCGACTACACTGACGAAGCCTTTCTCTCATTTGCCGAGAGACAGTTAGAATAGCCTTCAGCTAAGTCCATGGCTACGACCTAGCAAGGTGCCATTAACCGTATCTGAAGAGAGTCTTATTTGTATTATCAAGAGCGATGTACCACAAGGATAGAATAAAGTTAAGTATTCGAGGAGCTGCATACTTTTCTTATTAGAATTCAATACTTATCCTGTTCCAGACTTGACGCCAGTCGGCGTGTGTGTACGCATGCCTTTCGGCTCCCTTCTCAGTGTGGCGTAGCTAGCTTGTTACGCCACAACAATTCCATTATCCTCGTTTTGCTTTTCTTGATGTTCATCTTATATCCTCCTTTCAAGACACTATCCATTCCGTTCAACTGCTCTTCGAAGTCCTTTGCTGTGTATGACAGAATTACGATGTCACTGGCGAACCTCAAACTTTTTATTTCTTCTCCATGGATTTTAATACTTACTCCGAATTTTTCTTTTGTTTCCTTCACTGCTTGCTCAATATACAGATTAAATAACATCGGGGAGAGACTACAACCCTGTCTCACTCCCTTCCCAACCACTGCTTCCCTTTCATGTCCCTCGACTCTTATGACTGCCATCTGCTTTCTGTACAAATTGTAAATAGCCTTTCGCTCCCTGTATTTTACCCCTGCCACCTTCAGAATTTGAAAGAGAGTACTCCAGTCAACATTGTCAAAAGCTTTCTCTAGTCTACAAATGCTAGAAACGTAGGTTTGCCCTTCCTTAATCTAGCTTCTAAGATAAGTCGCAGGGTCAATGTTGCCTCACGTGGTGCAAAATTTCTACGGAAGAAGACGTAGCTGTGTTAAATATGGCGGACCTAATATGGGCTATAAAGGGAAACATTAACGGAAACTATTTAATTCTGTAGCAATGCAGGGAATGAACCCACAGTAATATTAATCTACCATCCTTCATAAATTTTCATGGTGATCCCAAAAAAGACTTGTTATTGATCATATCTATATTAATTTAGAATTTACTGTCAAAGCGAAATTCACAAGTTTTGTAACAAAGACCTGAATGCTAAAATGTGAACACTTTAGTCGACCTTAACGATCGACATCATTAAATGGCACATGTTGTAAATGTCAACTCTGTAACTTCATTTGTTCCAAAGATATAGTAGCCAATCAGATGGACAATTTGAGGAAAGGGAATTGTCCGAATCGGTTGAGCGAAGATATTCGGCGCGCGGGAAACGCGGCTGGGGACGGGCAGAGAGGGAGAGCTGGTGCAGACGCGAAAGCGGACAGTTCGGCTGGAGACACCAAAGTTAATTGTTCGGATTGAGACGCGAAAGCTGACAGTCGGTATTCAGGTAGCTACGAAGTGAAACGACTTCGCGGTGTGTGGTATCGCGGGACTTAGTCTCTGAGCGATGAGCACCCGCGCGCCTGGTGTGAACTCTAACTTTACACGAAGATAACGAGGTGGAGTATTTGTATTTTGAGATGAGATCGTTAACCATTGAACTGTGTCAAATGGATATACGCTAGAGTGTAATAGTAACTGTAAATACGACCACTTTCGCTATGAGTTTGCTTTCTGAATAAACCTTATTCTAACCAAATCGCAACCGTGTGGCCTACATCATTTATGGATCGTTAATTTAGTTCCCCATATTATTATTACTGTAATTATATGTTATATTAACTTTGTATTTCGCAAACTTGTCATCAGCCAGACAATTTAACCAAAGGGTCTCAAGTGTCTAATTTAGGGTGTGTAATGCGACATGTGCGGTTCAACCCCTAGAAGAGTTTGAGCCAAGACATTTCGACGAAGTGGAACCGCATGTGAGCCCGAACATCTATTTTGGATGTAAACTCGCAGTCGGTAACATTAAGAATGCAACGTGAATTCCTCCGTTAAACACAGAGGCTAGTGTTGGTAGGTCGAAAGAGAATATTGAAGGCCTCTAAGAGAGAACTTGTCTGAAGACGTGACAGAAAAAGTAATTGGAGTCAGTATGCAAGAAATAGGTGTTCCAGTACTACAGTTAGAATATAAATAAGCTCTCGAAGACTCGAGATCAAATAAGGCACAAGGGATAGATAACATTCCATAGGAATTTCTATAATCATTGTGGGAGGTGGTAGTCAAAAGATTAATCACATTGATGTGTAGAGAGTGTGAGTCTAGGGACGTCCCTTCATGTTTTCGGAAATATATCATACACAAATTCCGAAGACACCAAGGGTAGGTAAGTATGAGAACTATAGCAAAATCCGCTTAACAGGTCATACGTCCAAGTTGCCGACAAGTGTATTACACGAGAATGGAAAACAATCTTGAGGATCTGTTAGTTGGCGATCAGCCAAAAAGCGTTCGGTAATTTAAAATTCTGCCAAATGTTAGACTTTTTTTTAAAAAAAAGGAGTAAGCTGTAGGGAGAGATGAGTAATATTCAATACGTGTGAGAGCTGGTTTCTCAAGATGGGGCAGGATAAGGTTACGATTGTGGACGGGGCCGTAATCAGTTACTCTCGGTTGCACAACAAATACGTAAACTTTATTTAAACAAATTAAAATTTTAAAACAATCTCTTGAAAAAAACACAGTTGATTGTATGACGGCTGAAGGCCTTGTCACAGAAAAAAAAATCAACAAATTTGGGGATGAAGGCCACCAACAATAACTTCAAACGAGAACCGGCTGAAGGTCTGAGTTAAAAGTCAGAAGCACAACTCCAGATATCACATATTAAGATAGATATTTCGTTTAAAACGAACTGTAACACGGCTGAAGGCCTTATTATGAAATAAGTGAAATTGTTGCTCGATTGAAGCCCACACAACTTCAAACTACAAACGGCTGAAGGTCTGAATTAGATGTCAGAAGAACAATTCCTAATAGCACTTTTAAAATAAATATCTTGCTCGTAAAACAAGTTTGCTTAAAAAAAACAGCTGTAACACGGCTGAAGGCCTCATCACGAAAGAAGTGAAATTATTGTTCGGCTGAATGCCACATCAACAATAATCAGAAAATTACAAATATCCTTAAAACAAACATCACAATCTAAGGAATCAGGACAAGCGGTTCTCAGCAAGTGTTCCAAGGGTCGGCCTGGGAAGGTAACTGAAACATAAGGTAAGGTGAGACAGGCAGCCAAGAGTTGTACTCACGTAACAGGATGGCAACACACAATAGGGGCAGCATAAGCGCCGACCGATCGACTAACCAATCCACCCAACGTCCGATCACCGGTACAACGATGCAATATTTTTAGGCAAGGGCGAAGAGACTGACAGCACTATGTCTTCAGAAAACACCCAAGGCCGAAGGAAACACTAGGACCAAGGTAGACCTCCGACAAAATATGCACACTAGAAGAGGCTGTCGAACTACACGCCTTGTCGGACAACATCAACGCGACGAGGAAATGTCCACTACCGCAAAAGTATGCTACCCTCCAGGGCAGGTAATTGGGGCATTAGCGGCCACAAGGCAGAGAATACCGCTGTTTGCACTTCACTAATGAGAATTATACTAAATTCAGTGATGAATACACAACAGAGACAAACGGCTGCAGTATTTCATCGCCTCGAAACACTTCACTCTTTGCCGCCAGCCTCAGCGGTCCTGGGAGCAACAAACCGCCGACTAAAGGCGAGATCTCATAATAGTCGAGGTTGCATTAGCAGTTAACTCTTCACTCTACATCTACATCTGCTTCTACATTTATACTCCGCAAGCCAACCAACGGTGTGTGGCGGAGGGCACTTTACGTGCCACTGTCATTACCTCCCTTTCCTGTTCCAGTCGCGTATGGTTCGCGGGAAGAACGACTGTCTGAAAGCTTCCGTGCGCTATCTAATCTCTCTAATTTTACATTCGTGATCTCCTCGGGAGGTATAAGTAGGGGGAAGCAATATATTCGATACCTCATCCAGAAACGCACCCTCTCGAAACCTGGCGAGCAAGCTACACCGCGATGCAGAGCGCCTCTCTTGCAGAGTCTGCCACTTGAGTTTGTTAAACATCTCCGTAACCCTATCACGGTTACCAAATAACCCTGTGACGAAACGCGCCGCTCTTCTTTGGATCTTCTCTATCTCCTCCGTCAACCCGATCTGGTATGGATCCCACACTGATGAGCAATACTCAAGTATAGGTCGAACGAGTGTTTTGTAAGCCACCTCCTTTGTTGATGGACTACATTTTCTAAGGACTCTCCCAATGAATCTACCCGCCTTACCAACAATTAATTTTATATGATCATTCCACTTCAAATCGTTCCGCACGCATACTCCCAGATATTTTACAGAAGTAACTGCTACCAGTGTTTGTTCCGCTATCATATAATCATACAATAAAGGATCCTTCTTTCTATGTATTCGCAATGCATTACATTTGTCTATGTTAAGGGTCAGTTGCCACTCCCTGCACCAAGTGCCTATCCGCTGCAGATCTTCCTGCATTTCGCTACAATTTTCTAATGCTGCAACTTCTCTGTATACTACAGCATCATCCGCGAAAAGCCGCATGGAACTTCCGACACTATCTACTAGGTCATTTATATATATTGTGAAAAGCAATGGTCCCATAACACTCCCCTGTGGCACGCCAGAGGTTACTTTAACGTCTATAGACGTCTCTCCATTGATAACAACATGCTGTGTTCTGTTTACTAAAAACTCTTCAATCCAGCCACACAGCTGGTCTAATATTCCGTAGGCTCTTACTTTGTTTATCAGGCGACAGTGCGGAACTGTATCGAACGCCTTCCGGAAGTCAAGATAAATAGCATCTACCTGGGAGCCTGCATCTAATATTTTCTGGGTCTCATGAACTTAAACGTCCAGGGTTCGGTGTGCAACGAAGTCGTCGCTCTCGCGGCTGCTCCTCCTCGATCCGGCAGTGGCAGCACGCCGCCAGCGGCCCCGGCTTGCCCCGCGCTGCACGCACCTGCTAGCTGCTGCGCCCCAACCGCACTGATGCCCGTTCGCAACTCCTCACCAAATCCAGTACGCAGACAGCATTAAAATAACTGCTCATTCAAAACCACAAGATACACACGGATTAGGAAAAACAATTTGTTGTGCCGTAACAAGACAGCTACGCCACACTGAAGTAGCCGAAAGGCACGCGTAATCTCACGTAGGCTAGATAGAGGTCTGAAACAGGAGACGTAATGAATGGTAGCAAGAAAAGTACGTAGCTGCTTTAATACTTAAGTTTTAATCCTTCATGTGAATACAGCATTCCTTGATGATACCAGTGAGACTCTATCTTAAAATGGTTAATGGCGCCTTGCTAGGTCGTAGCCATTGACTTAGCTGAAGGCTATTCTAACTATCTGCTCGGCTAATGAGCGATGCTTCGTCCGTGTAGTCGCTAGCAAAGTCGTCCGTACAACTGCGAGTGCTAGTCCGTATCTCGAGACCTGCCTTGTGGTGGCGCTCGGTCTGCGATCACACAGTGGCGACACGCGGGTCCGACATGTACTAAATGGACCGCGCCGGTTTGAACTACCACCTAGCAAGTGTGGTGTCTGGCGGTGACACCACACAATTCCACCAACAACTCACAACACTAAAACCAGTCACTGTGAAACAACACGGATGAATTATTAGTTGGCACAAACACTGAAAGGCCAGAAGCGGTCGGAAGACCAAATGCACGTCGTCCGCTGCTACCGAACGACCAAGCAACGGTCGTCCCCCCTCAATTAGGCACGGGAAAGATCCCAGCGTAAATCATCGAGTGACAACTTATTGTCATGAGGTCACTTCGACGGACGGACACACGCACACACACACAAACACACACACATGTGAAAGTTGTAGCACTCGAATATCACGGTCCATTCAAGTAAAACTCGCTGAAACCGGTCCTTGACGTGGCCGTGCACTCTCGCGACCACATCCTTCCGTCGGACAGTGCTTGTGTGTCGCCAGCGGACGGGCGAGTACTGGCTGTCTGGACATCACAGCTGCTCTGTCCCAACTCAACTCACTCGACACACGACGGCCCGGAAATACTACAGGCCACTCCAAAGACGGTACCACAGGATGCGCTAACGGTAAGTGCTGCTGCTGCCACTCACGGACAGACAAGGCGAACAAACGTAGTGGCGCCATTGAACACACTAAGAAAACGAGACGCCACTATCGCTGTTACAAGATGCCAAGCTATGAACGGCATCAACGCGAGCAGCACAAGGGTTAACGTGTAAGACGCAAGAGGGAACAATGAGACTGGAAGATCAAGTGCTCGGATTGAAAAGGGCGTAATACAGGAATACAATCTATCTATATATAGAAGAAGTATGATAGAAATAAACGAAAAGTTCACGAATGGAATTAAATCTCGGAGTGAAAGCATATCAATCGTAAGATCTGCTAATGATATCGTCATCGTTAGTGAAAGTGAAGGAGAGTTGCAGGACAGATGAATGGAATAAGCAGCGTAATAAGTACAGAATATGGATTGAGAGTAAACCGGAAAAATTCAAAAGTAATGAGAAGCAGCAGATCTGACACTAGCGACAAACTTAACATCGCAATTGGTGATCACGAAGAAACCTGAGTTAAGGAATCCTGCTACCCTGTAAGGAAAATGACCGATGACTGATGAAGGAAGGAGGACATAAAAAGCGGACTAGCAGAGGGCTTAAAAAGCGGACACGTACAAGCAAAGAGAGCATTCCTGCAAAAAGAACATTCCTGCATATAGAGCATTTCTGGCAAAGAGAGAATTCCTGGTTAGAGCACGTCATAACGCTGCTCAGTCTCGCTCGCTTCGCGCTGAGTATGCGGCTCACTATCGCTGGCACAGGCGCGTGAGGTGGGGATGACTGACGTCACGCTACGAAACTGAGCTGAGACGAGGATTGTCGAATAGGACGGGTGCCGGCCCGAGACTGCGTGAGCGCGAGCTCGCCGAGACACTGTTATCGTAACGTAGCGGTAGGCAGTAAATTGTCACGGGGCTAAACTCAGCATGAGTGGTTCCGGAACCGGGACCTGTGCAATGACTACCATCACAAAAGATGTTGTGTTGAAGAAACTTGCTGATGGGACTTACATTCTGATAAATAAAGTGGGAGTAAGGAGTGCAGTTCCAGTTCGGAAAAATTTAAGGTAAGCCCTTCAATTATTACTAAATAATTACAGAATAGAGTTTCCGAATTCGAGTATTAGTATTTGATTAATCGAATCGCTTCGTTTGTGTAGCATTTTTTAACGAATTGATACGTTTGTTGTGTCCGTAAACGAAAAGAAAAATTGTCTTCGTGATGCATACATGAAGGTGTTTATTACGACTGTTTCAGGTGGTTGTTGAAAGAGATACACGTCTTCCAGTTGGTCACGTTCAATGCCAAAATGGAAATTGTGGAGCATTGCTTGCTTACAAAGGAAGCACAGCTGGAATGTACAGATATAAATGTAAGGATAATCGACACTTGTCGAGAGTTGCAGCTGCCATTGCTGATAAAATAGCTATTAGGGACAAATGTGTTTTAGTGCGTGCAATAGACCTCCGAGCATATAATATGGTAAGTGGTGAAGTATTCATAAGCTTAGCTCAAGAACGGATAAATACAGGAACAAAATATGGACAAATCGCCGTCCAAGACGTGCTACCTTCCCCAAGGACTGTAGCAGACACGTTAAGGAATTGCCTGATCAAGTCAAGAGAGAAATTATCCCAGTCGTGAAAGACGCAGTTGGTAAAACCCAGTGTTCAATGACGTGCGATATGTGGACAGACAGTTATCGTAAGATCCATTAGCTGACTTCACGTCCAGCTATATTGATGAGTCGATGGACAAATGGAAACTAAAAAACAGTGTACTTTGAACTACGAGGTTTCCTGATATTGCAAAGACTGGTGAACATATCATTATTGAAATATATGAACAAATAGCAGAGATGCAGATAACGTCCTCGGAACTAAGACAGATTACTTTCGTTACAGATCAGGGAGTTAACATCAAGAAAGCACTAGGAGCACACAAACAACTCCCATGTGTGATGCACTGTATTAATACAGTACTGAGGCACACATTCAATGAAGGTTTCTTAATGGATGAGATTCCTGCAGTGTATGACTCCATCCTGACTGTACGTAAACTAGTAGGCTTTATGAACTGATTTGGCTTAGTCACGAGATTAGATAAAATCGTACACCACGAGGTAGAAATCAGTAGGATCAGAGTGTATCAGATGTTAGACTCATTCCATTCACAGAAAGACCAAATAGAGACCGTTTTGCGTGATTCAAACAAACATGAGATGCGACTATTGAAAGCGTTATTCAATTTCTGAAGGTTTTCAAAGAGGCCACGGACGATTTGAAAGGAGACAATGGGCCAACACTATCATTTTTAGTGCTGTAGATTTTGAAACTGATAGGTCTCTGTGAAACTGGAGCCGAAGATGTGACAACGTGTAAGCTAAAGGAAAGGGCAGAACTGTTTATAAACCAGAATGTTCTAAATAAACTATATGACATTCATTACGTACTAGCATCTCTGTTTCAAGGAACTATTAGTTTTTCCCGAAGAAACAAGAGAAAAATTCATCAAGATGTGCGAAAAATGTTAAATAACGTTGTTGATACGAACGTAACCAAAGATGTCATGCCTCCTCCCACAAAAATATTTCAAAATTGCTGAACATCTACCGCAAAATCGAAAGATGAGGTTGAGAAATATATGAACATGGAGAGTCCAAACGAAGAGTTCCCAGACCTTCTTTAATGGTGGAAAACAAATTCGTGTGCCCTGTCGAAACTCAGCAAAGAGGTTTTCTGTATACCTGCTAGTAGTGCCTCCAGTGAAAGAAATTTTAGTAAGGCAGGGTTGGTACTGACTCAGAAAAGAAGTTGTCTAGATTCCAACAGCGTTAATGATATTCTCATCATCCACAACAATAAGAGAACCAAATAAGCTAAACTTGAAGCACAGAAGCAAAGGCAACTGACAACTGGTTTTCTGAGATGTGTACATAATCAAATACAATACTGAAAAGTGATAAGTAATGACTGCACAGTTATGCAGTGGATATTACATACTTCATTCTAAGTAATGTAAATTGTTGTGCAACTATGGTACTAACAGGACCACAGACAACTGCAGTGCAATATCTTCAGAAATGTGACTGCTGAATTAAGGTTTCAGATTAATTTGCGAAACTATATTGTACGTTATGCGTTTTGACTATGTACACTTCCCTTTAATTAAATGAATTTATTATTGCGTACTACGTACTACATAGCTTGAATAGAAGAAAATTGGTTGTGTATAAGACGCGACTTATTCACTAAATAACATATTAATTTTAATGTACTGTTTAGCAGGTGGATCAAAACCTCAGCTGCTGTTTTAAATCGTTTTTCTTTTGGGTGCTATTGTACGACTGTCGGTACAAAAGTCTTTGGTTGCTCAGTTAGTTAGTTAAATGTTCGATAGATCATTTGAATGATTCTTTTATAGAAATTATGTGGAAAGAGCGTCTTTTTTCTCTGGCTATCACCTTTTCAATAGACATTCATCAATGGAGCAGAAGGACTTGTCCAGGAGAGGTGATTTTTAAATTCGATTTAAAAGTCACTTTGCTACCCGCCAGACATTTTAAAGTTCGATTTAAAACTTACTTTGCTATCTGCCAGACATTTTATGTTAATGGGCAAGTGATCAAAAATGTTTGTTGCTGCATATTGAACTCCTTTCTGAGCCACTGACAGCTTTAATAATGGGTAAGATCTTTTTTCCCTGTAGTGTTCTTCCTATGTACATCACTGTTCTTCTCAAACTGTGATGGGCTGTTCATGACGAATGTCATTAGCAAATATATGTATTTTGTCGGTGCAGTTAAAATGCCAACCTCCTTGAAGATTATTGTGTCTACATGATTTCCGTGAGTGAACATCGCATGTTATTTTTACTCCTCTCTTTTGTGCAATCAATACTTTCTTTCTAAGTGATGAGTTACCTCAGAATATCATTCCATAACGCATTTCTCATTGTTGAGCTCAAGCATCGTAATCTTAAGGTCCTTTCAGCATGAGCAACAGGTGGATCCGACTTTTTCTAGTTTTTCTTCTGCCTGCTGCTGTGATTTGTATATTTTCAGTCAGAAAGCACAGCATATAAAAATAAAATTGCAAGGCGGTGATGGTTAACAGAAGGGTATCAAACGATAACAAAAGGTAAGTACGTACAGCGATTAATACATCAAGCACCTATGACCTGAAAAGTGGAACACCTCGAAAGGTGGTCGTTTCCTTTAAGCGTTCCAAGTATGTAGCTACAGAGCCCGTGAAAGACTGTTCGTAAGTCTAAAGCACCTGCCTTCTCGAACATTCTATCTGTACAGCGTTGTTGCAAAAGTGAAATATCTTTTATAGAACTAGGGCATACAACAAAATAAAAATAAAACACAAAAGTTACGCAATTAGCTTTGATAGCAAACTTTACAAAATTAACTCTGAAACAGATACTATTTTAACAACCTTGCCCTCGTTGACGGCAAACTTTAATGCTAACGGAGGCCGTATTAAATACAATGAACCGTATTAAGTCCTCGAAGAGTGAAGAAACAGTGGGATAATAAATCTGTAGGTGAATAAAGTGGTAGAAATAAACACAAGCATAAAGGCTATAAACTTCAAAACTAATTTCGCGAAAGGAAATCATGGGTATACGCAGTTACACACGAAATAGGAAACATTTGTAAAATGAGGCGTCACTTTAAAAACAACCGTAAGTACAAAACGCACACACACAAAATTCAACATTAATATCTATGGTAGACAGGAAAGTGGGTGGCTAGTTTTCCTTGCTGCTACAAGAAATGACTTCGTGTTAATGCTAAGCTTAGACTCCACGATAAACGTATCTTCATGTAGAAAATAATTTACGGTCATCTCTTGCTTTATCATAAGTTTTCACGATTCCCCTTGTCGCCGTTACATGACAGTTTCTTAGTAACCAGAATGCCAAGACTGATAGCACTTTTAGAGGAAACTTTGGCAGCTTTACATTTATAGTTACGTGGATTGGATTTGTTCGAATATCTCAGTTTTGATTCGTTTGACCGAAATGTGCCTTAAATGTCCCAAAATGCATTCATACGTACCAGCACAACTGTGACATGTCACAAGCGCACGTTCCTTACCAGTATACTTGTAACTCGGATAGCCGCACACAGTACGATCCGCGCTCGGAACGGCCCCATGCGACCGGCGGCGCTGCAGATGGCCAGCCGAGAGTGTCGGATCGCCTCATTATCGAGACCGCGTTCTCGGAACACGATAATCTCAAAGGCAGCATTCTCGCTGCTCAGTCCCGCTTACGAGAACGAGCGGGAATACGGCGACAGCTGACGGCCTCTATTCCTGGTAATAGAAGTCTATTGGGATCAAATACAGGCCTTAATTAGACGAAGAAATTTTTGAGAATATACGTTTGGAGCAGAGAACTGTCTGGTAGTGAGATGTGGTGCTACAGACGAATGTGGAAAAATTACGTGAACCGATAAGATAGGGAATGACGAGGTTGTCTCTCTAGGGAAAGAATTCATGCGGGGGGGGATCAAACTAATCAGACGAATGATGATTCAAAACAAAAAAAGGGGGCAGGGATACAGTGTTTAGCCCCTGCTGGTCTACCTATATCTCGAAGAAGCAATGACGAAAACGAAAGAAATGTTCAACAGTGGGATTAAAATTCTAAGTGGAAGCATAGCAATGACAAGATTTGCTGTGATATTGCTGTCTTCAGTGAAGGCGGGGGAAGGTTACAGGACATATTAAATGGAGTACAAAATTAGGGTAAACAGAAGAAAGACAAAAGTAATAAGGAGTAGCAGAAATGAAATTAGCTAGGAACTTAAAATGAATGTTAGGACCGGCAAAGTAAACGATCTTAAAGAACAATTCTCCCTTGGTAACGATATAAAGTCTGATGGGGAAAGCAAAGACGACACAGTGTAGGCAACGGGGACCTTCGTGGAGGATTTAGAACTATAACTGAGTAGTTCCTAGTACACCAAAGACGGTTATTCCGTTATAGGATGTGATTGTGTATGGAAGGTACGACATAAGTACAGATCATATCCTACTTCAAGCAAAACACACACAAACTCCACAGAGCCACCAAGAGGAACTCATAGAATGTCCTTGCTAGAATATGAGTCTGTCAATAATCTATAGTAAAGACGTCTAAACCAAATAATGAGTAGACTTCTAGAGGCAAAATGTATTGAAATTGGATGGCAACAAGTTAGGGACATAACAGGTATTCCAGTCAGTGACGCATAAGTTGAAACAACCGTGGGAAAAAAGAGAAAACGACACTTCTTTTGGACAAAACAAATGGAGGATGTGACGTATAAAAACTTTTCGGTGCCTACAGTGTCACGTCTTTCAGTGTCACACAAATTTTTATTTTTAAAGGGGATCACTTAAGACTATTTCCATGGGTTCGCCTCTCAAATTCCTCTCTCATATCACAAAATTTTCGTCTGATGTAGTAAAAACTGAAAAAATAAATTCCTTTTAAAGCACAGTTTCATATACAATTTATATTCAAAACCTTACACCTGTGTCACAGAACGAATTCTACATCGAGAATACTTTATACAAGTTTAAGGGAAGATATGCTTCGGTTAATTATTACAGTATGTAAAGAACATCAAAATGTGAACAGCCTGAAATGTTCAAACAGTACATGAGACTATGTTAATCAGTTTAAGTGTAAACATCTAAGGAGCATATTATTAACAAAATGAGAAATATGCAAAAGTGAAATGCCAAAATGAGCACTTCTCA
The DNA here is from genome assembly GCF_021461395.2 of Schistocerca americana. Taxonomy (NCBI): domain Eukaryota; kingdom Metazoa; phylum Arthropoda; class Insecta; order Orthoptera; family Acrididae; genus Schistocerca; species Schistocerca americana. Next base: position 1,004,885,506 of record NC_060119.1, read on the forward strand.
ATTGAGGGTAAATCAAAACAATCAGAATGGCTGCAAGAGAGCACAATAACATGAGCCATAAACGAATAAGAGCCAAGCAACTAAGCAAATAAGAGAATGGGCAAAAATGAGATGCCAACAAAATGAGAGCTGGCCGAACTCCGTCGGCACTTATGTACGGTTGCGCTCGTGGCGGCACCTCGCGGCCCGTACGCAACACGCGCGCCTGCAACCACAATGCACTGTTAGCGCTCGCGGCGGCGTCTAGCGGCCCGTACGTAAGTTGTGCGACTGCTGTCGCAGGTCGACCCTTAATCTATGATGTTACAAGGAGACAGTGTAAGTAAAGAGAAAGCTTGTAACCTCGCCACAAAAATTTAATTCTGAATAAAAAGAGGAAAAATTCTTACCTCAATGAAGTCGCAGGATATATCTGCTCTTACAATAAATTTTTCCGGCACAGCTCTGTCAATGCTGGCCGATATATCTCTCATTTATGAAAGGAAGCAACTGATTTTTTCTTTCTTTTGCAACAATCGGGATGATCATGGATGGGAGAAATTAGTAAATTCTTTAAATTGAAATGAGTGGTTGTTAAAAGTAACTTTTTTTGAGCAATATTATTATTACAAGATTTTTAAAACATTTACATGGGACTTGAGATAACATTACTACAAATGAGCGAGGCTGCTTTTTACCTTATACAATAATACTCAGGCTCCGGCATCGCTGCACCGCTGCACCGCGACCGGGCCAGCCAACACGATACACCAGACCAGACCAGAGCAGACTCCAGACTAGCAACAACTTACTGCTACAGCTACACAGTTCCCACTGCAGTCAACACTGCTCTCTGGTCAGAGACCTTGCATATCGCAGGCAGCGCATGAGCAATACATCGAAATTACATCTGCTCGGACCTCTTACATAACCCTCCACTGGGGGGGGGGGCAAAAAATTTGGCAGCGATGGTGAGTCAATTGGACTTGCCATGAGCAACAAATTTTTCTAAAATCTACTTAAGTAACTAAGTTTACAGACACAGAGTATATACATATATATAAGTGCAGAACATGAAATGAAATAGAGTGCACATGCACTGAGTACAGAACATGTCAAGAAATGACAAAATGTATATGCAATGAGTACAAAACATATGAACGAATGACATAAAGTGCACACGCACTGTATATATTTTTTACCATTTTACAAGAACTAGGATACGCAACGAGTACAAAATATATTAACAAATGACATAAAGTGCACACGCACTGTATATATTTTTTACCATTTTACGAGAACTAGGAAAGGAAAGGGAAGGATAGCATCATGGTTATAGCACAGTAGGTTGCACGTAGCTGCACTGAAAGTCCATATCTTTCTACAGAAGCACAACACCAAGTGAGACAATCTGAAGTTCTCTTCCCTGAAGTATTAATCAGTGTAGCCAAGACACTGAAATGTCGTATTAATATTCAATGTTATCATTTTGGTAGTACATTAGGTACACCAAACAGTGGGACCATAATAACATCTCCATTGTTCAAGGTGGTGGACAGCATGATGTGTCAACACCACATTCCTGTAAGGTACACCAACGTAGAATTAGTGCAAAAACCAAATATAGTGCTCCATGATCATGAGGATAGACAGGACAAACGGATATTGCAGTAATTTCCAGTAATTAGGTCAGAAGGTGAAGGACATTAAGTCTTATGCTAGACATCATTGAGAATTACACTAGTCTATCAACCGATTTGAGTAATTGTTGGCACTCATTGCCTAGTTACTAAACATTTCTGTACTATGTATGGAGTATTACAGAACATCATTCATAAGTCATCTGATTACACTAAATATTGGCCCTCATTGGCCAGTTACAAACCATTTTTATGCATTACTCAGAAGTGATCATTCAAAGCAAGACTTAATTAATGGCATACCATTTATATAATTCATCTAATTATAGTTATGTATTATTCAGAAGTGATCATTCAAAGCAAGAGTTAATTAATGGCATAGCATTAACATAATTCATCTAATTATAGTAATCATTGGCACTCATTGGCCAGTTACAAACCATTTTTATGCATTATTCAGAAAAGATCATTCAAAACAAGAGTTAATTAATGGCATAGCATTAACATAATTCATCTAATTATAGTAATCATTGGCATTCATTGGCCAGTTACAAACCATTTTTATGCATTGTTCAGAAGTCATCATTCAAAACAGGAGTTAATGAGTGTATCATTAAGCTACTGGTATCCATATATGATATCATGTAAGTGACATAAGACAGATTTAAAATATAAGAAACAGTGGCATTCATTGTCCAGTTACAAAGTATTCATATAGTTTTATCATGTAAGTGACATAAGACAAATTTAAAATATAAGAAACAGTGGCATTCATTGGCCAGTTACAAAGTATTCATATAGTTTTATAAAACATTATTCAGTATTATCCAGAAGTCATCATTCAAAATGAGAGTTAATTATTGGCTTAGCATTTATAGAGTATAACAAAAATATTATTTACAGAAATTATTGGCATGACATTTATGCATTATTACAAAACATCATTCAGTATTACTCACAACTCATCATTCAAGTGACATAGGACATATTTAAAATGTAACACACTGTAACTATTACTCGAGGTCTGTGTTCCAATAATACATAGATATAATGGATTCAATACATCTGACAAATCTGCATTATATTTAGTACTATAAATGTCTCTCAAACTAGTAGCATTATTTGGGACTGGTAATACATTTTTTTTTGTGCTAGCAATGCATTGCGTTGGGATCGATAATTAACTGCTGGGGAGTGAAAATATTTGCTTTTGACTTATTGCTGCAAATAAGGATTAGTAACGTCATTCGTCATGAGTCAACTGTAGCAAGGTTGTGAAACAAGTAGAGTATATGTGATCACATTCATGAATGACACACACAAATGGGGAAAAAAATGCAAGTACTAGAACAGGTTTAATAACTAACTGCTTATAGCACATTAATTTCATGAATAGCTTCTCCTGGAAAAAATACAAAATGGATTATTAAGCTGAAAGAAGAAACGCATATTATGCTGAAAAGTAGTGAACTTGGAATCAACAGGTAATGAAACGTGTACTCAATATGTATGTACTCTAGCTGTCCTTTCCAAAACATTCAGTCATTATACCATGCAACATAAGACATACTGTCAAAACGAACTGCAACAAATACTTAAATAACTACATAGCATTTCTTAACTAACAGTAAATATATAAACTTCATCATTATTCTCATCTGCAAAGAAAAACTTCATTATTCATATTACCATAACTTCATTACTATCATCACCTGCAAAGAAAAACTTCATTATTCATATTAGCATATTCTTCATATAACTATTCATCATCATTCATTATCATCTGCAAAAAAGACACTTCATTATTCATTATTCATATTACCATTTACTTCATACAACTACTCATAGCATAGAGTTTCTTATTTCTAGCAAATTTCATCACTAAAACTAAGATGTGTAGTTCTGTCTGACAGCCTGCATCAATTGCCTCGTATTCTGAAAGAAAAAATTTAGTTAAGACTGCTATCATACGATGTGTATAGTATATTCTTGTTAATGCTTGTTAATTCTGATCCATTTACTCTTCATCACAAGGTATTCCACTTTCTTTCGTTCATTCCGAAGGTGAAATTCCCATTTCATAGTAATCCACTGTGGTTCGTTTAAGTTATTTCTTTTACACTTTATTGCTTTCTGAAAATGATGAATAAGGATTAATATCTTGCACTTAAATCACATACCCATTACATAAAAACTTGTTTCTAGTGATTTAATTAAGCATACAGCATAGCATGACAGAAAACGTATTATGTCAAAAACATAGAGAGTGTTCAGGTGCAAAAATGTACACAGAGTCTCATAATGCAGTAGCCAAAAGTGTAGAATAGTCAAGATATTGAGATATCATAAGGAAAAATGTTAAAGTCAACTGGTGTTTGTTATATCTTAAAGATTTCGTAATGCATACAAACAAAACAGGAAAACAATCATACATACACGACAAATGGAAAATGTGCACGGTCTGATACATAACGACAAGAAAAGCGACCTGCTAACCTTACCTTGCCGGGCACTTGCCAACAAAAAATTTGATAATCATCAGTAATTGTTCATACAAATATCTGCAAATGGCATTACAGTGTGATAAATCATATAGTATGTTCATTCAATAAAGGGTTTAATATTGGAGACGTGGTGATTGCCATTACATTTTCTGGTTCTCAGAGTTTCGACGTGTACTACATTGGGGTGAGGAATGCTGCGAATTCTGTATGGACCTGCGTATAGAAGCTCAAATTTACTGCATCTACCCTTTGCTCTGTTGGATAAATAGTGTGCGCGTACTAATATCTTCTGTCCAATGTGAAAGTCACGGCGTGTACAAACCTGTTTTTGCTGTCTTCTCCGGAGCTCTGCGGCACGTTTGATGTTGTTCAGCGCAATGTCAATTATTTCATGGTGGTGTAGTCGACGAGATGTAGGAAAGGGTACTAATTCTTTAATTTTGTTAGGTGATTCAACATTTTTCAGTATAACAGTCGGAGATAACATAGTAGATTCATTTGGTATGGAGTTAATTATATCCTGGAATGACAGTATGTGTGTATCCCAATCAATATGTTTTTATGGCAGTAAATTCTACACAGTTTACCAATTTCTTTCATTAATCGTTCACAAGGGTTCGAAGAAGCGTGGTACCTGGATATATAGATCGGAGAACTGTTTCTTGCTCGTAACATACGTATCCATATAGCAGATCGAAACTGTGGTCCATTGTCAGAAATTACTTTCAATACATGCGCTACATGAAATAGAAAATGTTTTACAAATGCTTTCGAAACAGATTTAGCAGTAGCTTTGCGTAACGGAGTGAAGGTAACAAATTTTGAAGTGAGTTCAACAGCGACAAAAATGTAGCAAAAACCTCTATTAGATCTGGCAATCGTACCAAAAATGTCTACAGCGGCCATGTGTCTTAATTTATCAGGTACAATGGGATCTAACGGAGGAATATGTGAAGTAGTGTCTGACTTATCTTTCTGGCAGATTTTACATGACGCTAAAACTCGTCGAATACGTTTCTCCATGTTGGCAAAATAACAATTCGGTCTCAGTATAAGAAAACATTTTCTGGCTCCATAATGTGCGTAACTTAAATGAGTATACCAAATTAATTTGTTAACAAGCTCGTCAGGAATGCATAGTAACCAATTGTTGCCGTCATGGTGAGAGCGGCGAAACAGAATATTATTGCGCACAGTGTAATGGTTTCTAATGGTAACATTATTCGTATCTTGCCAAAGGTGTTTAATTTCTTTTCATACGTTGTCTTTACTCTGCTCTTGTGCTATGTCTCGTAATGACGACGAAATGAAATTTTCAAATGCAACTTGTTGAATATACATGATGCTGAAATTTGCTTTGCAGAAGTTGGTTGCGATGTCTTGCTGATTGTTGCTGAGAGAACGGGATAATGCGTCTGCTACAATATTTTGTGTACCGGAAATGTGAACAATTGTAAAATTAAATTCCTGTAAATAAAGTTTCTATCTGCTTAACCTGTCGTGTGTAAATTTTGCGGGAAGTAAAAACTGTATAGCTCTATGATCTGCGTAAACGGTCGTATGTCTTCGATAAAGAAGATGCCTGAATCTCGTAAATGCCCATACAACACATAATGTTTCAAGTTCTGTAACAGAATAATTGCGTTCAGCATGTGACAGAATGCGACTCGCAAAGGCGATGTTTTTAATTACTGGAGTACCGTCTTCTTCAATTTCCTGAAAAATGTGCACGCCTAAATCGGTGTTAGAACTGTCGGTGGCAATGGAAAAATTTCTAGTAAGATCTGGATGTGATAAAAGTGGTGCATTCAACAAAGCTTGTTTGAGATTGACAAATTCAGACTGCGCTTGGCTATCCCAGGACCAAATAGTGTTTTTACCCGTCAATTGGCATAATCTAGGGGTGTCCAAAGCAGAGTAATGAATAAATTTACGAAAAAAGTTAATTAATCCCAGAAAGCTGCGTAGTTGTTTCTTCGTCGTAGGAACAGTAATGTCACGTAAAGCTTGAAGTTTTTCCGTGTCAGGCGCAATGCTTTCTGCTGAAATTACATGTCCAAGAAATTTTATAGAAGTTTTTCCAAAGTGCGATTTACTGAGATTAAATGTGAGTCCTTGTGCACGAAAGGTTTGTAACAGTTGTTCAAGAATCAAATTGTGTTCAGACCAGTTAGCGTCTGCAATAAGAATGTCGTCTACATACGTTGTGATTCTGTCTTTTAATACTGTCGGAAGTATAGTATTTAAACCGCGAATAAATGCTGCTGAAGAAATAGTTAAACGAACAGTAATTTACAAAATTGATAACAGTCACCAAAACAGAGAAAAGCTGTGTACCTTCTGCAATTCAGATGGAGCTGAATTTTTTTTTTTTTTTTTTTTTTTTTGCAAAAGAGTGTCTCGGATGTCGTCAAAAGTAATAAAATTTTCGTGAACAAGATTCTGTCTATCTGAAGTATTGCTTACGTTGCTGGAGGATGCAAACTGTACTGTATCTAGTCAAATTCTATCTGACGTCCTATTATTTGCGGGAGGATGCTGTGGCATTTCCACTATTTGTACTGTTCTGTTATTTCGTCCTGACGCATTACGTTCGGGATGATACCGACTGTCTGGTTCATTCATGATAATCTGTTGTTGCGGATGATTTTGCTGCTGGTAAGACCGACTGTTATTAAACGTACGCTGAAAATTGTGCTCATTACTTTTACGTCTGTCATGATAGTCATTTCTATACGGTGCATTGCGATATGAGTTGAAATGGTGTGTTTTCTGTACGTACTGGTTTCCTTGTTGCTGTGCGTTACTATTCGGCGGAGCCGACGCTATACGTGTAGGCGGCGAAACATTAAAGCTTGGTTGACCTTGCACATTACATTGTTGGTTAGGTATGCTAACCGGTTGGTTTTGTTGCTGTTGTTGGGAAAAACCTCTGTTGTTAGCAAATTGTGGTTCCTGTTGCTGATAATTTGGACGATACTGATAATTAAAATTTTGTTTGTTATTAAAATTGTGCTGGTAGTTCTTTTTATTTCGCGAGTGTCTAATGAAAATTGTCACTTTCGGTAAAACTTGTCATATCAGGTTTTCTTTACTCATTCTTAATTCTAGATAGATCGATAGTTAAAGAGCTGTTTTGATAGATATAAAGAATAGTAGAAGAGAAGGCAGCAGTGCAGAAAACTAAAGAGGAAACAGCACTACTACGGCTCGGGGCCCTGTGCACGCTACGGCACATATTCATCGAAGCGTAATGAATCCCCTGAGGTCAATTACGCGCTGCAAATAAATTTTAGTTTCTGAATTACAGGCAATGCCGGTGAAAATTCAAAAGCAAGTTGTTGTATCCAGTGTAATTCTAGTTTCTGCATTACAGGCCAAGCTGGTGAAAATACGAAAGCAAATCGTCATATCCAGTCCAAAGCGTGAATCTGTGTTCTGTCATTTTTATATACCTTAGATTTTTTTACGGATAAAAATTGCTTATAATCAACGTTATCGTCTCTGAATGTGTGAACTGGTTCAGGATTGCACGATCATCTATTTGTCTGTGTCTGTTCGGATTCTAAGTCACGTAGTCTCTGTAAATTACGTAAGTTACACTGGCTGTGTAAGTGTAACAAATTATCGGAATGTGGCGTATGCTGTGACGTGTTAGTGACTGAAACATTTTTCATTTCTGTCACTTTAAAACGTTCGTCAATTTGGCTGATCTGTTGTTCAAATTTCTTATCGACTTTCACATCCAGAGTGTGCGGAAGTTCTGCTGACATTAATTTAAACTCGTCGCGTAACTGTGTTGCTTTTTCAGAACATTGTTCAGTGACGGCACTACTTTCATCTCTAAGTGATTCTGTTGTGGCTGCATGTGTATTACTTAATTCTTGTGCAACAGATCTAATTTCTTCACTACTGTTACTAGCACAAGCCTTAATTTCCTCACATAATTGTTCTTTAGTATCATGGCGTTGCACGGCAACGGCTGTGATCTGTTCACTAAGTTGTTTGTTCTGTTCATTAAGATTGTCGTGTCTTTTATTCGTCTGTTTGAAACTTTCATTAAGTTGTTTGAAATTGTTGTCGTGTTTTTCATTAACTTGTTTGAAAATGTTGTTTAGTTTTTCATTCCACTGTTTGAGATTTTCATTACATTGTTTGAAATAGTTGCCTAGTATTTCACTCTGCTGTTTGAGATTGTCATTAAGTAGTTGTTTAACATTTTCATTAAATTGTAGCAATAATGCCATAACTTGATCCACGTCAAAATTAGCTGCTGTATTCTCTGTGCTGTGTGATGGTGTATGTGCATTTGTCACGTTTTGTGTAACCATTAGGTCGTTCTGTGATTCTTGAAAAGGTTTGCCAATCGGATGTGCACTATTGGTCACTAAATCGGAATCAAACAAATCTGACGTATTCTGACTACATTGTTCATCTTCGTGAGAACACGAACTTCTTGTGTATATTTACATCTTAAACAGGTATAATACAAATCATAATCATCGTAAATCGTCATGAAGAAAGCCAATATCTCCTTGAATTGAAATAGAAAATCAAAAACAATGTCTTTTAATATTCGTGATGAAAAAGTAGACAGAACTCAAATTAGGCTGAGGATCTACAATAACAGTAAAAGGAAAAGGTATCAATGGCACTTCTTTCGATTACTTTGTATTTATGTATACGTTATGTACGCGTCAACGATCTCTAACACAGACTTGCACTCTACGTATAACTGGTTGGGGCATGCATGGCAATTTTATCTTACGTAATTATTTACGTATTGCAGTGGTGCTGAATAAGGTGTTAGGGGCTTATACTGTAATTTCTTCCTTTGGATACCAGTTTCTTAATCTCTTATTGTAGTAGGGAGTAACGCTTCATTCTTTTACTTCTACTGTAGATTCTGAATAAGATTACTGGATAGCAGAAAACGCGATTCTGTTAAAGAAACTTTGAGATCAAGTCAGTTAAATAAAAAATTATAGCACCATGTAATAGCTCTCCGAATTGTCAAAAATGGTTCAAATGGCTCTAAGCACTATGGGACTTAAAATCTGAGGTCATCAGCCCCCTAGACTTAGAACTACTTAAACCTAACTAAACTAAGGACATCCCACACATCCACGCCGGATGCAGAATTTGAACCTGCGACCACACCAGCAACGCGGGCCCGAGCTGAAACACCTAGAACCGCTCGGCCACTCCGAATTGTCACTTTACGTCAAATTGAGGTCTACTTTCAGCCTGTGTGTTTGTGTAAATGTTTCCAATGTACTCAAGCTGACCGCGAGAAACGATTTGTTAATGAACTGGAGATATGCAGTTGAGTAACGAACGGATATTTCAAAATCAACATCTCCTGATACCATGAGAATATCTTATTACCTTTCACTTTTTATTTCTGTTCTCAGTGTTTTCCACATTCCTGATTGTTTGTTTCACACTCCTGGTAACACGAACTTGTGTTCTAAGATTTTCTAATTGCATTTCGCCCAATTGATACCAGGATATTAAGAGCTACTCCCGAGTCTGTCTGCTTCTTCTACGATTTCCTAATAATTTCGAAAATTCATGTTTTCGAAAGCTTCACCAATGTCCAGAACTACTAAGTATGTATTGGAATTTTGCTTTATTTTTCCTTTCCTTAATACACAGAATAAAATAATTTGTGTTTCGACGCTGATCTAATATATGGAGAATTATCACCTTAGTCAAGTCAGTAAACGGTATTTCTCTCCAGCGCAGCTGCGAGAAAACATTAGTGACTTAATATCGAAGTAGCCATTCATGGTACGAATGTGCCGTTGAATACTGTGCCTAATCAAGATCTGAAGATGGTCTGTAAGGGCAGAAACCAATCACGATAATTTGCGTCTTCAAGTAGCTGTGACGCTCATAACTTGTTAACAGTTGCTTTGTCCGTTGAAGACAATATGTCAGCACCTATCAGACCTACTACTGTACGCTGTCATCAGTCAGTAAAATCGGTACTAATTACGGACGGTATACGAGCTCGGACGGGGGAAGGAATTCAGGTGTTTCCTTTTTAACAGATGGCTCTCTTGCATATAGTGTTCTTACCAGAATGAAAAATATTCCTCCGATAGCATAAAAAGATTAGCATTTCGTGGGCAGAGTTACGGATGTAAAAGAAGGGAACTAGCTTTTCGACTTATGTGCCAGCATGAAAGGCATTTCAATCAAAAGAACTTGGCATATTCGAGCTTGGTTTACTTGTTAGTATTAGTACCCGTGTCAGGTATGGAAAGATTATACATGATACCATGTTGTGCAACATCATACCTGGCATCATGTCATCCAGCATGGCATTTCTCATGCCGTGCAGTATGACACAAGGTGTCATTAAAGTTTAGGAAGCACGCATCCAGAATCAGGGATACTTCATATTGTACATGCGCCTCCACTCTTGGATATTATCATTATAGACGCATCTAACTCTCTTGAAGCACATAAATGTATGTCTTTAGCTCTTACATCCCTCGTCGTACATGTAACAGGGGGTGATTTGGAAGACAAATGGTCCTCTCGGATAAATATCAATTCCCTCCCACCTCCAACAACATAGAAATAAAAATAATGTTTTAGCGCCCCCCCAGGAAAATATCTCTCCAGAAATTTTATCTCTGAAGAGAAACGTTTTTAACTGTCACATGTACTCTCTTCAACCTTATAATATTATACACACATCAAAGAAAGTTTTGCGTCATCCCGGTTCCCAGAAGGAAGGCTCCGTAATGGCTGTACGATACATGAATGTCATCCTCTGACTGATAGTGCAACCATATCGGCAGCGTATTGGCGAGGCATTCGTCTTCATGAACGAGAATTCGCGGCCCCATCGCGCACATCTTGTGAATGACTTCCATGAGGATAACGAGATCGGTCGACTAGAGTGGCAGCATGTCCTCCAGATATGAACCTTGCCGAACATGCCTGGGATAGACTGAAAGGGGCTATTTATGGACGATGTGTCCCACCAAACTCTCTGAGGGATCTACGCCGAATCACCGTTGAGGAGTGGGACAAATGGCTCTGAGCACTATGCGGTTTGACTTCTGAGGTCATCAGTCCCACAGAAATTAGAACTAATTACACCTAACTAACCTAAGGACATCACACACATCCATGCCCGAGGCAGGATTCGAACCTGCGACCGAAGCGGTCGCGCGGTTCCTGACTGAAGCGCCTAGAACTGCTCGGTCACCTCGGCCGGCGAGAAGTGGGACAGTCTGTACCAACAGCGCCTAGATGAACTTGTGGATAGTATGCCACGACGAATACAAGCATGCATCAACGCAAGAAGACGGTCTACTGGGTATTAGAGGTACCCGTGTGTACAGCAATATGGACCACCACCTCTGAAGGTCTCGCTGTGTGGTGGTACAACATGCAAAGTGCGGTTTCCTTGAGCAGTAAAAAGGGCGGAAACTAAGTTATTGTTCATCTCTATTCCAATGTTGTGTACAGGTTCCGGAACTCTCAGAACTGTGGTGACGCAAAACGTTTTTTGGTGTGTGTATGTGGCTTACTTCTGCACGCGAATCTTCTGGATTTCGGGCACTGGATCAGGGACTTACGCCTATAATTTGCAAGTTGCAGGTGTCCCAACACCTCGCATCTTGCAGAGCTCACTCCGCTGAGAAAGCAGGCTTAAATTCGTAAAAAAGCGCAAATATGTGAAGATGTTTAGATTTAAATATATTTGAAGGTGTCAAGTAAGCCGAAAAGCTAGTTTCCTTCTTTTACGTCCCTAACTGAATCCAGGATATATCAGCCTTTTATGTGCTACGATAGGAGTATTTTTCATTTTGGTGCCCAACTTTTACCCTACTGTAATTCTGACAGACAGCTATAGCTTGGTAACCGATGTAGAAAATTATTAACACGGTATAGGTTTTTTAATTATATTTCGAATCATGTTGATTGTTTACCGGCAAGGGATAAAGATTTCATAAAACAACAGGAGGACCATTAATTGTATATGTATGTGTCTATCTTCCTGCAAAATTAGAACTGATTCACACTATTCTGAAACACATAAATGGCGAGCGTAAAAAATCCCACCAAAAGTGTTTTTAGCACGTAAAATCAGAATGGACCTATATTTTTGAAAGACAGTTTTCTATTTTATCACGAGAACGCAAGTTTTACTTATTTGGTTCAGTGTACACCGTATCTGCGGTGTCCTACATTTAGCTCGACTTTAAACAGTCGTAACTCAACAACCGATAAACATTATTCGATAAAAACAATGCGTTTTTAATTTTTCCATATATCTACCTTCGCGCAAAGTTTGAACCGATTCGTAGGATTTTAATGTATAGAAGTGGCGCTCTTCATAAACCTCCCAGAAATACATACGTTTAGTATGTAAAATCCAAATAAGGTAAGATTTTTTTCAAACGGTAAAACCTTATCTTAGCGCAACGTCCGATACGCTGATAGACCAAATTCGAACCATCATTCTAATTCCAATCCGTCGTTATTTAAAGGCGACTGTTTTCGTACGTAAATCATGACGTGGCTGACTGTTTTTGCATGTAAACCCCAAACTGTGAACCTAGAATTGTGTCATTAGGCGAACGTTCATTTCACCCCTACCAAAATCTTTTGCAAAAGAAATCAATTCGCACAATTTACCTGGGAGCCAGCTCCAGTTCGTCGTTCAAGTCTTTCTTAATACAGTGTAAAATAGCTGCAGTGCGACAGACGTTCGAGTGGGTATACAAATGGCCGCCGGTCCGGTTTAAAACAAAAACTTTTCATCCCATATTCCTAGCTCAAGTAGATACCGAGCACAATGAATCATCACCCCCCCCCCCCCCCTCCTACCGTCCCAAATAGCGATTCTGCTCGTGGCCTTGTCATACAGTTTGGTTTCATGCCCTTCGTGCTGTAATGATTATAGCGCATCCGTGTTGTAACGATTACACACGCTGACATCCAGAGATATTAACTAGGCTGTGTGGGAATTTTCATCTCTCTAAGGCATCTGAGTTCCTCTATCACATGGAATTAAGAAAAAGATACATTTGCTTAAGCAAAATGAATTCGAAGTCTTGTGGCATTAAAGCCCTCATTTAGCTCTATTAAAACTAAAAACGCAAATTTATCTGGATTATAACTGTCGATGCTCTCTTGATTTAACTAACGTAAAAAGAAAACACAAAATTTTGCAAGTTTTTCAGCTCCTGTTTGCGGAGATTAGAGGTATTACTTCCCGACCGGAGACGAGTTCACGAACAAACAACTGTCTGAGTAAGTAAGGTTTTAATTAGGACTTCCAGATCAACATACGGCTCTGGAGATGATAAAGAGAAGTGCCTAGGAGGGAGGAGGAAATTAAACTTCACAGACCGAGAGGATATGTGTTATTTCTGCAGTGATTACAAAGTCGAGTCATTTACAAGCAATCTAACAGAGTGACCCCACTTTTCAGTATCAGGTTTCACCATCTCTGGTCTGGATGCATGCACTGACTCGGTTGGGAAAGTTGTTACAAGCCGTTTTATCCTTTCCAGAGGCAAACTGGCCCACAACATTTGTTAACTGATCATTGATATCCTGGATACCGGCTTTGTGATGCAGTTGACATCCGACGTAGTCATACACATGTTTTGTCGGGGACAAATCTGGAGCCACGGGAGTACCACGGTATCACACAGACAGACTGCAGAGACGCGTGTCACGTTTGGACGAGCATTATCTTGTTGAAAGAGGACACCACAATACTGTCGCACAAGTGATATCACACGAGAGCGCCGTTTGACTGTGACGTCCCGTCTTACCGTCAGAGTAGCCTCAATCATTACCCGCCGTAATCTGATATCACACCCAACGGCTCCTAACACAACGACACGAGGAGCGACAGCGCTCTGCCCTCCAAATCAACACGGAAGGACGGCACTCTCCTCATGTATCGGACATACTCGCCGACGATGGCCATCCAGGCTGGGGAAGAACAGTTACTCATCTCTGACCACAACGTAGTACCTTTCATCAGAGATTCATTACTATCAATCTAACGCTGCTAATGCCCTTATATACAGGGTGACACTTATTCAACTATATGAAACAAAATCGTTGTAATTCTGAACAGTTTGCGTTAGGTCTTTCAAACTGTACGGTTGGCGCGGGGCGTTTTTACAATTAGTATGCGCTGTATGATTTGGTTTAGCGACGAAGCCACTTTTTTTTTAGGATGGGTTCGTCAATAAGCAAAACTGGCGCATTTGGGGAACTGAGGGCCAGCCGCGGTGGTCTAGCGGTTCTAGGCGCTCAGTCCGGAGCCGCGCGACTGCTACGGTCGGAGGTTCGAATCCTGCCTCGGGCATGGACGTGTGTAATGTCCTTAGGTTAGTTAGGTTTAAGTAGTTCTAAGTTCTAGGGGACTGATGCCCTCATATATTAAGTCCCATAGTGCGCAGAGCCATAGGACCAAATTTTTTGGGGGACTGAGAACCTCATTTCGCGATACAGAAGTCTCTTCACTCTCAATGGGTCACTGTGCATTGTGCAATACCCAGTCACGGAATAATTGGTGCGACTTTCCTTGATGGCACGGTGACTACGGAAAGGTACGTGAAGGTTTTGGAAGATGATTATCCAAAGTGACCTTGATTTCGCCGAGATGTAGTTAATGCAAAACGGAGCTCGATCCCATCGAAGCAGGAGACTGTTTTGACGTCCTGGAGGAGAACTTTGCGGATAGATTCTGGCTCTGGAGTATCCAGAGGCCACTCGCAAGGGCCTCGATTGGACGCCGTATTCTCCGGATCTGTCGATGACTCCTTTTTGTGGGCCAATGTTAAAGACAAGATGTACAGCAATAACGCCAAAACTACTGCTGAGTTGGAAACAGCCGTTCAGGTCATCGACAGCATCGATGTTCCGACACTTTAACGGGTCAACAAAAATGTCACAATTCGTCTGCACCATATCATTGCCAATGACAGAAGGCATATCGAATATGTCATAACTTAAATCCGCTATCTGTAATGACTACTCTGTAATTCACCCGGAAATGCTTCGCAGAGGGTTCATCGAATCATTTTCACACCATTTTTCAACTGTTCCATTCTGGAACAATAAAAAAGTGGTTCAAATGGCTCTGAGCGCTATGGGACTTAACATCTATGGTCATCAGTCCCCTAGATCTTAGAACTACTTAAACCTAACTAACCTAAGGACATCACACAACACGCAGTCATCACGAGGCAGAGGAAATCCCTGACCCCGCCGGGAATCGAACCCGGGAACCCGGGCGTGGGACCGAGCTAGGTGGCGCAGTGGGTAGACACTGGACTCGCATTCGGGAGGACGACGGTTCAATCCCGCGTCCGGCCATCCTGATTTAGGTTTTCCGTGATTTCCCTAAATCCCTCCAGGCAAATGCCGGGATGGTTCCTCTGAAAGGGCGCGGCCGACTTCCTTCCCCGTCCTTCCCTAATCCGATGAGACCGATGACCACGCTGTCTGGTATCCCTCCCCAAACCAACGAACCCGAGCGTGGGAAGCGAGAACGCTACCGCACGACCACGAGCTGCGCACTCCCATTCTGGAACAGCGCGCGGGAGAAATGAACACTTAAATCTCTCCGTGTGAGCTCTGACTTCTTTTATAATTTTATTATTTATTATTTTTTATTATTCATTATTTATTTTTCGAAGAAATGACAAAAAGAACCAGTGTTTAGATAATCCACACAGTGATGGGGAACTGATACGGATGTGCACAATGAAGCTACCATTGCGTTATCAGCATCATTGGTTGGTAGAGCAGGAGATAATACAGAAGCATTTAAAGGAATGTTAAGAGACCTTGATTCATTTTCAGTGAAGATGAAGCGAAGAATCAACATGCAGTCAGAGAAACCAATGGTAGGGGGAGTAACGGCAACCGATCAGTCTTTAATAATATTTAAAATGGCAATGAAAGCGTAGGAAAACGTAATCGTTTTGGAAAGAATGGTAACCGCCCATGGGATAACAATAATAACTATGATTTTTGGAAACGCGCAGAGGATGAACAATAATCAGGGTTTTGGGTGGACCGTGAAATTGCAATAGTGCATCTGGCCTAGAAACTACTGTGGTAATTATGAACCGAGATATAATCACCGTGCAAACAAGCCGGAAGGTTTAGGGGTTTTCAACAACGAAATCCAGGTTACTCAGGTGGAAATGGAATAAACAAAACGCAGAAAGGTTGGGAAAATCAAGATTCAGCAGGACAAAACACGCGAAATGAACCGGTACAGGAAGTCGAGTTGAGGCCACCAAACCCAAGTAAAAGACAGAATTGACGAGATGAACGGTACGAAGAGCTGTCACAAGTAATTCAATCGAAGAATGAAGTTAATTATATAATTAAACACGTAAATAGACTTAGTTTATCAGCAAGATTCAGATGTAGGTTTAGGGGAAGATGGAATACAAACCCCAGTGAGATGCTCTGCTAAACGCACACGACAGGACAGGTAGTTGCAATTGTGGAAAGGGGCCAAAATGAGCGCTGTCAGTTACACTCGAACACATGTAACTTTATTTATTTGCCCAAACATTACAGTTCAAGTTCTTGAACTTAGTTGTCGGCTGAATACGCCACACTATCTTATGCCTTAAGGGCACAACCACTTTAATTTTTTAAAAAGCGGCTAAAAGCCGCCAACTCAAAATTCAGACGCCAAAGAGAATATTTAGAAGGCAGAAAGCCTCACATCAAGTAAGTTCTACAATCTGGCTGAAGGCCCAAAAATCTAACACTTCAAAAGTAACAACCCTAATTTAAAGATGGATGAAGGCCCATGATTTAAGACTGAAGGTAAAATTAAATAAAAACACACAAGGCAGAAGGCCTTATCTTCAACTAGGCTGAAGGCCCCAAACAATCTGATGCTCGAAAGACAAAGATCCTGAATTTAAAAACGGATGAAGGCCCAGACCATCTAACACCTGACAAGCAAGAAACTTTTAATTTTTAAACGGCTGAAGGCCCATGACTCAAAACACAACTAAAATAATTTTTAGTGGCAGAAGGCCCAAAGCTTTATCTTTAAACAATATTTTAATCAGGCTAAAGGCCGAAACATTCTAACACATGTCAAGCAAGGAACTTTAATTTTAAAGTGCTTGAAGACTCATGACTTAAAACCACCAAAAACAATTCGACTTTAATTCAAAACCATCGGGTATGAGCCATACAAATACAAACAACACAAAATAAGAAACGGCAGTACAGCTAACAGCGCCCAGAAGTTTTGGGGGTCGGCCAGCACTTAAAATACTAACGTTCACTTAGGTGAGACAGGCAGTTGGCACAACCATTCTCCAACCAACAGACAGTCAGTGGACCCACTGACAAGGTAACTTGCGCTGCACTCGACCAGCACACAACTGAGAGCTCAAAGCAAAACGTAAAAAGGCATGGACGCCCACAACCAAGCATACATTAAGCTGTCAAACTACACACCGTGCTGGACAGCGACAACACGGTGAGGAAAGGGCACTGCCTGAATTTACGTCAACAGTCAGGGCAGATAACAGGAACGTTAACGGCTACAAGGCAGAAAATTCCGCTGGTGCACTTCGATGCAAATAACCAAATACAGTTAGACTGCACCGGATCGTGGCTAGACCTTCGCCAACTCGAACACACACGTTGTTGTTCGCAGAAATGTCCCAACAGCCAACAACGACCATGTGAACAGTCTTGACTTGCTGATAAATTAAATCTAAATTCAACTTTCGTGTCCAGGGTCGGTGAGCCACAGACCTCGTAGCAATGGGAACAGCCCCACTCACTCTGACACGGCATTGAAACTGCCAGCAGGCCCAGCCAAACTATGCCTCGTGGAGGTCTCCTCGCTGCTCCACGCCAACCGACCGACTTGCACACATCAGCACAGAGACGGCACTAAAATAACCGACGAATCACAAGTAGGCACACGAAGGCAACCCACAAGGGATCGCTGGCCAACATACACAGCGTCTGACAAGACGACCGACCGCGACGAACCCAGGTGGTCCGCACTCAAGTGATATTTATGGCTTTTTGGGCCTCACGGCAGCCACGCCCAGACTGAACTTCTGCCGCATCCTAAGTCAAACACTGACAGGTCCGAGCTCCACTGCTAGCGCCTCAAAACTCCCTGACAGATGAGAACTAACTATGAACTCACGATTACTGGGAAGTAATAGCCGTCATCAAAGACAGTACACCAGGGCTCATATCGATAAGCGCCGCTGCTGCCGTCCACGGGCAGGAAAGGTGGCAACTCAGTGACACCAGTAACTGAAATTGACATAAAGAGATGGTAGTACAGTAAAAACCGGATGTCAAATGACGTATGACACGAAAAACGAGCCATACACGAATCAACAAGCATGCTGGGATTCAACTGACTTTTATTATGCTCGTAAGGTGGCAGAACAAATGAAGGTCAATTTTGCACCTTACATAAGAGTTTTATACATCATAACGGGTATGTAAATATGACACCTAACTTACTTTGTGGTAATGAGCAGATTTGCCTTTAAGTATGTAATGCAAAAGGGATGACACCAAATCGATGGCATTAACACACTACTCCTATATAATGCATGCCAATGAGCAGAGCGTGAAACAAGCTGCGAGAGGAAATGTTTTGTGTGGAAGCCAGTGTGGGCAGATGCAGAGGCCGCACCCCGGGAGGCACTAGAGAAAGCTCTTAAGGTGGGCGCATCCCACGTCGGGTCAGCGACCGGACAGGTGATGCATACTGCAGGGCGAATAACGGGCCACCAGAAGTAGGACAGAAAGAAGCTTTAGAAAACTGCATTTTGGAATGACAAAGGGATACAAACAAACCCAGTGACGCATTCGATCACGTGAACTGGAAGTGTTACACACGTGGTAGACATATGTAACTTTTCAGGTGCCTGGAGGAGGCACAAAATCTCTGACTGGCGGCAACGCACTGGGAAGGAGTAAAGTGGCGAGATTTCTACGCAGTTCAATGGTAGGACGCTTGCGATTGGTAGAGGGAGTTTCCACAAAATAATAAGAACGCTCCTTTTGGTCAAAAAACCCTGTGTTGTGGAGAACGAAAGAATCCAGGTGGGAAGAAACTTGAGCTATGAGAAAGACGAGAGCGAAATTTTCGTGAACTTTTCTTTGAACTGTCGTCAAGTGCAGAATGGAGTACATAACGCTCTGTATGGTGCAGAGAATAAATCTGTGTGAACACTGTGTTCACAGAAGCTGACTCCCAGCTATAAATTAGCCGTTGAGCTCCAACTGTGGAGAAACGAACCAGCCAGTTTGTTAATTGTTCTTACGAGAACTAAGGGGGCATTACAATATGCACGCTGCTCCCGCCATGTGCGCATATATCGCCCTAGGGATGAGTTCATGTTTTCTTGCATATCGAGAAACATAGAGAGAGAATCTGCTGGAAAATTCAGCAAAGGTTTAATTAATTTTATAGGAATTTCATTGTGGTGAGTGCAGCCAGGCAGACGACAACTCATCGCAGCGAAGGTAAATACTGTGTGCAGAGGGGAAGCTTGTTGGTTCACCACTGTAAACTCGAGCGACCTTGGGTAATCTTTTGCTCGACTTGTCACAAAACTACCCATCCTCCATAAACTTGATTGTCGTCCTGAAAATAGTACTGAACTTTGAACCGGAATCCGATGGTTTATAGTAGTACTGGCCAACATTATAACGTAATCGTAAGAATAATTTTGTAACGACACTTCTAGTTAAAATTTTAATATTGTTGTGTTGAGGATTATTTAATTTTCTGAGAATTACAATTTAATACTGTTGTGTTTAGGACTAATTCACTTTCAAAAGACGAGGTGCGTCAGTTTGACAACTGTCTTAATATTGTAACTTTGTAAACTGTGTAAAAGCGTCTATTTCCGTGACAAAATTGCAATATTAAACAATGTCACTACAGCTTACACAATTGTGTTCAGTCATAGAATAAGAAACCACCTAACCATAACCTTACACGCTGTTATTTCTCCTTATGCAGGTGAGTGTCAATAAATTAATTCCGTATTTAGAGAACGGAACTGAAGACTGAAATTTTATAAAGAGATCTCGGTGTAAGTAAAATGTCTTTGTTTTCATGATTGCCATGATGTCTGTGAGACCCTCTCCCCTATAGTGCAATAATACAATCTGTGCCGACCTTCTTCTAAATTTTTCGATGTCTTCTGTGAGTCCTACGTGATAAGGATCCCACATCACACATCTTTTTAGCATTTTGTCAATAAAACGAAGTCTATAATTCATCATCCACACAACATTATCTATGTTATTGTTAAAATTTAAGTTGTTTGTAGGTATTATCCGTAGGTATTTAGTTGAACTGATGAGCGAAATTTAATGAATTCGCTTCACTACTCAAGTGTATAACCTCACACGTTTCATTATTTATGAACAATCGCCATACAGAAGTCTTGCCTAAATCATATTCCGATTGTTCTTCATCTTCTGATAGCTTTACTAGATATTGAATGACAGCATCATCTGAAAACAATCTAGAAAGGCTGTTTGGATTGTCTCCTGAATCTATATAGTTTGGGAACAGCAGAGGACCCATTATTATCTCGAGGAACGCCAGATATTACTTGTCTTTAACTCAATTAATTTGTGTCAGTTACACTGAACTGCAACGTTCCTGACAGGAAATCACGAATATAGCTGCAGAACTGAGAGTATACTCCCTAGACTCTCAATTTTATTACAAGCCGCATGTGAGGAATACTTATCAGAAAGCCTCTGGAAATCTAGAAATATGGACTAAATTAAAGGATCCCCTGTCGATACCACTGATTACTTCATCAAAATAAAGAGCTGTTATGTTACACAGTAATGATATTTTCTGAACCCATGCTTACTATGGGTCAATATGTAGTTTCCTTCGAGGTAATTCACAATTTTCGAACACAGTATATGTTCCAAAATCCTAGTGTAAATCGATGTCAGTGTATGGGTCTGTAATTAAGGGGTTTACTTCTACTTTATTTCTTGAGTTCTGATATGACTTTTGCAACTTTCCAGTCTTTACGTACGGAACTTTTACTGAGGAAGGTCAAGAAACTCGACAACGACCTTGATAATGATGCGTTGACTACATATCCCTCCATACCTGCATCCGATGATGCCATTAGCAGAGGATTACTTCTACTTTATTTCTTGAGTACTGATATGACTTTTGCAACTTTTCAGTCTTTATGTACGGATGTTTTACCGAGGAAAGTCAAGAAACTCGACAACGACCTTGATAATGATGTGTTGAGCACATGTCCCTCCATACCCGCATCGATGATGCCAAGAGCACAGGACCACACGGTGGTCGATCAGGCCCGATTTGGTCGTCTAGGGCAGAGAGCGTAACTAGGTGTCGCCAAGAGAATAGTTGTATATGACTGCTAAGTACAGAGCTGTATCAGCATACTCTGAAAGGGGTCTAATTCGTATTTAGGCTGGACCGGAAAACTTATCTTTATTAATTCCATTTGATTCTCTACAACGAGGATATATAGACACGTGATATCAAAGCAGTCCTGCACGTAAAACCACGATAGTACGCAACATCAGTCCAGCTGCGTATTGGATTAAAGAATTTCTAGAAAATATCGCACAGCGTGTTATTTTTAACGGGGAGAAATCTTCAAACGTAAAAGTATCCCAAGCGAGTGTTAGGGAATCATTACTTTTCACAATATATAAAAATGACCTAGAGTATAATTTCAGAAGCTCTATGAGCCTTTTCACGGATGAACGATTAGGCAACGACAGAAAATTGTAGCAAAATGGAGAAAGGCGTGCAGATGATGGCCGGTTGGTGTAGGGATTGGCAGTTGATCCTCAACAAAACTAAATGTGAATTGTTGCACATAAACAGGCAGTAAGACCCATTACTGTATGACTGCACGACTGCAGAACGATCTCTGGGAGCCGTCATGTCACGAGAAATATCTAGGGATGTGCATAAGAAGAGATTTAAAGCTAAGGACCACAAAGAACTCAGCTCAGTCAAGGCAGATGGCAGACTGAGGTTCTTTGGTGACTTACAATACCCACGTTCGACAAATACTCCAATACTGCTCGTTAGTTTGGGATCCAAACAGGTAGGACTGATATAAGAAACAGAGATCATCAAATGAAAAGCAGCGCGTTTTTTACAGGTTCATTTAGTAAGCATGAAAGCATAGCGACGATCGGACAACTCCAGTGGCAATTCTCTAAGAGAGGCATTCTGCATAGCGAGGTTTGGTGTTAAAGTTCCGAGATCGTACGTTCTTAGAAAAGTCAGTCAATATCTTGCTTTCTCCCGAAAAATACCCGGAAAAAAAAAATTGAAGATAAAACTTAAGCCCTCACGGAGGTTTACTAATAAGGGGTTTCTTCCCGCAAACCATTGACAACTGAAACAGGAAAGGGAGAAACGACTTTGGTACTCAAAGTAACCTGCACCACATACCGCAAGATAGCTTGCGGAATAGAGACATAGCTGTAGCTCTACTTTTAAGTTACTTATATTGGCAGCAGCTTTTGATTCGAATTCTGAAATATTTACTTCGTCTTCCTTGCTGAAGGAATGTCGTAAAAACATTATGAAATAACTCCACTTTAGTGACACTGTCATCAGTAACATTACCGTGGATATTGTACAGTGAAAGTACTGATTGTGTCATGCCGCCGGTTTAGTTTAGATTCGATCAGAGTCATTCTGGTCTTTCTGCCAGATTTCGAGAGAATTTCGTCGCGGAAACTATTAAAAACATCTCGCACTGATGTCCAATCTAAATTTAAAGCTTCTGTAAAATTTTGCCACTCTTGAAACTTTCTGGTAGATTAAAACTGTGGGCCGGACCGAGACTCAAACTCGGGACCTTTGCCTTTCGCGGGTAAGTGCTCTACCCTCTGAGCTACACGCACGACTCACGTCCTCCCCCCCCCCCCCCCCCCCCCTCCTCGCAGCTTCAGTTCTGCCAGTATCTCGCCTCCTACCTTCCGTACTTCACAGAAGCTCTCCTGCGAAACATGCAGAATTAGCACTCCTGAAAGAAAGGATATTGCGGAGACGTGGCTTAGCCACAGCTTGGGGGATCTATCCAGAATGGAAGCCACCAGGCTGTGGCCTGCCATATGTTTCCTCAGAATTCCGAATATCTTTCACCGTTTGACATTGTTTAACACTTTCCAATGAAAATGTATTAATTTTCCCTTAGTCCGCTTCCATTATCGACCACGACGTCAGAATTGACTCCCTTGTGCCTTTACCTTTCCTAAAGCCAAAGTGATCTTCGTCCAACAGATAATTTTCTTTTCCATTCTTCTGTATAATATTCTTGTAAGCAACTTGCATGCCTGAGCTGTTAAGGTGATTGTGCGGAGACTCTCGCATTTTTCAGCTCTTACTATCTTCGGAATAGTGTGCATGATGTTTTTCCCGAAGTCTGAGATATATCGCCAGTCTCATACATCCTACACACCAACGTGAATAATCGTTTTGTTGGCACTTTTCCAATGCCTTTAGAAATTCTGATGTAATCCATTTTGCCTTACATGATCTTGAGTTCTTCAAAGCTCTTTTAAATTCCGATTTTAAGACTGGATCCCCATCTCTTCTATATCAATACCTGTTTCTTTTTATATCACCTCAGACAACTCTTCTACCTCATAGAGGTCTTCAATGTAGTATTTCCAAACACCTGCTCTCTCCTCTGCTTCTGACAGTGGAATTCACATTTCACCCTTAATGTTACCACCCTTGCTTTTAATTTCATCTAAGGTTGTTTTAACTTTTCTGTATGCTGAGTCGATCCTTCAAACAATCATTTCCTTTTGGGTCTCTTCACATTTCTCAGGCTGTCATTACGCCTTAGCCTCCCTGCAGTTCCTATTTATTTCACTCCCCAGCGACTTGTTATTATGTAATCCAGAACTTAACGTCAACATTTTTGTACATTTGTCATTCATCGATCAACTGAAATATTTCTTCTGTTATCCATGTGATCCGTGGCGGTTTTAATTTTGGCTGGCATGGCACTACGCCCGGCGTCACTAACTACTTGGGTTCCCAATATCGATTTAATCATATGTCGGAAGCTAGGGTATTTGGTCGAGGCAAGTGTTTGTTGATTTTTGGAGAGCCTGGTACTTACGGTTAACCTGAGGCTACTTGTCAGGCAAGATATTAGTTTTGGGGAACTGCTGCTGTCCGGTACAGGCCTCGAGGAAGCGTGTGTGGTTAAATCGATCGGAGGCAAGCCTTGCCGGCTGGAATAAAGACTGACAGCGGTGAGTTGCGGGAAGAGTGCTGGACACCAAGTGCAACTTCGTCAGCAGGTTCTCGGCCAACTTTGCACGCTTAGATTTTACGTCACATCGAAGACGGCCTGTATGGACTGTAGGCAATAACACCCCTGCCTGGAATCTTGGAAGGCACGGCTCCTTCACACCTGACTGGAATTAACAGTTTCTTTATTGGATACTTATTATCGTAAGACCACATCTGCAATGTGTAATTGTAAGTGTTATTTTAACGCGCCTCCGAGTAATTGTGTGTACGGTCATTGGTCAGTGTAACTGATGATAATTTGTTGTTCCAAGCCATATTCCGTACAAGTGTTCCCTGTTGTAAACTGGGCTGATGAAACTGAAATTGTAACATAATCTGTGTCGAGAGCAATGCACCCTTATCCGATGAATATGCCCTAATCATTGGATTAGCAGGCGCTGATATCTCACCTTATAATTTCCAAGTAATTCTCAGGAGTGTTAAGCTTGTTACTTGTATGTGGAGTCGCTTCCACAATAAGCTAATATTGCCTACATCCCATGTATTCTGGACTGTAGCCTTATTGGGGCAAACAACTCTTCCTTTCTGATTTATATTGGCAAGATGGCTTTGACAGCGGACGATGTGTTCTTGTTTCCTGGGACCGGAGCGGAGACTTGTTTTCTTTCTGCTGTGGCGACACTTCCATCGTCGCAGTCTGGCGCCTCCACCAACTGCATCGTGTTGCCTCAAGTTGAGTAAATTTGATCGTGTCATATGTGCCACATCGGAGTGTCGCAGTTAATCGGGAACTCTTGATCTATCTAATGTAATATCATGAATTCAGTAAGCGCATAAACTTCGAAGCATATTCTGTAAGCCCGAAGTTCCTCGTAACTATACATGCTCTTTAACTACTTGTTTAAGCCTTCCACCCTTGTTACTACTTCTGCAGCGTCTTAACTGTTAAAATCTTTTAGTCGTGAGTTTGAAATGTTCAGTTTTCCGGTATTATCCACAGTCTTAACTATCTCCACTCATTGTTGCCTGCCGACCGTTGTGGCCGAGCGGATCTAGGCGCTTCGGTCCGGCAACGAGCTGCTGCTAAGGTCGCAGGTTCGAATCCTGCCCCGGGCATGGATGTGTGTGATGTCCTTAGGTTAGTTACGTTTAAGTAGTTCTAAGTCTAGGGAACTGATGACCTCATATGTTGAGTCCCATAGTGCACAGAGCCATTTGAGCCATTCGAACCTTGTTGCCTGTTGGCTGCAATAGCTCCCTGGTGTATTTGCCAGCTTATCTTATATTCTGGGGGGACTGAAGTCACATTTAAATTGTGTGCCTTCCCAGCTTTTCTTGTATTTTGGGGGATTATATATTTATTTAAGGGTCATCGTCAATGTTTCTGCTGGTGTGTACCAGCTGGGAATCACATTTTAAATTTTATGACTTTCCAGCTTTTCTTGAATTTTGGGGGATTGTTTATTTTATTGCTTCTTCCCGGTGGCAGTGCCGGGGACACAATGGCGAGGCCTCGCATGCTGTTGCCTGCAAGTCTTATCGTACCCCCGCACCTTCTTCTCTTTTTTGTCTACTGTCTCAACCGTCTTAGTTTAATTCAGTATTATTGTTATTATGATTTTCCGACACCTTGTTAATAAAGACTTCTGCTGCCTCATTCTAGTGTGATGTCTCATGTTGATACCGCTGGAAGGATGGCATTTCTGTTGTATTTATGATTCTACAAATAAAGATCTTTTGTTTACTTACCCTGTTTCCGGTAAAAATGAAATTAAAAAAATTTAAAAAAAATAATAAATGCTAAGGTGACCGCTCGTGATAATCTGCTAATCCATTTTCGGGTCCGAGTCCACCAATAAATTTCATCGTCGTCATTCCATTATAAAGCTGATGATTGTCTATAATCGAAACTGCATTATCGTTTTCAGCTGAAGGTTTGTATGAGCAAAGAGTGCACAACGGATATTTTCTTATTTTGCTTCTGGACAAAAGTTATTTTCGATGATCCTGGCAAATACTCGTATAAGAGTCTGTCCATAAATTATCTATCAGATAACGTTGCAAGCTTCATGACAGTATTCGCGGGCAGAGCTCTTGTATATAAAGAAGTTGCAACGGTAGAAAATAGTTGCGAAATACGGGAATACGGGCAAGGGTGGGAAATTGACCACCATTATAAATGTAACCTATAGCCCATACACCGGCGGAATGATCTGTTACTGTATGATTGCACGATTGGCGAAAAATCACTGCAAGCAGTCACATCCATTTCATTTCTGTGGGTATGCGTAAGGGGCTTTCTAATATGCATTTGTCACACAGAACTAATCGCAAGTATCCTCAGAAATCTTTAAATATATGTTCTCAGTCTGCGACACAGCCGGCCGGTGTGGCCGAGCGGTTCTAAGTGCTTCAGTCTGGAACCGCGCGACCGCTACGGTCGCAGGTTCGAATCCTGCCTTGGGCATGGATGTGTGTGACGTCCCTAGGTTAGTTAGGTTTAAGTAGTTCTAAGTTCAATGGGACTGATGACCTCAGATCTTAAGTCCCATAGTGCTCAGAGCCATTTGACTCTGCAACCCATACCGAGTATAAATGAGAGATAAAATAAACGATATCTGTAGAACGGCATCGTGTTTCGTCGCAGATTAGTTTAGAAAGTAAACAAATCGCTCTCCGCCACACGCCATGACTTTGCGTTTGGATTATAGATGCATATGTAGACGCAGATACTTAACTTTCTTCGGCTTGATACAAATTTTCAAACGCTGAGTAAAAAATGTAAGTGAATGCTTCCGCCATCGTTGCTACTGCCAATAAAATTCACCAAGATATGTGTTGGCATTGTATGAAAGGCCATTTGCAACAGTGGCCGAAACATTGGAGGATTTTACATACTGACAATACGGTAACATGTCCTGAATAATTGTGTTAAAAGAAAAGTAGAAAAATTCAAAACAATGTGTAGCATAGAGATCACTGAAACAAAGGTAATATTATGAGAGCCAATCAAATGAAAACGAGACAGATGGAAAAAAGTAAGTAAACTGTATATTATCACAAAATTAACTGTTAGTACATGTATCCCAATGTGTGGCGAGACGGTAATGCCTTCATGGGAAAAATGTTTCTGGTTGCCTAGGGAAACATAATACTACGTAGACGAGCACTTCTCTTTCCGAAGCAAATCAACGGCTCCGGGGCTCCAGGGCTCCAAAACTATGGAAATCACCTGGGGAAAGATCACGAATCCGTGGAAGATGTGTAAGGGCTTCACAACGTAATTTCTGCATTGTGATCAAAGCAACAGATACGGCTGCTCCGGGAAAGTCATGGCAAACTTTTTCTTCTACTGCAAGGGGTCGCTACTTATTGACTTTCTGGAGCACGGCACCACAATTAGCACACGGCACTACACGGACATTTTTCAGATACTAAAGAGCTCCGTCGATTCTAAACGCCGAGGAACATTGACAGACTGCATCATTATCTAGCAGGATAAAGCCCACCCACATGTTGCTAGGACTGTTTAACTACGCTGTAGGTGTTTCGCTGGCAAACCCTTGCACACTCTCCATATAGTTCCGATTTCTCATCATGTTATTTCCATATTTCAGAATGAAATTTTCGCTCTGCAGTGGAGTGTGGGGTGATATGAAACTTCCTGGCAGATTAAAACTGAGTGCCGGAGTGAGACTCGAAATCGAGACCTTTGCGTTTTGCGGCCAAGTACGCTACCGACTTAGCTGCCGAAGCACGACTCACGACTCCTCCTAACAGCTCTACTTCCCGAGTTTCGGTGAAGTTTAGAAGTTAGGAGACGAGGTAATGCTGGAAGTAGAACTGTGAGGCCAGCTCGTCAGTCGTGCTTGGGTACCTCAGTCGGTCCGCTGTGGTCTGGTCAAAACCTTACGCCATCCCTTCACTTGTGGCGGTCATCTCATTAACTGGAAATGGGTGCAGCAGAGGCTGGGCCTGATTACCCGCAGCAGCCCAGCCAGCCACTGCACCGACATCCTGCTTTGGCCGGACACGAAACACTTTCCCGCTACCAAGAACAACACCGTGATGTGGCTGTAAGGGCAGTGTGTGACATATACCATCATCCACAATAGCGAAGATAATCTCATTAGTTTCGAGGCTTATATGAGGACGGCAGGTTGGAGAATGAAATGTTACTCAAATGTCAAGACGATGTTCGGTAACATGTTAGACATAGCGGCATTAGCCGAGCGGTCTGAGGCGCTGCAGTCATGGACTGTGCGGCTGGTCCCAGGGGAGGTTCGAGTCCTCCCTCGGGCATGTGATAATTTAGGTTAAGTAGTGTGTAAGCTTATGGACTGCTGACCTTAGCAGTTAAGTCCCATAAGATTTCACACACATTTGAGCATTTCTTTTTTTGTTAGACATAATTTTTGGAAAACAAGGCCTAGGGTAATTCTCGACGCCGGTAAGGGCACAAATCACATGCACGACGACATAGCGGACAAAATACACAACAAATAAGCGGATACACCTGTTTCCAGTACTGCCCCCAACTTCTCAACGGTATTTATTAACTTCGTTATGACGTTTTCCTTAATTTATGTTGCCTGTGCATGTCTTTGTTATTAGTTTGTATGCTCCAAATGACTTTCTCTGAAGAGTTTGGACGGTTGAGAATCAATTGACAGAACTGCAGTTCTAGTTAAGACAGTCAATTTTAATTCTCTGCAAAATGTTTGCGTTTTAGTTCCATGTCTCTGCCTGGACTGAAGATGCTATTGTCAGTTTCAAAATTTGTTATGTTTTATAAGATTCGGAACGGTACTAAGTATATTGAAATGTATTCTTCAATCTATTGTAGGACATAATCTGTGTTGAAACAGAAAAAAAGTCGGTAAAGCACTTGCCCACGTGCCCACGGATGGCAAAGGTTCCGAGTTCGAATCTCGGTCGGGCACAAGGTTTTAATCTAACAGGAAGTTTCAATTTCTGTATTAATAGGGTCTTGAAGAAAGATAATCGATGCCATCGATTTGCTTCGGACGAAAGGATAGACACCTGGATGCCATCATGGTCCTGTGGGCGACCGCAAATATTTCTTGCATCAAGGCATTGACTGTCTTGTCTCACTGTGGGATGAATGTATATACCGATTACTTTTGAAACAATTAAGACTTTACTTACTTTTCAGGGTTCTGCACCTCAATCTATAAAAACGGAAACCTTCTAAGATAGCTTTGTTTTCCGTCGGTGTGTCTGTCTGTCCGACTGTCCATTCTTCTCAGGAATGGGTACGCGTGTCAAGTTCACCTCAATGTCGCATATTAGAGTCTATTAGAGGCTATTGTCCCTTGGCGGTGCAAAAATGTTAGGCTTCTAAGTCAATTCAGTCAGAAGATAAGGCTATTTAAATGACGGATTTTGATACTCGAAAACTTACTCATCAAAAGCTATAGGATACTTCTTCTTGACCTAGAATTATGAAATTTGGCTGTAGACAAGGTTTTACAGCTCAATTAAGGGGAAGAGTTACAAAGTCATCGGTGAACCTCAACGTTTTTATTTCTTCTCCATGGACTTTAATACCTGCTCCGAATTTCTCTTTTGTTTCCTTTGCTGCTTACTCAATATACAGATGAAAAACATCGGGGACAGGCTACAAGCCTGTCTCACTCCCTTCCCAACCGCTGCTTCCCTTTCATGCCCCTCGACTCTTATAACTGCCATCTGGTTTCCATACAAATTGTAAATAGCCTTTCTCTCCCTGTATTTTACCCCTCCCACCTTTAGAATTTGAAAAAGAGTATTCCAGTCAAAATTGTCAAAAGCTTTCTCTAAGTCTACAAATGCTAGAAATGTAGGTTTGCCCTTCCTTAATCTATTTTCTAAGATAAGTCGTAGGGTCAGTATTGCCTCACGTGTTCCAACATGTCTGCGGAATCCAAACTGATCTTCACCGAGGTCGGCTTCTACCAGTTTTTCCATTCGTCTGTAAAGAATTCGCGTTAGTATTTTGCAGCCGTGACTTATTAAACTGATAGTTCGGTAATTTTCACATCTGTCAACACCTGATTCTGTTTGGGATTGGAATTATTATATTCTTCTTGAAGTCTGAGGGTATTTTTCCTGTCTCATACATCTTGTTCACCAGATGGTAGAGTTTAGTCAGGACTGGCTCTCCCAAGGCCGTCAGTAGTTCCAATGGAATGTTGTCTACTCCGGGGCCTTGTTTCGACTCAGGTCTTACAGTGTTCTGTCAAACTCTTCACGCAGTATCGTATCTCCCATTTCAACTTCATCTACATCCTCTTCCATTTCCATAATATTGTCTTCAGGTACATCGCCCTTGTATAGACCCTCTATATACTCCTTCCACCTTTCTGCTTACCCTTCTTTGCTTAGAACTGGTTTTCCATCTGAGCTCTTGATATACATACAAGTGGCTCTCTTTTCTCCAAAGGTCTCTTTTATTTTCCTGTAGGCAAAATCTATCTTACCCCTAGTGAAATAAGCCTCTACATCCTTACATTTGTCCTCTAGCCATTCCTGCTTAGCCATTTTGCACTTCCTGTCGATCTCACTTTGAGACGATTGTATTCCCTTTTGCCTGCTTCATTTACTGCGTTTTTATATTTTCTCCTCTCATCAATTAAATTCAATATTTCTTCTGTTACCCAAGGATTTCTACTAGCCCTCGTCTTTTCACCTACTTGATCCTCTGCTGCCTTCACTACTTCATTGCTCAGAGCTACCCATTCTCCTTCTACTGTATTTCTTTCCCCCATTCCTGTCAATCGTTCCCTTATGCTCTCCCTGAAACTCTGTACAACCTCTGGTTTAGTCAGTTTATCCAGGTCCCATCGCCTTAAATTCCCACCTTTTTGCAATTTCTTCACTTTTAATCTACAGTTCATAACCAATAGATTGTGGTCAGAGTCCACGTCTGCCCCTGAAAAGTCTTACAATTTAAAACCTGGTTCCTAAATCTCTGTCTTACCATTATATAATCTATCTGATACCTTCTAGTATCTCCAGGAATCCTACATGTATACAACCTTCTCTTATGATTCTTGAACCAAGTGTTGGCTATGATTAAGTTATGCTCTGTGCAAAATTCTACCAGACGGCTTCCTCTTTCATTTCTCTCCCCCAATCCATATTCACGCACTATGTTTCCTTCTCTCCCTTTTCCTACTCTCGAATTCCAGTCACCCATGACTATTAAAAATTCGTCTCCCTTCACTACCTGAATGATTTGTTTTATCTCATCACACATTTCATCAATTTCTTCATTATCTGCAGAGCTAGTTGGCATATAAACTTGTACTACTGTAGTAGGCATGGCCTTCGTGTCTATCTTGAAAACAATAATGCGTTCACTATGCTGTTGGTAGTAGCTTACCCGCACTCCTATTTTTTTATTCATTATTAATCCTACTCCTGCATGACGCCTATTTGATTTTATATTTATAACCCTGTATTCACCTGAGCAAAAGTCTTGTTCCTCCTGCCACCGAACTTCACTAATTCCCACTATATCTAACTTCAACTTATCCATTTCCCTTTTTGAATTTTCTAACCTACCTGCCCGATTAAGTGATCTGACATTCCATGCTCCGATCCGTAGAATACCAGTTTTCTTTCTCTTGATAACGACGTCCTCTTGACATTGTAATTCTCTCAGAGACAGCAAAGGGTTTGGAAGAGCAGTTGAACGGAATGGACAGTGTCTTGAAAGGAGGATGTAAGATGAACATCAGCAAAAGCAAAACGAGGATAATGGAATGTAGTCAAAAATAGGGCTATGAGCACTATGGGACTCAACATCTTAGGTCATAAGTCCCCTAGAACGTAGAACTACTTAAACCTAACTAACCTAAGGACATCACACAC
This sequence comes from Schistocerca americana, assembly GCF_021461395.2. NCBI lineage: Eukaryota > Metazoa > Arthropoda > Insecta > Orthoptera > Acrididae > Schistocerca > Schistocerca americana. Next base: position 1,004,917,836 of record NC_060119.1, read on the forward strand.
ACCCATGCCCGAGGCAGGAGTCGAACCTGCGACCGTAGCAGTCCCGCGGTTCCGGAGTGCAGCGCCAGAACCGCACGGCCACCGCGGCCGGCGGAATGTAGTCAAATTAAGTCTGGTGATGCTGAGGGAATTAGATTAGGAAATGAGACAATTACAGTAGTAAAGGAGTTTTGCTATTTGGGGAGCAAAATAACTGATGATGGTCGAAGTAGAGAGGATGTAAAATGTAGACTGGCAATGGCAAGGAAAGCGTTTCTGAAGAAGAGACATTTGTTAACATCGAGTATAGATTTAAGTGTCAGGATGTCGTTTTGAAAGTATTTGTATGGAGTGTAGCCATGTATGGAAGTGAAACATGGACGATAAAGAGTTTGGACAAGAAGAGAATAGAAGCTTTCGAAATGTGGTACTACAGAAGAATGCTGAAGATTACATGGGTAGATCACATAACTAATGAGGAGGTATTGAATAGAATTGGGGAGAAGAGGAGTTTGTGGCACAACTTGACAAGAAGAAGGGACCGGTTGGTAGGACATGTTCTGAGACATCAAGGGATCACAAATTTAGCATTGGAGGGCAGCGTGATGAGTAAAAATCGAAGAGGGAGACCAAGAGATGAATACACTAAGCAGATTCAGAAGGATGTAGGTTGCAGTAAGTACTGGGAGCTGAAGAAGCTTGCACACGATAGAGTAACATGGAGAGCTGGATCAAACCAGTCTCAGGACTGAAGACAACAGCAACAACAAGGGGAAGAAATCCGAAAATTGTTAATTTGTAATTATATAACACGAGAAGAATTTTCGTTGTGTTTTATCTAACTGTATGTTTGTTTGCCTGTTTGTTAAGACAGGTTTTCTCTTGGCGTATCAAGTTCACATATATGTCATATACTAAGATCTACAGTCACTTGGCAGTGTAAGAATTTTAACCTTCTAAGTCAATGCAAACAACATAGATGGCTATTTATGTTATATATTTTGATACTCGATAGCTTACTCACCGAAATCTATAGGGTGCTTCCTGTTGACCTAGAATCATGAAACTTGGCAAGATCCGAAAATTTATAATTTTCAGTTATATCACACAAAAACATTGTATTGTCATTTTTTATCCACTTGTCTCTCTGTTCGTTTGCTAATACCCTTTTCTCTGTGGAAATGGATGGCGTATCAAGTTGACATCTATGTCACGTACTAAAGTCTATAGTCACATGGCGGCGTAAAGAATTTAAGCTTCTACGTCAACGCGATGAGAGGATTCTGCCATTTATGTCACATATTTTGGAACTGGCGAACTCACTCATCGAAACCTATAGGGTACTTCCCGTTGACATAGAACCATGAAATTCGACAGGAATTAAGTTTAACAGTACAAGTAAAGCAAAAAGTCTGAAACGTGGCAAATCGTAAATATATCACAATTAAATATCTTTTTGCCAATGCAACATACAATGCATTCACCATTCGTCAAAGACCAATAGACGAACATAAAATGTAAGCTGTAGTCATGTTCTGCTGTGTAAATGTCCGCCCCCGGAAGCTGAGTGGCGCCGGCACGGTAGCTCTGCGTGTTCAGTCAGAGAGGCGGTAGTCCTCTGTAATAAAAGAAACTGAGCAAAGGAAACTATGATCAACTTGTGCGGATGTCCTGTGAAGTCAGCCCAGACCAAACGCAACGAACGATACTGAGAAGAAAAAAAAAAGTGGTGAGGACGGCAGAATGTCAATCCTAAGGGCCCGGGTTCGATTCCCGACTGGGTCGGTGATTTTCTCCGCTCACGAACTGTGTGTTGTGTTGTCCTAATCATCATCATATCATCCCCAACGACGCGCAGGTCGCCAAAGTGGCGTCAACTTGAGAGACCTGCACCCGGCTAGCAGTCTATACGTCGGGAATCCCTAGCCACACGACATTTTTATTTTTTACTGTTTAAATAAAATGTTTTATTAATTCTTCTCTCTCTACATATATAATCTGAAGTCCCCTAGTCGCTTCTTTTTGTGTGTATGGGGTAACCTGAGAAATTACTGCAACGATTTTGAGACTGGCATGGAATTCCCGGACCCAATATCTTGTCAGTATCGATACCGGTAACAGGCAAAGTCGTTGAGATTATCGATTCCCTGAGTAGCTGAAATATATATAAGTTATACATTTTTAAGTTTGTACGGAACCCTCTGTGCGCGAGTCCCACTCGCACTTGGCCGTTTTTTCCCCCATCTGTCTCGTTTTCATATTGCTGCCCCATGTGAAAAGTCAGTTTGCATTCACGTCGTTACTGCTAGGTAGGTGCCGGGTGCGCTCATACCCCGTCTAAAGGGCCGCCAACTGGTTGCCCTGTGGCCTCGCCGCCGGTCAGACCAGGCGCAGTCCTGCGGCTGAGGCGGGCCGCTGGTGGTTAACCGCGCCGCCGCTCCAGACCGCCTCGGCCACGGCCGGCCCCGCCGCCCCCGCCGCCCACGCCGCAGGGTCGCGCTCTGGCCTACAGCTGGGGCGGCTCCCTGCTGCCGTGTAAGGCGACGCCTGCCGCGGCTGTAGCGCCGGCGCGCTGCTCGTTAGCTCCGGGTAATTGCGCAGCCTGAACTCGCGCAGCCAGCCAGCAGGCCTTCTCGAGATACACTCCGCGCCTGCGTTCCGTGCCACTCGGGATGAGCGCGCGCCGGCTCATGCATGAAACGAAGCCTCTGTCCGAACGGCCGGCTCTCTTCCGAGACACTCAACCCTTAAGCTTTTGCTCGCACTCAGCTTGATACGAGTTTTCTCTCCTTCTCTTATACAGTGTGATTCAGGTAAGCAGTTTGCCTCAAAAATATCCTGAACCGCTTGAGATACGAATTGTGTGAATTTCTCACTAAATGACTTACAGCTTGAACGGTAGAAACATATTATTCACCATAGGCTTTATTCCTTTAATGTACCATGCATATAAAACGCGTACCGGACAGTTTAGTCCTTAGGCCATTTTGAGATATCTGCAGTATAATATCAAAAGTACTATAATAGGTAAGACATATTAATTGTATGCAGTCTAAGAAAATTTATAAGTGAAAATAATGAATATTCTTTATTTTTTTAAAAAAAAAAAACTTTCTTTTCCCGTAACGTTTCCTTTAGATGTTGTACTTAACTGCTGAGCAGTAATAACTGTTGGTTAGTCCTGTGTTGCGACTGTGAGCAGTGTCGTGAAACAAAGCGCAGCGGAATACTGAATTGGAAATAATGAAAACTTATCTTATTAAATGCCAAAAGTAACTAATTGCGTAGTCAGTAAAAACTATTAAACTCAATATTGAAATATATTACGAATATCTGTGTGGCATGAAGTGCAATTCCTGACTTTAAATGTCCATAAAAATAAAATACTCCTCTAGTCAGAAGAAAAATAGCTGCTTGAGATTACCTACACTGTTCACTGTAAATTAATCAGCTTGCCTAGCACTACGCCGCCTGATGAAGCTGACTAAGAGCTGTTTCCTCATGCGAATACAAAATCAAGTCTGCCCTTAAACAAAAGTAACTTACCTTATGCTCAGCTAAGTGCTTCGAAATAAACTACTCACAATTTTCTCTCTCCCTCTCTTTTTTTCCTCAGAAATAATCTCTGGCTTCGTGTGTCGTAAGGTGCAAAGCGTTCATGATAAAAATGTTCAAAACTTTCCTAAGACTGATGGAGGGAGATTTTACTTTAAAGAAAGTCGTTCTTGAAAAATTAAACTCTTATTATTGTCGAAAAAGACTGTACGACATAAGAAGTCCCTAACAATTACGAAATTCACTCAATACAAAAATTACGGACATTCCGACCAATAGTGTGACAGAATGAAAACAAAGAGATCGCATTAACACTAATCATATTATTAGCTCTATGAGGGACAAAGATTTCCTCCGATTGATAGTTCTGACAGATGAACATTTCATTCTTGCGCATACACTTGTTACCTCTAAAAATTCCTCAAAAAAATCTTCTCCATCAATAGACTCCATAACACATGTTTACAAACCAGTTTTCATCTCAGTAATAAAGCATTCCAGATAACTTCTCTGAGATTCACAGATATCAAATCTTCTAGTCTAAAAACTCCACTGCCCTCAACTGCGCTTCAAATGAGAATGTCCAGCGCTGCACGGCTGACAGGCGAGCAAACGAAGCACAGATAAACTTAAAAAACAGAGACAAGGATCTTTTTCACTACTGGTGCCGGGCGCTCATCTTTTCTCCACTGCAGTAAAGGTGAATTATTGACAATGGCCGAAAATACATGAAAACCTTACATGGTGAACAATGTCATGCTTCGCTATTAAATGAATAACTTTAACACTCACATAAATCGTCAGTTTCATAATACTATTTTAGCGAAAAGAATATTTCAGAGGATGTTGATGTTGGTTTTGTGGGACGCTGAACATCGTGGTCATCAGTGCCCATAAAAGTTCCAATCTTTGCATTTGCAGTCTCGCCACTACCCGAATGGTGATGAGATGATGACGACAACACAAACACCCAGTTCCTGGGCGGAGAAAATCCCCGACCCGGCTGGGAATCGAATCCGGTTCAAATGGTTCATATGGCTCTAAGCACTTTGAGACTTAACATCTGCGGTCATCAGGCCCCTAGACGTAGAACTACTTAAACCTTACTAACCGAGGTAGGATTCGAACCTGCGACCGTAGCAGCCGCTTGGTTTCAGAGTGAAGGGCCGAGAATCGATCGGCCACACTGGCCGAATCGAATCCGTGCTAGCAACACTAGTCACTAGACCACGAGCTACGGACAGTTTCAGAGGAAAAAAAATTACTGGACTGCTTATCCTTATACTGTAATACCGAATATAACAATTTTAGCGGTACTGTAAATAATTCTAACATTTCACAGTTCGGTGTGCCTTAGGATTTTAATCAAATATAGGAACTATTTCACTACAGTGGTCAGAGAGGATAATGTTGTGGCACTTTATGGTTTCTGTGTAATGACAACGAGCATAGAAGTCATTTCCAACAACGGCATATAAAACAGAAAACAATTTTTAAAAGGATTTAATGAGACCTCGTATCATCCTTGCAGCAATATTAAATGTGTGACTAAGGCTGTAATGGTTGTATGTAACGGAAAAGTAAGTTAGCTAAGAATTTTAATATGAATTGGTGACATGTACGCAAGACTGTGTTGACTTGACTACAGCTTCCTCTGGTGATAACTTTGTCTCTGCAAAATAACAGGCCTAAGCATATTCTTTGGATGATCCACATTTCCTGCGATTTGTAACGGTTATGTTTGTATACGAGTGCGTAAAAGTACATAGTATGCTATTAAACGAGTATACAAAGATTACTAAGACAGCTGTCAGTAGGCTTTTGCCTGCTGGCGCAAGCTGTGCTTGTAAGCTGACTGGTTTGTGCAAGACCGTATCTGTAACGTTTGACGTTCCCAGGGATAACTCAAGGGTGTAGTCAATGCACAAATTGCAACGGCCCAAGAGGATTTAAGACGTCCATTTTTGTAGTGTATGCAATGATACGGAGAGAATGTGGTCAGTCTGTCCAGAAGTTCTAGCATGAACAAGTGTCTGTCGCCACACAAAATGAAACAAGTTTTTTAAATGCGACAAACACTCATCACCACTATCATGTAGCTAATTAAAATCAACAATCGTAATCCGCACGGAATATGTTGCTCAGCAATGTGTCTTACCTATTACTGTACTTTTCATATAATGTTGGAAATATCTGGAAAAGGCGTAAGACCGAAGCTGGCCAGTTATGTAATTTTTATGCGTGGGACATCAAAGGAATAAACCCGAAAGACTACGGTGATTAAAATGGTTCCATCGTACAGACGATACTCGTACCTTGAGGTTGCGGACTCTGACATGAAGAAATTAACGACTTCTCGCCCGTTTTCGTTGCTATATTAATTATACAGATGGTATTAACTTCTCTTTTTCAAACGGAACCAGAGAAAATTCTCCTGCTCATATCGTTGTTCAAAAAGGGACGAAGTCAATGGTGTTGCACCCTTCCAAATTCGATCAGTAGTTTTGAAGATATCACACACGAAAAATTAGCATCTATGAGAGCGTTTGCTGTCTTAAGCAGACGTATGTGTTGTTATAGCTAACTGTCACGTCAAGATGACAGAATAACACAGCCTGACGTAGCTAAGATATACTGCTAACAAAGTAGAATAATCGAGAATAGTTTCGTTTAAAGCTGACACCAATCAGACCTTCCTACATGTGATTGGACCGATATACTACAAGAAAACCAAAGAGCGTGACGTCTGAGGATGATTCACCAGCTAACTACGATAACAGTTCCGCCCTTTTCTTTCAATAGCCTTGAAGGAAAAGTGAATGTCAAAAATTGATTGGATTTGTGAAACACTAATTTGAGATACGACGTTTTTTAATAATTTGGTGTCGTTCGTTTAATCTCAAGATACACACTTTCATTGCAAAACACCATAAACACAAGTAATAAAACAGAAACCACAAAAGAATGTCGATTAACAAACTCCCTTAAACTTCAGTTTAAGTCATTACGTGTTCGAAATTGCAATACACATCTGCAGTCGATTGTATGACGATTTACGGTCCAACTGAACAGATTCCTTCTGTAACATTGAATATGCTACGGAAACGCAATGTTTTAAATCCCCTTGGGTCGCTGGAAATTTTTCAAAGATTTCGCTTTTTATTTTATCCCTGAGAAAAATGTCCAGTGGTGTTAAATCAGACGAGCGTGAAACCCAAATGGTGACAACTTCACATCCTCTCCAGTGACTTCTGAAGGGTCTTCTAGCCCGAAGCTATTAGTGAGCTGGGTACCCTTCGTGCTGGTACCAGACACATCTACCTATTAGAAGTGGCACTTTCTCTAGGAGACTCAGCCGAATGTCAGTGAGAAATAGTAAGTATCCTCCACCTGTTAAGATTTCTTCCGCAAATGAGGAACAAATCACCCAGTCTCGATTAATATTGCACCACACGTTCACTCTGTACTACTGAGGATGTTCAGCAGTCTTTAGACAGTGCGAAATCTCTGCGGCCCAGTGATACATATTTCTTATATTCTGCACTCTGTAATTTGTACAGGTAGATTCATCGACAGAAATAACTTTTTGAAAAAACAACCACTGGCGACTGGAGTTTGTACCTATTACTTGAATGTCAAGAAGTGTTACAGTGATCAACACAATCGATGCGTCTGCAGCGACCGGGATGAAATTTGGTGAAGGACTTCACACTCTTTCCGTAACAGCCAGAGAATTTTTCTATCACCTGCTGATATGCTGCCCGCTGACCGCGTAGGTTGTCGGATTTTTCACCTGCTTGCAGGGGGTGTAATTGTGTAGTTGCTGAAAGAATTTTAGGTCAGAGTAGGCAGGGGAAACCTACAAAAGGTGAGAGACCTTTTTAGAAGTTAAATTGCAAATATATAGTGTCCACAAACCAGAAAAAGAGGCAACAGACAGTATTAGCATGGATGTCAATGTAAATAGGGAGCATCCATCCTTCTGTGTACAAGGAGACATAAACGACAAAGACACGAAATTCTAAGAAACAATACAATTGACTGTTGGATACCAGAGAGAGAGTGAGAATGATATCGGTGGCTTTAACTCGAGCATATTCACTGTCTACCACGAGAGCTGAGGCCAAGAAGTAGCAGTGATGGAAAGATGTAGCCGGCTACGTTACTGCCGTCGCACCCGCGAATCTGAATGCGAACGTGGAAATTCACGTAATGTGGCGTAAGCGACTCCAGCAGTCGCTACCAATTGCCAAATGCCATTCATCGTACACGGTGAGTACTGAACGATACGTGAGACTGCGTCGACATGTTGAAGGGACAATCGGGGCTAAAATGGGGGCCACTTTCACGATACTGTTGATTACGAAGCGCCACGTCTTGCGTCTCCGAAGAACTGAGTACGCGGGGGGTGAGAGCTGGTCTCCTCGTAGTTTTGTTAACACGAGCGCCTCCACAAATTGCTTTTCTGCGATACACAAGAAGGTGCCCCATACCAACTTAACAGGAGGGGGAAAAGTTAACGGTCCAGTGGCGTGTTTAGGCCGTCTGGAGGTTAGGTTACCGGGCCCATATGGCTGCCAACTTGGCCAGTAAACACCGTATTGTTGTTCCTGCTGGACGTATTTGAACCTAACGGCTATAAAACTCAAAGAAACCCATCAAATTTACTAATTATAATAATAATTAATCGGTGAATGGGAAAATTATTTTACCTCCTCCACTCGATAGTCCGACTTTAAGCCATAACTTCGGCGTGATTTAAAGTTATCAGAAAATTTGTCTTCATGTTCTACACCCATTAACGAATTTTTCAATTAATAGACTGACAGGCCCATATTGGGCACCAATCGACTCGTTATCTCACCAGCAATGTGAGTCACTAATGGGATTGTCCAAACTAATTTTCTATCAGACTCTCTCTTTCTGATTCTGGTCCTGCAGAAGGCAGTCTTTGTGGCTACGTCGCGTGCTATATCCGCACACAAAAAATCTACCTCCTGGTGAAGAAGCACATGATACGGATGGAAGTTGTGTGAGCCGGCCGAAGTGGCCGTGCGGTTAAAGGCGCTGTAGTCTAGAACCGCAAGACCGCTACGGTCGCAGGTTCGAATCCTGCCTCGGGCATGGATGTTTGTGATGCCCTTAGGTTAGTTAGGTTTAACTAGTTCTAAATTCTAGGGGACTAATGACCTCAGCAGTTGAGTCCCATAGTGCTCAAAGCCATTTGAACCATTTGAAGTTGTGTGGGAGCAAAATGCTGGACAGAGGTTTGAAAGGTGCTAGACGTTTTTCTGGTACTAACATGTAGGTCAGGGGCAACAGCTGCTACATCTATTTGGTTCGCTCTGCTCGTTGCAGACTTGCTCCTTACCCCATGCGTAGTATTCCAGTGCCCTTCCGATATCAATTTTCGAGACTCGCTGAGTTGCCATTGTTGTTGGACGCCTTCTGTCGAGATAACTTTGAGCGTGTAATTCGACTGTGTTCTCTTGTCGCACTAGGAAGCGACGTGACAAATCTTCCTTTGGAGGAAGTGTTGAAGCTGCCTCCTTTTCCGGAGTATGGCATTGTGAAGTACTTTTCACATCCTGAAGGATCTTCACTTTCACACCGTCTCCTGTAATCAGTAAGCCTAGGGTTTCTAACCCCATAATCATGAATGTATATTTTTCAGGCACTTCCGCTAGCAATAATGCGCCAAACCATTCATCGGCAGTCTTCAATTCAGTGTTCGTTAGTTGGCTTGATGGAGGTGTTATCATGATGACGTACTCTCCACGGTCTAAACTTACCTAGTCGAGAGGTTCGAAGTTCACTGAGTAATCTCACTCTTCTTGTGAGATCTCCATCTGCACGTCTTCTGTGTCACAACTTTCGTTATATTTACACAATTCACTGGGTCATTCAGTAATACCAACTTTGATCTTGCCTTGTGGTCCTTAATTGCGTACATTTGCTCATCGATTTCCAGTGTACCATTCACTATGTTCCATCAACTGTAAAAGTGTCAATGTACTTCTGTGGAAACGTCTGCACAACCGGCTCGTCCCGATAGCTCTGCGAACCGTTCACAATTTCGTATTCAGGAATATTCCGATGTTCCTTTTCTTCTTCACAAAGGAATACGTATTTCGAAAGTATTCACTGGTTTCTGGCTCCGTATCTTTTTAGAACTATCGCAGCCAAATACGTAATTCTGAACATTAAACTGTAGCAATGAGGCATTTGAGCATTCACGATTGCATAGAATCGGTTGTCAAGGAAACATCACAGGCTATAGAAAACACTGTATGCAGTTAAATCGACCCCAAGTTCTGGAATCTTGGTGTATGGAACATACAGGAAATGACAATGGGACTGATTTGATAATTGTTGAAGAGAGGCCGAGACCTCGTCAGTACATGGCAAGAATGGAAAACCAGGTTGTCATACCTACATGACTAGAGCACTAAATGGCTAATTCCAGCAGGATAGAGGAGGACTCCTTACTGTTATTCATATCATAATCGCCTTGAAGAATATATGGATCCTTGAAGGATCAGCCTGGTCCCTTGATCTGTCATCCACTGAACATGTGTAGGATACAAATGTAAGAGGTATACTTTCATACCGGTCTCTAGCATCTGTCTTTATAGCTCGGCAAGAAATCCTCAGTATGACAATCGAAGGTTGTGTGCTTCCATGCCACAATAAATACAAGATTGATTTTGTGCCCTTGAGGTCACACCTCATATTTAAGATGATGATCGACATCATTGCAAATTAGAATAACGGTTTAATTATTTAATACTCGTTATATGAACAAGCTCTCCAAAGCAGTTTGGTAAATATTGTATTGGAGGTTCATGGAATGACACTTCCCATTTCCGTCAGTGTTTCCTGTTACTAGTGCCATTCTGTTGGAGGACTTTGGGTTTAATTATTTAATACTCGCCGTATGAACAAGCTCTCCTAAAGAGTATCGTAAATGTCGCGCTGGAGGTTCATGGTATGACACTTTCCATTTGTGTCAGTATTTGCTATTACTACTTCCATTCTATTGCAGGACTTCTGTTACCTCACTTCTCCGATGCTATATTGTCAAATACTTCTGCTTTCTTCCCCATGTGTTACAACATCATTACAGTCATCCAAAACTATCTCTTGGCTATAGCGCATTTCCGTGGTTACTCAATTCTCCTTTTTATTACCCCATTTTGCCCTCTTAATCATGTAGCACGGCACACCTTGATGGGCGACTGTAATAGAGAAATCTACCTCATTGCTTTAATGCGTCCGCTAGAAGAGAAACAGATACCTTTAGGACCTGTCCTGAGCCACGACCACTCAACTCTTGCCCACAACTCATGGAAATGCCTTGGAGCTGGGTCCCATTCATTGCTGAATGGGCCTCATTGGTGTTCAGCAGGACAAAAGAGTGCTGATTTGGCACCAAACAAACACATTCGCGGAAACTTATTCAAACCATTCTGACACAACTATGGAACAATGACAAAAGAACGTCTTACTAAATACCGCAATCACTCGCAGGATGATGTACATAAACCGATACAGCTATCACGACAGTAGATTCAATGCTGCGGTATGATGGCAGGTATGTAAAGGATTCTACTTTCTCCACTTTAACTATGTACACATACCCGGTAAGCTAATATACCCTCGACCGCCCTACCCCCCCCCCCCATTCCATGGCCATTGTAGAAAGCGGAAGCCTGGTAGAAAGTGGGGTGCATCACTACAGATGGTTTATAAGCACTTATCGCCTCATCGCCACGTGTACTTGTATCGTGATAAACATTCGAGGTGACCATTACCCACTCTTCGAGTGTTCAATGACGGCTTTCATGCACCCATGCTAACTTTCTTATCCCATGACTGACGGTGAGCAACGGTACAGTTCCTGACGGTCGTTTCCGTCACGTATGCTGTTGAAAGGGCGAGCGATTTGCTGCGCTGTGGCCATCTACACGTATTTAAATTGTAAAAAATTTCGTCGAAAGGTTTTTGCTAGCTGTAGATGACTCTGCTAGCAGGAGAGTAATCAAAACGCTATGCGGAAAACTCTCTACCTTCACATCCACCGACATGGAGCACGCTGTGCATCTTTTATTTGATTTAACGTGTTATTCTCAAGTATTAACTTAAGGTTACTCACTTACTTATGCAGATATTTTAACCTCTCATCTACATTTAAATTGCTGCCTTTTTTAAAAATACTGTTTCGGGAATTACGTCATACTCACCTTCGACTCAGAATGTTATGTATTTGCACTGTTGGAATTTCGGCCGTACGCCGGTTAACAACTGATGTACATGTGCTGTATCACATGTTAAAATCTAAATCTCTTCTGACATGTAAACACCTCACTGTCATGTCTCTATCTTGGTGGACCTTTTAACTATAAAATGCGTTAATGTGCCCACACTAAACGAGAGTGATGCTTTTTTTTCTTTTTAAGTCATCAGTCTTTTGACTGGCTTGACGCTGTTCTGGCTTCCTTGACGCTGCCTGACACGAGTTTTCCTCTCCTGTGCCAACATTTTAGTCTAGCAGCATTTGCAATCTGCATCCTCAATTATTTCCCGATGTCTTAATCGATGTCCTGACATTCTGTTGCTTTTACTTGTAAATGTTTTCCATATATTCCTTTCCTCGGCGATTCTGCGCAGAACCTCCTCATTCCTTACCTTATCAGTCCAAGTAATTTTCAACTTTCTTCTGTGGCACCACATCTCAAACGCTTCAATACTCATGTGTTTCGGTTTTCCCACTGTCCATGGTTCACTACCAGACAATGCTGTGCTCCTAACGTACTTTCCCGGAAATTTCTTTTTCAAATTAAGACATATGTTGACACCAGTAGACTTCTCTTGTCAAGAACTGCCCTCTTCAACTGTACAAATCTGCTTTTTATGTACTCCTTGCTTCGTCCATCATGGTTTATTTTGCTTCCAAGGTAGCAGAAATTGTTAACTTCGTCTGCTTCGAGATAAACAATTTTTTATATTAAGCTTCTCGTTATTCTCATTTCTGCTGCTACTCGTTACTTTTGCCTTTTCCCGGTTTATTCTCGGTCCATATTCTATACATTAGAATATTCATTCCATTTAAACGATCCTGTATTTGTGCTCCACTTTCACAGAGGGTAGCAACACCATCAGCAACAGCTTATCACTGATAACCTTTCGCTGTGTATATTAAACCGGCTCTTGAACCTTTATTTTACAGCGTGTAAATAATATTACATATATTGTTGCCATTGTTAACATCTTTAACATGAACACCACCAAATTATTACTCCCATGATCTCCGGTGTCGTAGTGAGACGACTGCCGACAGTAAATGTTGCCTCCAGCTGATTACGTTGAACCATGACTTTCAGATACACAAAGAGTTCTCCACCTGTCATTAATATAGTGAATTCTTAACATAGGATATTTTCTTACCTAAAATGTATGATGTTCCAGGAACGCACGCTTCTGAGACTCAGGAAGGAAAGAAGTGGAAATTTTATATATCTCTAGACATAACAATTCCTTTGCGGTGAATATACGGGCGAGTAAATTAAGCCACAGATGTCTTAAATGTCTTTCCGATTTATACTCTCCATTTGGCAAAGTTGCAATCGGAAGCTCAGTATATCATCCGAGAGGTGATACCGGAGTAATAGCCGGATAATAAGTTGGGCTCTTTTCTTAATGGGGTATCGTCCAGTGGGCCATTAATAAAGCGCACCGCTCCTGCAGCCGACAGCCGCACAGGAAACACCGACGCAGTCCAGCAATTTTTCCCTGTGGAAGGGAACGCAGTAAACGAGTTTGTGACTCTCGTCAGCAATTAATGTTACACCTACTGACCAGAACACATATTTCGTCTCAGATGTGTAAACTAAGAATTGCTAATGCACCTAAGGAAAAACTGTCTGGAGAAAGTGGTCTGTAGCCTACTATTTACATACATAGAAAATAAAAAAGAAAGTAACAGAAGTATAGAAATTTGTGGACCTTGGAGTATTGGCGCCAGTGGATGTATATCTCTAATGTGTGTATCATATTTAGTTGAACGTTGTAGAATATTTTCGATTTATTGCCACATTATATTGCCCAGTGGAAAAGAGCATTGATGGGAAATTTGTTGGTTTGGGTCCTGTTCCTGTATTTTTTTCATTTTATTTCATCCCTTGCTGTGTTAAACATTTGATTATAAGATTTAGATAAATAAGTATTTCAACAATCCAGTTTAGATACGTACAATTAATATATTCTGTTTAATAACGATTACCACGCTTGCATGTCAAAAGGCTACAAGCCACCACATTACAGCACACTGATAAAATTTTGCATGAGCCACCGCTTTCATTCCTGGTACAAATTGCAATCCTTGCGCCAAAGTACCGTAGCACGCCGCCAGAGGAAGCAAAACAAAGTGGCGTAGCCAGTCGATAAAGTGAATGTAGAAGGTAACTTGTTTTCTGTGTTCTAACAGCGATACAACAATGTATGAAGCGCGTACGACGGCAGTGGGCATCGTATGACACAGTGAGTAGTTGGCGCAGGTATTTTCAGCGCTGTCAGACTAGTCGGTATTCCACGAGTGCTCACACCAATTCAAAAACTCCACCGAACTCAGAAAGAGGCGAATCCAATCACAGAGCTCTTCCTCAGTCACGTAGTCACCGTGGGCGGCTGCATCAATCATGGCTGCAGATTTAGTTTTTAGAGGTAATAACTGAAGTTTTCAAATGATAGAGCACAGAATCAGTTGTCCAAAATAAAAGTTTTATTGCCCAGTTTCATTGATGATACATGTCATCATGACTAATTTCAGGAAAGTTGTACTGCCATCTTCAGATCTGTGTTACAATTATGTTACATAGTTTTATAATTACCATACGTAATCCTGAAAAAAAAGTTAACTCAGTTTTACGTACCATCGGAAATGTGGATTATAAAGCCCGTTAGCACGTAACCCATTGGCTATTGAAAACATGGAGGCAAACTGCGAAATTAAGTATATTACGTAAAAGAAAGCGTCTAAAAAGTTAACGATGACTCCACCGTCATAGACTAAAATAATGTTTACCTCACAGAAAAGATACTTCCTTGCAACATTAAGTACACTAAAATAAAAGCCATAACTGCACAAGCAAGGCACAGAGGTGTCAAATACATCAGATAGAACACATACACTACTGTCGGATGTGTATATGTTGATAGCCGGCTCCGACTCCATACTGCAGCAAAGTTGCCAAAAGAACGACATAATACTACAAACCATCACCCGGTAGCAGCAGTCTCGTATATAATAACACTTAACGTACAAAACACGTTAAACAATAGACAAAGTGAACCAACCATTGTACGTAAATAACAAGCTTAGAAAATTATTGCCACATTATGGAGCATGCTGTGTTTTGCCAGCATCAAGGGATAACAGATTTTAAAGTTAAAATACAGTAAAAGCAATGTATCTATGTACACGGGGATAAACACCTAAAACTTGCACCACAGATGTTGCGAAAATGAAAAGTGCTGTTAACATGCGGTTTTCACAGACTGAACTGGAACTCAGGGGCTCATATTGTTAGCGAGTCAACAGATCGTAATAATACTTCTAACGTGCATTTTTTATGTATTCATATTAAGATACATGACGTCATACAATTACGAATTTTTTTCAGGTAACTAAAGAGGGGTCCGGAAAAAAAGTAGACACTCTTTGACAGTTAATACATCTGGAACAAAATGACAAATCCTTAACATTTTGCGCAGTTGCAAATCCATGGATTCCAGGCTGGTTTTAGCTTAGTGTGATGGCTGGGTGTTGTGTGCTGTCCTTAGGTTAGTTAGGTTTAAGTAGTTCTAAGTTCTAGGGGACTGATGACCATAGATGTTAAGTCCCATAGTGCTCAGAGCCATTTATTAGCTTAGTGACCAACTGAGCTTAAAGAAAACTTTTTATTCGTTCATGGGCTGAGGTCGAGTAACCCGTATATTACTCACAGTTTTGGACCTTTATTTTTGTCTTGGAGTGGGAGCTGAACTGTGTGATTCCACTTTAAAGATATTGTATACAACGAAAATGAGATGGAATGTCTAATTCACAAAAGACGTCTGTCGCTATAGGTACGTAAGATAACTTTCAAAGAATGAGCACGATGATGCTGAAGGGGGGAACTTTCATGAAATTGACCGAAAATGTCAATTCTAAATTTATTTTTTATTTATCAATAGGACTCATGAACAAGTTTCCAAAGTTTCAATGATGAAATCGCACCAGAAGTACCTAAGAAATAATTAAACATGTGACGCGACCATCCTGCCACGACCACTTTTTGAAGCAACACTTCATTACTATCTCGATGAACAACGACTCCGTGGATTACTTTCTAGGAAATACGAGTAGCATACATCTATAAGACTGTAATATGTATTCTTAGGTTTCACAGATAATCTGTAACGCTGTTCCGTCTTAGAAACAACAACAAACCAGTTGTTTTGTTTATCAAGAAGCAAATCTTGTTTGGCCTTGTGCTACTGACGGATTTTATCCAGAACTACAACTTACGGTGCATTTGTTGTATTTAATGATAGGAACGTTGGGAGGATGAAGGTACTGGAGAGAATCAGCTGTAAGACAGGAAATTTTACTAAAGACATCTGGAGAAAAATAGATTTACAACGCCCTTCTACGAACCTGAGTACTAATCTATGGCCTTCTGAAGAGGTGACATAATAAAGAAACATAAGGTTTAAACTGCATGTTAATTACAGTTTATGAAACTTTTTCTCAGAGTCAATGAAAACTAGAACTATGAAATTTTTTACACTTATTTCTATAAGTCCAATAAATGTTTTCTCAAGAGAAAATTTAGAAATTCCTGGTTAAGCTGAGATGTGGGGCGAAGTGCTTGGCATTTTGCGTGAACTTTGTATTATACTTTCAGAATTATAGTTAAAAAATTATTCCAATTATACCACTCGGTATATTAAAAGACCTCATGAGAGAAGCTTGCTGTATGCAAAGAGATTAAACAGGGAAAAGTTTGTAGAAATCTCCTGAGTAGTTTGTCAGAAAAAGATACATATATTATTTGGAAATTTTTGTAGAAATCTCCTGAGTATTTTGTCAGAGAAAGGTACATATATTATTTCTGGAAAGTAAAACTTATCAACTTCACAACGAAATTTAAATATATATCATCCAAGGAACTTGACAGTAAATGTGTTAGTTTCATGAAAAGCACGCTAGTAAATTTTATTGTCGTTTCTTCAAACTCGTGGATTTGGTGCATCTATTAAGGAGTGCGTATTTTTCATGACGGTTAGCACTCAAGAGAAAAATGGTACTTATATTTTACATCTACATAAAATATGTAATTATGATGAATTCTTCTCGGGCAATCAGCCGAGTGGTGGCTGATAACCCCAGAAGAATTCATCAGGGGAATACGCCGAGAAGGACTGCAATCGCAAATATGTAATTGTGTTTCTCGTGATAAATTCAGCTAAAACTATTTTCAGATAAAGAATGTTGTGTTGTTAGTAAGACGAAAGATACATTTATTTAACATATGTAGAGGAAGGAAAGTTTTCTACCTCGCCGGGAAAATAAAACAATATATTTAAACACAACTGTTATCCAACACAATTTTTGCATTATTCGTACAGCACTGTTTAGCTCGCCAGCATCAGGAAGGTTTCTGGATGATAGCATCGAATCACTGCAAACACACCGTTAAAGGGGGCAACTTTGTGACTAAGGTATTGCTTTGTGACAACAGCTCACTCTAGCATTTTATTCTTAAATATTATAAACAGGGTTAGCACCAATAGATAGCTCTGTGGCAGTGTGTTCTTGCGTAGTGCTGCCATTAAGAGTGGTGGTTACAAGTACGTGCATCACACCTGAGCTAGTCCCACAGAGATAGTCCACAGAGCTACTTTGTTTGTAAGTGGAAAACCTTGTTTGTATATTTCTTGACAACTTTATTCTACTGCCTGTAACTGTGAAGAGCTGAATAACGGAAAGTATGTAAAAATAAGTAAGTGAAATGTGCTAATCACTCTGTACCAGAATAAAAATTTCACTAAAATTTTCGTCAGTCACCAAAAAGTGAAGAAAACTACTTTCGTAGATTAAAGGGACAACCTCGAGACAGCACACATACCTACGCAAACATGTGAAATAATTGAAAATATAGAAAAAAAATCTTATTAGTGAAGTTAGGTAAATGTATTCGCGTTTGAAAAATGAAGATGACAACCTTTACAAATTTACAGTAAATTCCAAGCAATTGTGGATTCACCTATAGTTCACCGGAGAAAAATTACGGTGAGAGGAAAGTGCGCTTCACTTAAAAAAATGGCTGGTACAAAAGTTCTGAGACGCAGTATATTTGTTTGGAAATCCGTGTAAGACGTAGCCGATCACATATCAAAAATAAGGTTTTAATCATCTGCGTTATTCGTTTCAAAGTCATGGCTCTAATTACTTACATTGTATTAAAAACTTCACGGTAAGCTCCACGCCAAAGTTTTTCCGTTTGATTTACTATTATTGCACAATATTTAATGTTTTACATACTTTAGAGAGAGTAAACGTTGCTCATTTAGTTACGGCATGGTAACTGTGGGTTATTAAAATTCTTGACGTTAACGAGTAGTCAGTATATGAGAGAGATTGACTGGTAGGCACCTGCTGACTTTCGTGTTGTAGTTGTAACTGGATTTATTTAACTAAGCACGCGCACACCGTGCAGTAGTCGGCCTGATGAACAAATAGTGAAAAGAAAAAGTTGTGACGTCAGTTAGCGGATAACCATGACAGTAATATCTGTGATTTTTGTTTACAAATTATTTAAAAAACTTGATCAGCAAATAAATAATGACATCATATTTGTGAAAGACGGCAGTGGAAGAACAATATTTGAGCTATTTCTTTGCTCTTAGATCGCACCATCAGTCGATGATGACTATCATCAGAACCAATGACAAATAATATAAGTTATTAACGTACTCTTAGTGAAGAATTAATGTTAATAATACTTTCATTCAATGTAGACAATCCAAAATCTCTCTGTCAACAACTTTTTTTTTTTTTTTTTTTTTTTTTTTTTTTTTTTTTTTTTTTTTTTTTTTTTACAAGAGTGTTCTTCCACATTTCATTTCTGATTCCCCACGTTCTCTCTTCTGAAGTCTTTAAAAGTAATAGAACAGGAACCTGTTGTTATCCGTGTTATAGAAAACTTTTTGGGCAATAAATAATATCTGAGCATCATAGAGATGAAGAGAGATATTTGTAAATAATTGAATAAATATTTATAATTTTTTTATGTGTGAAAGTGCCAGATGTAAGTAATCTTTAGAGTTATCAGTTAACCGCCGTACATCTTCATTACAAACCTATCTTCTGTGCTGTATCCTAATTTGGTACTCAACCAAACATGAAACTGCAACAAAAAAAAGTAAAATATTGATTTAGGTGGACAAGCTCACAAGCAGTAACCTTACATCGATACCCGAAACAAGCCTGTTCAACTGCTCCAAATCACTCGAACCGTAAAATCTTTGTTTATTGCAACCAGAATTATACGAAATTAGAATCAGAATAAAGAAATATTTTTTTAGAAAATATTCATGAGAAGAAAATATAGGTTGGGGAGAAACACGATAATTTCAAAAATTAGGAGGCAGTGGGTGAGAGAGCTGAAAAGTCCACTGTGACTGGAAAGTGTGACACAGAGAATTTCACTATGAATGGGAGGAGAGTGGCACAGGATGCAAATTAAGGAAATATAAAACCACGCGGCAGACTGAGGGCTCCACTCACTTGCAGTATCTGAACATATAAGTTGGTCCTTTATGTTAAGAAGTACTTTACCAGAATTGAATTTTTTCTTTTTTTCTTGACTGGTAGCCTTAGGGTCAGAAAATAAATGCGATTTTGATGTTTCACGTTGGCAGTCGTATGGAGGTTTAAGGGCTATTCAACCGGCGGAGCAATAGAGAAGAAACAAAAGCTAGGCCTTCAGCCTCTGGGGAAATCGAAGGGAACGGCAGACTCGCTCGATCGCTCGATTGTGCTGATGGAATCGCACTCGAATCCGGACTGTTCGTAATTACTTCGCATTTTCCAGCATGAGGCTCAAGAGTGGAATAGTGAAAGACATGGCTCAGCAGTTTCCCTGTGGTGTACTCATGTGCATTAATAAAACATACAGCTCTTGGTAGGAGCAATAAAGGTGAAACTGTAAGAACAGGGAAAGATTAGAATACATAAAACACCACACGCTCACACACACACACACACACACACACACACACACACAGAGAGAGAGAGAGAGAAGGAGGGCGGGGAGTGGTGGTGGGAAAGCAAACAGAGGAAGAAGTGGGGGAGAGGGGGGGGGGAGGATGGAAACAGTTTTTCGTTTAATGAAGTATGGTGGCAGGTAAGATCTCTGTTTAATTGAAGGTTATCTATACTCGTGTTCAGCTCATACTCAAACAGTTCTATCAATTATAAATATAAGATGCTTCTGAAATACTCACTAGTTACTTTGAAATGGGCTATGACTTCGATGGCAGATTACGGATAACAATACAATATACTTTAACTTAATATCTTCAATTGTTTTACCTACGTTCGCCATCTTTGTTCGTTAGTTCACATAAGCGTAATGAAAGATGCTGAATTCTATTTAGTAATACCTCTTGGTCATTGCACACTGACGGAAAAAGACTCACAACATCAAGGAGGAGTTGTACGACATAACAAAAGTTGGTAGTGAAAGGAGACTGCACTATTTACCATGACGATTTTCAGATACTTTTTGCCATAGTTATGAATGAAGTTGTGAATTTGATAAATGTACTCAACCTCTTTAGTATCGATATAAACATATTCTTTGTAAGTCTGTTACTGGGACCAGAGACGTTGGTCAGGCACGTTACTTCTTTTGAAAAGAGTAGCAGTCTGTGTTTGTTAGACAGTCTGGCAATGTAATTGGTCTGAAAAAGATGGAATGTGGCCTGCTGTGCAGTGGAGGCAGCAGTATTTAGAAAGGATTTTTCAGTAATACGTTTTTGATTAAAAATACTGAGTAAGTGTGATTATATAAATGAAGGAATTGTGTAAGCCAAAGTGTACGGTTATCCAGGTTTTTTATATTTGTAATTGTATTGTTTCTTACGGTTAGAACATTGCGTATGATTGAAGTTTGACATAGAAATTTTATAAGCAATATATTGTTTCGTCTCATAATTGAAACATGTGTCGAGGAAAGTAATTGAACACATGGAAATTATTAAGAAAGCTTTTTGCTAACTTGTAACTTGCGAGAAGTTTATGAAAGGGTGCATAGCATCTAATGAAGCATAGTTCCACATCGTTTCTTTATCTCATTTATCAGTCGTTAAGTTTAGTTCCTCTTTTTTCAGTGTTTACGTTTATGAATCTCTTTGGTACACTCGCATTGCACTTCACGAGTTGTGTGCTGAAGAAGCATTTTTATGAAAAGTAATAAGATACCGTCTTGCACTGCACATCCCAAGTACGATGAATGAACTTTGATTGTTGACGGATTCATTATTATCTCAATAGAAGCAGGGTCCAGGACAGACGAACGATGTCAAAGAAATCAGTGAAGAACTTTTGGAGGTATAACGTTTTGACAAACGAACATTTTCATTTTTATTTATGTAGATTTTATGGTGACACACTAAATACATAACAGGTTAAATATCGAGTTGCTCGCACTACATAATTTCAGATTACACATACTCACAAATGTGTCAAAATTTCAACGGACAGCTACCAACCTAGTGAGAGACAAAAAGAGAGACATTAGGTAGCTAGATAGACAAATAGACAGAAGGGGGGAGGATTATAGATAGAGAAACTTGTTACAGATCTGGGAAATCCACTTAAAACTTTTCTTTTCACTTTATTCGTGACGTATTTCCAATATCGCAGTGCTCAATTAAAGCTGGAGCTAGATAGTTCGTTAGCTTCAGTGAGTTAACTACTGTAGACCGCCGTGTTCCAGCGCGGATTAGAAGCGTTGACGATGTTAACCGCAACGCAGGTGTTACAAAGATTAACAGCTTGCACTCCCAATAAATACAATGTTATTACCCTGTGCTTTCTGTGATCTGTGTCCTGTCAGCAGGGGTTTTGAAATGTGTTAGTCTGTAACGGAATTACGACTGAAACTCGCATTACCCTTTCTCGTTTGCTGTTTGGGAAAGCTTGTGTGGCCTACTTTCGGCTGCAGAGAGAATCAGTTTATTACAGGATTTGAGGCAAATGTCACATAGCATCTGCTACCCCACACTGTACTCCCGTCTTTGAATGACTTGTCCGGCGTTGTCTACAGCGGGTGGTAAAAATTGGAAGTAGCGTAAAGTGGAAGGGACAGTGCGATTTGCCTTTCTTCGTAAATTAGTTCTATGTAATTCGTTACTATCGAGAGAGGATTTTTTACAATTAATGACTGCTGTAATTGTTATATGTGGCAGCATGGCCTCACGAAAACTGCGCGGTACTTATAACGACATGTGGACATAGATGTGACAGCTAGATAATAAAGAATCACACGGTAAAAATAACGGGTGTTCAAAAAGTCTCTCCGAAGTGACGTATTATTGTTAGACGCGCGTCCTGTATGCCGCAGTGAATATACCGAAATGAAACTCAGAGAAATACAAGTTATTAATTTATTGAATATTCATTTTTACTTACAAATTTTCACATTTAATATTATAAATGTCCCCCCTGTTGTTGAATACACAATTTGATTCGTCTAATCATGTTTCCAAACAGAATCAGTAACATCTCTTCTGTAACAGAAGCAGTGAAAGTGGATATTGGTTTTCAGTTCATCGATGGATTTTGGACGTTTTTTATAGACAGTTGCTTTCGCTGCACCCCAAAGAAAAAGTCAGGTGGTGTTAGGTAGGCGATCGTGGAGGCCAAAGTTCCTGTGAAACACAGCAAGCAGTGACATTGAAACGCAAGCTGTATGCGCGGTTGCACCATCTTGTTGAAAATAACCGTTCAGTGTTTCACTTAACACAAGTTATACGAATGGGTACAGAATATCACTGCAGTATCGTTGTGCGTTTATTGTTTCGTTGAAAAATATGGGACTCACAATCCGACGTCTAGAAATTGCAATCCAAACTCCAATTTTCACAGAATGAGGTGGTTCCTCATGTATACACAATGAAATTACAGTGCTCCACATACGAGACTTTTGCGAGTTCATGTACCCGGATAAATGAAACCACACCTCATAAGTGAAAACGTTTCATTAGGAATATCCCTTCCATTTTGTTGAACGAAATTTTTGAACCATTAACAATAATGCAGCCTCTTGCCATGATCAGTATTTTTCAGTTCTTGCACGACTGTCACTTCGTATGAGAAAATTTCTAATTTTTCCTTACAGCTGTGTGGGCCGTTCCGACACTAACAACGCTTTCCTGGGCGCGTTTTCTTACTGATTTGTTCGGACTCATGGACATTTTATCGGAAATATCGAGTAGTTTATCCTCTGACAGAGCGCTAGGACGACCACTTCTCGGTGCATCTGTCACTGAACCCGTACTTCGAAATTTGTTAATCAAATCTCGCACAGTATCGCAGTGTGGGAGTGTTGACTACGGGAAAACAGAATTAAATGTTTGACGAACTGAAACTGTGTATTTACCGCCACCTTTGAACACGTGTCCGACTAGAAACACACGTTCTTCAATGGTCAGTATTTTAGCAGTGACAAAAATGAAACAAACGAACAAAGGAACTAAACTTAAACGTTCACGTCAACGCGTAACGACACACACCGACGATACTACTGACGCTGGCTGAGATAAACGAAACAGTGGAATGTTGAGAGAGTCCACCTGAAGGGAATTAACCCAGGCCGGCGAACAATCATACGGCACGGGCGGCTAACAATCATACGGCAGTGCGAACAGACTTTTTGAACACCCCGCGTTTGCCGCCCAGCTTAAGGAGCATGCTGATCGCTCTGAAGCGCTGGCTACGGTGTGACAGTGAAGAGCGCTGTACATAGAGGTTTGTGCACCTAGGAACGAATATTTGTCAGTCGGTATTTAAATCTATTAAAAGATTTTAGAATCACACGAAGGAATGCGGTAGGCATGACGTGAGGTTGTGTTTGGAGCAGTGTTTCCTAATATTTAAAGTTCCACAACTTAAATGCTCTATAACACATGGTCCACTGACATTAATTTGACCACGAGTCACGGGTCTCAATAACCACTTTTGCAGCGCAGACATGCAGTACGAGAGTCAGTGAGGTTCTGGAACGCAGCGAGAGGGATGTGGAGCCATGCTGATTCCACTGCCGTGGCCAGCTGCGCTAGGTTTCTCGGTTGGGAATCCATGGCGCGAACAGCCCAACGGAGGTCGTCCCCACTGATTCTCGGTTGGGTTTAAATCCGGGAAGTTTGGTGACCGCGTAATATGGTAGACTCAGCCTGGTGCTCCTCAAAACATGCGCGTACTCTATGAGCTGTGTGAAACGCTGCAGTTTCCTGATGGTAGGTCAGATTGTGAGAACAAAATGTATCTGGAAATGGAAAAGGTCTCCAAGGATAGATGCATACTTTTCTTGGTCCACTGTGCCTTCCAGAATGACGGAATGATGTGATCAACCTTAGAATGCCACGAAAATATTTTCCAGACCATAACGCTCCCTCCTCCGGGCTGAACTCTTATGATCATTCCAGAGGTTGAAAATACTGCTACAGTTGTTCCTTTTATTTGATACACGACCAGTTTCGGGTTCTTATACGCCCATCTACAGGTGTCGTAACTTGCTGCTGTGACACCGAGCGCCGCGGTGAACATGTACAAGGCGCCGTGAGCAACCAACGAGCTCAGAGCATGGACTCCGACAGGACTGCTTTTGACTGTTGTTAAAGAGCCATAAACGCCAACTGTCACCTGTCCGACGTAGCATTTATTGTGGTTCTTCTGAAGAGGCAACGTGTTGCCATTCAGCTGACGTCCAGTTGCGCTACTGGAACTATAATATCATTCAGTCTTGGTCGTCGATTAACAGCAGTCAGCATGGATACATGAATCAGGCACTTGCTGCGAAGGTCTGTTCTCAGTAAAGTGCTCTGTAAGGTCATTGTGGAGACATTGTTGAAGCCCCTTGGGTCATCTGAGCAGTCAACGGCATAAAAGTACCTACACGCACACGGTCTCAGCGTTTACTGCCAGCCCACCCACGCGGACCGGTATCTGCACGCTAGCAGCTACCACGACCCAGCGCTGGAACTGTCTGTTCTGAGGACCTTGGTGCAATGAGCTGAACCGTCTCAGGCGCCATAAACCTGCCGACGGAACTGAGCCACTTAGGAAAAGTTTTCAAGGAAAACGATTACAGCAACAGACAAATTTCGCAAGCAGTTTGAGCCAAGTCGCGAAAGCAGAGGACCTCCGAAGAAGACACGAAGAACGTGGTTTTACCGTTTTGTGGATCAATAACAGGGAAGATTAGCCGGCTTCCGAAGAAATATAAAATAGGTACAATCTTCAGGCCCTCAGCAAAGATCCGGCAACTAATGAAGCCTGTGAAAGACCATGTAGGCCTCAGGACACCGGGGATATGCAAAATACTGTGTGGGTGTGGGTAGTTTTATGTCGGTCAGACTCCGTACTATTTAACAGCGTCGCACGAAACACGGAAGTTGTTTCTGCCTACACTATTCCGAATAATTAGCTGTAGTGGAGCATGCACTGAAGAATGGACACCGAATTGCATTCGACGATACTTCTGTTATTAAACGGACCAATGGATTCCGGGTTAGGGTAATACAGGAAGCAAGAGAGATAAAAATATCGGACAACACCCTCAATAAAAACAGTGGACTGCACCTGAGTACGGCCTGGAATACCGTGATCGTGGAGTTGAACAGGGCGCGGCGGTCGCGCAACCGAAACGTTGTCACATGTGGCGCGGGACTAGGCCGGTGATGTCACTGACGACGGTTCGGCTATATACACTACTGGCTATTAAAATTGCTACAGCAAGAAGATGACGTGCTACACCCGCGAAATTTAACCGACAGGAAGAAGATGCTGTGATATGCAAATGATTAGCTTTTCAGAGCATTCACACGAGGTTGGCGCCGTGGCGACACCTACAACGAGCTGACATGAGGAAAGTTTCCAACCGATTTCACATACACAAACAGCAGTAGACCGGCGTTGCCTGGTGAAACGTTGTTGTGATGCCTCGTGCAAGGAGGAGAAATGCGTACCATCACGTTTCCGACTTTGATAAAGGTCGGATAGTAGCCTATCGCGATTGTGGTTTATCGTATCGCGACATTGCTGATCGCGTTGGTCGAGATCCAATGACTGTTAGCAGAATATGGAATCGGTGGGTTCAGGAGGGTAATACGGAACGCCATGCTGGATCCCAACGACCTCGTATCACCAGCAGACGAGATGACAGGCATCTTATCCGCATGGCTGTAACGGATCGTGCAGCCACGTCTCGATCCCTGAGTCAACAGATGGGAACGTTTGCAAGATAACAACCATCTGCACGAACAGTTCGACGACTTTTGCAGCAGCATGGACTATCAGCTCGGAGACCATGGCTGCGGTTACCCTCGACGCTGCATCACAGAAAGGAGCGCCTGCGTTGGTGTTCTCGACGACGAACCTGGGTGCACGAATGGCAAAACGTCATTTTTTTCGGATGAATCCAGGTTCGGTTTACAGCATCATGGTGGTCGCATCCTTGTTTGGCGACATCGCGATTAACGCACGTTGGAAGCGTGTATTCGTCATCGCCATACTGGTGTCTCACCCAGCGTGATGGTATGGTGTGTCCATAGGTTACACGTCTCGGTCACCTCTTGTTCGCATTGACGGCACTTTGAACAGTGGACGTTACATTTCAGATGTGTTACGACCCGTGGCTCTACCCTTCTTTCGATCCCTGTGAAACCGTACATTTCAGTAGGATAATGCACAACCGCATGTTGCAGGTCCTGTACGAGCCTTTCCGGATACAGAAAATGTTCGACAGCTGCCCTGGCCAGCACATTCTCCAGATCTCTCACCAACTGAAAACGTCTGGTCAATGGTGACCGAGCAACTGACTCGTCACAATACGCCAGTCACTACTCGTGACTACTCGTGACTACTGTACACGCTATCCAAGCTCTTTTTGACTCAATGCCCATGCGTAACAAGGCCGTTATTACGGCCACAGGTTGTTGTTCTGGGTACTGATTTCTCAGGATCTATGCACCCAAATTGCGTGAAAATGTAATCACATGTCAATTCTAGTATAATATATTTGTCCAATGAATACCCGTTTATCATCTGCGTTTCTTCTTGGTGTGGCAATTTTAATGGCCAGTAGTGTCATTAAGGCAACG
Source organism: Schistocerca americana (assembly GCF_021461395.2). Classification (NCBI taxonomy): domain Eukaryota; kingdom Metazoa; phylum Arthropoda; class Insecta; order Orthoptera; family Acrididae; genus Schistocerca; species Schistocerca americana. Next base: position 1,004,944,803 of record NC_060119.1, read on the forward strand.
GCATTCAGACGGCGATCGACCACTTGACAGTGGCAGAGGAGATCTCTGCCGAAAGCTCATCTGTAGTTAACCATTTGACATGGCTTGAAACCCTAAAATATTTTATTAAAATTCTGTGTATTTTTAAAACTAGTTATGTAACTTGTGAACGGTTAAGTCATACATTGACGATTGTGCTCCATCTTGCCTTGAAACAGAAGAAGGTTTTCTACCGTTGGACATGTGATACTGTATTTGAAAATTATATGAGTTTCTTTAACATCCTAACAATTTTACCTCTGTGGAACGTATCTTGAAAATGGAAATTTCTGTCACCTGCCAATAACTTCTGTTTCAAAAAGTTTTTAACTTGTAACTGGTTTTTGAAAGTATTCTTTATCATCTTATTTCATTTACTGGTAGTCGGTCTGCAGTATGGAGTGGGCGTACTCCATGGTAGAGAATGCCAATTTATTTCATTTGCTTTAGCACAAGCACTTGCTTACGTATTAAGTATCCAATATATTGGGATGTTTCCCAATATGCTGTAAACACATTGATAGAAGGCCCCATGTTCTTCTTGACATATTTTTGTTCAAATGTGTGTGAAATCTTATGGGACTTAACTACTATGGTGATCAGTCCCTCAGTTTACACACTACTTAACCTAAATTATCCTAAGGACGAACACATACAACTATGCTCGCGGGGGGACTCGAAACTCCACCGGGACCAGCCGCACAGTCCATGACTGCAGCGCCGTAGACGGCTCGGCTAATCCCGCGCGGCGACATATTTTTGAACATGGCCATGATATAGTGTGAAATGCATCCTCAATAGCACTGCGCAGTTCATCGTTTGTAGCATAATGATGTGCAGATACATGCGCCTTAACGAGTTTTCAGGCGTGGTGAGGTCAGGAAGTATTGGTGACAATTTCAAGGGAGCTGGCATTGCTGTCCACCGACCTGGATAGCATTAATTGAGGAACTCGAGCGCTGGAAGACTGTAGTGAGCACGCGCTCTCTCTTGCAGCAACCATATACGTTCCGTAGGGCTCCATTTCCGCAAGCTGAGGTATTAACAATGATTATACTGTGTGTAAATATTATGTGCCATTTACAGTATCTTAAAAAGAAGTATGGTCCAAGCAGATGTTTTGATGTCAATGCTGCCCATATAACTACGTGAGGCATATTCCTTTCTGACTCGATTGTGTAATGAAGATTCTCTGTGGCCCAAACGACAAAATTTCTAGCACACGAGCTGCTAAAAAAAGCATATTTATCTGAAAACATAACCTAGACACTGTTCAGCGCATCTGTAAACTGAGTTAACAAAGAACGACATGCTAAAATGCGCATTTGCCGACACGTCAACTTCATAGGATGATACGTCGATCGAAGCAGAGACTGCACCACATGTTGCTTCTCGTGTCTTCTTCCTGCCACTCCGCGGCCTGTCTTTAACACTGTCAACAGCAAAAGCAGGTCTTTTTTAATCCAGAAGTGTTGCCTTTCGCGGTAGAACGTTATTAAATCGTTCCGTAAATGTTCCCACAGGCTGTCTCAATGTCTGCCCTGTGTGTTGTCGTTTGTGCACCCACACACTTGTCAGTAGGCGCTCCTCATTAGTGAAATTATGACCGCTCACATTTGCCATGGCTACAAATTAACAAATTAAAACTCGACTGCGGCTGAGACTGCGAAAAATGTAAACATGAATTCCAACAATTGATTACAACAACTGATAAGAAGTTAACACAGCTACCAACCGTCACAATAGCGTTTGATACGAAACAGCGGTTTCAAGGTTACGTGGACTACTCGCTCAGCATGTAAAATAATAATCTAATAAATACAGTAATGACGAGATTTTCTCTATATCAACAGATTATTTGTTCCTAGGTACATGACCTTGTTGACCCCATGGAATAGTTTTTCACATCTGGAAAAACCTTGCTTAACTAGAGTTATTTTTGTAACTTCAGAAAACAATTGCAGAATACATTTGCGAATGCTATCACTTCAAAACACAATAAGAAATTATAGTAAGTCCTTATCACAGTGATAGCTAGACGCGGAAGTCTGAATAGAGTTCCAGGATACAACAGTCTTCGCTATTGGTTAAAATGGTTCAAATGGCTCTGAGCACTATGAGACTTAACATCAGAGGTCATCAGTGCCCTAGAACTTAGAACTACTTAAACCTAACTAACCTAAGGACATCACACACATCAATGCCCGAGGCAGGATTCGAACCTGCGACCGAAGCGACCGCACTGGTCCAGACTGAAGCGCCTAGAACCGCTCGGCCACTGCACCGGCTCGCTATTGGTACTAGTGGGTCACATGAACGTCTGGTCGTCCACCGCTAACGGGAGTCATGGCAGTGACGCGATGTATATGTGTTAGCTGGTTGTGCAGAACCATCGCAGGAAAGTGGGTCGAACTGCACACGCGACAGAATGACAAAATGGTTCAAATGGCTCTGAGCACTATGGGACTCAACTTCTGAGGTCATCAGTCCCCTAGAACTTAGAACTACTTAAACGTAACTAACCTAAGGACATCACACACATTCATGCCCGAGGCAGGATTCGAACCTGCGACCATAGCGGTTGCGCGGTTACAGACTGTAGCGCCTAGAACCGCTCGGCCATCCTGGCCGCCGACAGAATGACAGAAAGGAGCTACCATGTTTGGTTATGACCATGACCAAGTGGTAAAAGAAGGTGCCCGATTTCTTACAATATCAGTGCGGATTGTCCATGCGTCCACAATGAATGATGTACCATTGACAGCTATGTAACACGGCGTAAGTATAATGGTTGAAAACGGGTCCTGAGAGCGATTGGAGATCAGTGTTACGCCTTACCAATGAGAACAGATTTCAACATCAACAGGAATAACCTGTCAATAAAAGCTTATCTGAATCGGTTCACCTGAGAATGGTGCGACGGGAACAGCTTGCAGTTGCATACCTCGCAAAAGGGCCAGTCCTCAAGTCGGCCGCGCAGGGTAGCCGCGCGGTCTGTGGCTCTTTGCCAAGGTTCAAGCGGCTTCCCCCGTCGGAGGTTCGAGTCCTCTCTCGGACATGGCTGTGTCTGTTATCCTTTGTTTAAATTAGATTAAGTAGCGTGTAAGCCTAGGGACTAATGACCTCAGCAGTCTGATCCCACTGAAACTTAGCACAAATTTCCAAAATTTCCTCACGTCGCCACATCATAGTTACGCGTCTTCAGTGGGTTAAACAACAAGAAATTTGAACAATAGCTCGCTGCAGGCGCTTAATGCATTCAGACAAGCAGTGATTTTGCCTTTTTAAAATGATACAAGGAGTGTCGAGTGCACTGGTGGGCCCCTGAGGCTTCTAAACTGTGGTGTGTGCAGGATGTTGGCCATACTCTATTGTTCTACATATGTTTCCTTTGTGCACTACCTGGTCCCATTCATTCGATATTGGGACAAACCGCTGGCACACAAAGACGTGCTCCGGCTGTTAAAGGCCACCCAGTATCCGAGAAATATTAATTTACTGTTCCGGACGAGGACTTGCAATATTTTCTTTCGGTGTTGGATGGTATCGATTTGAGGATGCGAGAAGTAGCAGCCAGCTACCAAGAAACACGGAATGATAGGCGTAACGCATTGCATGCCAGCACATCAACAGACTGTGATGGTAACGGAAATGGTCCACAAAAAGAATCATATGCGCCAAGATCGTGCAACGATAAAAACAAATACCACCCTGGGTACGATAACAACCACAACGGTTGTAGAAACAATAACAAGCACAGGAACCGTAATTACCACAGGCAAGGGAATACATCTAACGGTGTACTGAAAAACATGCCCAGTGGGAAACGCGCCCAGTGAGATTCGCGCCCAGGAAGGGTCGAGGGCGGGTCCACTAATCCCCTTGCCCGACAGACAAAAGAGTTTAGGGACGCTACCTTCAGGTTTCCGAGCTGGAGTTTTCAGCCGTCAGACAGAGAGAGAGAGAGAGAGAGAGAGAGAGAGAGAGAGGGAGAATTAAGTTTCTACAACATACGACTTCAAACTGCTGTAAATACAAGAGATTACATTCTTTTGCTTCACTTGCAGTACCATTCAGCAGTCATTATCAATATCATTTTCATTATAACGACTACACTTCCTGAATACTCAGGAATCTCAAAATGACTCTATACTTGGCGATTAGTAATGTCACTTAATTTTGACTCTTAATTTATTAAAACTATCGAGGAATTGGGGTGGTGACTCTTGAATGAGAAGTAAAATTGTAAAGGGTTGACTCTGAAAAGGGTTCGCTTTTGTTTTAGTGTATTGTAAAACACATATACTGTATTTTAAAAATAATCTGATTTCCACCACACTTTATCTAGGCTTTGGACTGGCTAAAGAGCAAAAGTCATTTAGGGGTGTTTAAAATCAGCTTATAAGCATCGTCATTTTTTTACAATTTTTATTGTTTTTTATTTAAGTTGCTACTTAGATTTGAACACTATTGCATCTATATACATCTTCTGATAAATTCAGTCAAATTTCTATAGGTAGGATATGGCTTTCAAGCAATCCTTGATCTCACCGTCCTCTTCGTATTTTTTTACTATTTTTCCCAACCTTTCATCACGTTTCATGCAGACTGTTTTTTTTTCCGTTTACCTTCCATACTCAGTTCTGCCCTCATTAAGGCGCACGCTGAATTTTCAGTTTCTCTTTTCAAACACCTAATAACATCATTAATTTTCAGGTTTGGTTTAGCAAGCATGTTATTAATTTTGTGGTGCCAACCTTCTTCAGCGTTGGTTGTTCGGTGGTGCCGTTTGTAGCAACTCCAAAGGTTGGTAGAGGTTTCTTCATTTTCCAACCATCTATCTACGAAGTAGTCAAAAACTTCAGAAAGTTTGGGGATATCCGGTGCATGTGAATGTATCTCCAGCCAACCATCACATACATCTTCAGGCCGTAGAAACGCCAGTGCAGCACACATGTGAACATGTTGTCTCACTTCTTCGTTTTCTTTGTATTCACGAGTAAGTCCTAGCTCTCGAAATTTTCTCCAGAGACGCTTTTTAATATGGAAATAACATCCATGCACTTCAGCTGTCGGAAATACAACTTTAATTGCTGAAATCGCAGCTGATTCGAAGTCTACGGTCACGTTTGCCGGTTTCCATTCTGGAATTTTTTCCATCAAATTTCGCAAAAGACGGATGTACGTCTCTTTTCTTTTGTTTGGAAGTAGTGCAAAGGCAACTGGGTAGATCTTTGTCTCATTATTTGTACTCCCAAAGTCGGCGTGAATGGTGTATATTTGCGAAAACTGCAGCACTTGAACATACCATCCATAAAAAAGTCTTGTTTACTCCTTAGAGCCTCTCTTCCTGCCCTTCCGCTAAAAACTATTATCCTCTCTCCTAGTCTGTCGTCAGTTAACAGAAAACTGCTGTCATCGTTCATAGCTAGTAAGTCTGCCTTTAGGTCAATTTCTTCTCTTGTCGGTGGATCTCTCTCATTTCCCTGTGATTTTGCCCGCTGGTAGTACAAAGCTCTCTTCGTTGTTTGCTGCTCTGGCGTTTCAGTGACAAAATCATAGCCTCGATTATGCAGGCAGCCCAGCTCCTCTGAATATATTTTTGAAATAGGCGTCTCTTCGTCTCATGCCCTCTTCGTTGCGTGGTTCAAAGTTTTCCTTACTTCCAACCGAGTGACATCCGAAGGTCCACATTGACGCGCGAATGAAAAAAGCACTGTCGAATCCTTCGTTTTCGGCATTCCTCGGCAGTGGTTTGCTCTCTGTCCCGAACAGCGCCACGTTACTGTTCCACCTTCTTTAGTTCTCTTCACTATGTAAGAATACCCTTAGTAGTGGCAACTTGGCTTAGTGTGATTAGTGGTTGAAAATTCCATATCTGAACTACTGTGTCAAAAATACACGAATCGCGCGATGTGAACTCTTCGACAGCCAGTCGGCGGCTGTGCCTAGTAGCGGGAGGGCAGGTCCCTGTGTCCGAGGAGGAAGTAGTTTAGGGTGATTAGGACGGCCCGGCCGCGGGAAAACCCGACACAAAGGGAGCAGGTATTGGGCGCGAATCTCACACATTTCTGGTTGGGCGCGAATCTCACTGGGTGCGGTTTTCATAGATTCACATGTAACGCGCACGCCCAGAATCGAAATAATGACCGACTAAAAGGCGGGAAGTGCGCATAGTTCAGGTGGCATAGGTGCCAACGTCAACTACGACGCCATCGACAAACTAAGTGTGGCTGAGTCGTGCTTGCTTGTGGCAGCCGCGGGGCGGAATAGGACAGAATTGTGCTAGGTACAGGTACAATGACGACCAGGAAATGAGGCTGGATTTGTTTACAGATAATGGAACAATTTCCGAATAGAATTGTGAATTTGTAAAGGCTGCTGTGCAAGCCTTAGTAGGAGGTATTCCTGCAACGCTCATTTTCTACACTGGCGCGAGTGCGAATGATGCTGGAGCAAATTTTTTCCACATGATCACTCAGCATCGAACTTAAAACTGTGTGAAATAAAGTGCTATTGGTTCCGGAGGCCAATGAGTTACGTTACAGGCACAAGTAGATGTTAAATACGAGAGCGGAGCCCCTTCCCCATGGTCAATATCGTTTGACGATTGGAGGACAATTAAAAATTCTGAAACTTATTACAACAAAAGATCGGTATACCAGGCCGTGTGATTTTATTCAAGGGAAAACCATAAACAGAAGGATGCTATGGGTGCAAGTCCATCCTAGGTACAGTAGCACCAGATGAACAGGATAGGCAGCAGTATGATGTAAACTCTGCCGCCATTCAGATTAAGCTCGAGGAAGCAACGTCTTTGTCGGACACACAAAAACAAGATTTATGTTTTCTTTTGGGGAGATACTTTCAGGTCTTTTCCAAAATGTCTGGCGTCATAAAAGGATACAAATACTGGATGGACGTATACCCTCCGTAAGACCTTTGCCCATGCAACCTGCTCCAGCCCGTGGTCTAAGCGCGAGGCCGTCAAACAGGAGCTTAACAAGCTGATTCAGTGACGCATCATCGAACCATCTTTCTCCCCCTACAGCAGCCCTCTCTTAGTGGTGGGCAAAGTAGGTAGAAGGGTGCGCATTGTTCTGAACTCGAGGTCAATCAACACGATTATTGTTCCAGTTGAAAGGTCTCTGTTGGAGTCCTTTCATGTTAATTTCTTAAATTTGTTGTCATTTACGGCATACATTCCACTTCTGAATTTACTGTGGTGTTTCTAACTCCATCTGGGAGGAGACTGAGCAGTGGAACGTGTTGCCTTTACACATAAACAAGAACGATCTGCACACTGCTACACTTTAAAACAGTTTATATGTAATTCATGTCACACAATCTCATATGGAACCTACATGCGCTTTTTTTATATAGTGTATATGATGAGATACTGTCATCCCCCTGCTCTTCTATGTGAAAGGATGAATGAGTAAATGTATTTCTAGTTGCATGCTTGATGGTAGCAGACAAGCTTGTCTGATAGGGAATAGTAGGACCAACGTCGGAACAGGTAGTTACGCTTTCTGAAAGCAAAGAGATTTCTGCTCTTAGTATGGTCCTGTCTGTCCCTTGTCATGTTGGTATAGGAAGCTGCCTCTCTGGTCACTTCCGTTTATATCTGTGGAAGCACCCTCCGTAGGGGCCCACAGCAGTCGGTCCGCGACGAGCGTCTGAAGTGGTAAGATCTCCGGCTAAGCGCGTCTCTGCTAAGTCCGTAGGACAATGGACTTCTTAAGTTCAGTCTAACTGAAAATTTAATCACCTTTATTTCAGGTTTAGATCTAAAATATCTAATGTTATCTTAAATTGCAACGCAGTGTAATTCGAGTGTGAAGTTCAGAATATCTTCCAGTAGTTGCTTTGTCACTACTTTGTGAGTAAAGTGGAACCACGTGCGGATGATCTGTAACTCTAACTAAGATCATCAATCTTAAATGCGAATGTGCGTGAGATTACAACGTCTCGTTTTGACAATATTTTTCAATATAGCAACTTTTCTTTACTTTCAACCCACGTGGGGTGTACTTTGTGAGACCAGTACCACGTGCTTATACAATTGTTTGACCCATCAGGTTAATAGTAAGACGATAGTAACCAGTTCGAGGTTTTTCTTTTGTGATTTGTGTTTCGATGTGATTTATTTTCATTATCAAAATTATTTTGGAGTTACACTCTTTGTGTGAACCAAGTTGACCACGTGAAGCATGTAGCGTAACCATCAAAGTAGCCCTCAGCTATTCTTTTCGGGAAGATTTCACAGAGAGTTAGTATGAATTTAGTATACCAGTGTGTGGTAATTTCATGACGGCCAGGATTGCGCTGCGAACGTAACTTCTTTGGGTGAAAATTGAATCGGTTGGTAGTGCTTAATTTCCTCTTGCATATGTTTCGACGTTCTTCGTGTGTTATTTTATGAATGCAGTGTTGTATGCAGTCTCCCAATCTTGGCTCCTTATTTGATGTGTTCCGTAAAATTACAAACTCACATTTTCACAATCCTAAATAAAGCACCAGTTTAGTTATGAATCAAGTTTAATATGCTGATATTTTAACGGAACAATGATCAATGTTAAAATAAATGTCCAAATATAAACTGATTTATTTCTTTTTATTTAAGTTGTCATATATATAGGGATTCGAACCTGCAGCAGCAACGCGGTTCCGGACTGAAGCGCTTAGTACCGCTCGGTCACTGTGGCCGGCCCCCCACCCCCAGGCGAGGTGAGGTGTCAAATAATATTGTCGCCTTGTACGACCTTTTGTTGTTCGTTTGACACAAAGTCAGCAATAGTAGCGACCATCATTAAATGAATCCGGGAAAATGGAGAAACTTGTGAAAGGAAAATGGTATCCGCCAGAAATTAATAAGCACTTTCCATTCTGTATCAAATCCCACGGAAAGGATTTTCTGGGAATTCAAAAGGTTCATTCGAGCATATGTGCCGAATCCAATGGGTGGAATTTGTTTCACCATTCGAGCAGTTGGTAAACAATCTTCCCTACACAACGACGCAACTTATGCCAGTATCTATTATATTCGACACTGAAATGAGAAATGAATGGGCCAGCCTTTGCCGACATATTCTGATGATGAATTATCCAGAGAGGAATGAATGAGACGATCGCTTATTGCTATTAATGCTGCTTCACAGACCAGGAAGCTTGCTTATGATAAGAGGCTTGGGTAAGTGCGAGAGTATAAAGTCGGAGATCGTATCCTTCTGAGATCGCATCCAAAATCTTCTTTACTAGTAAGGCAGAACAAGACTTTGTACACCATCCCATACGGAATGTATGCATTCCTCATGAAGGCAGTTATTCGCTTGCCTATCCAAAATCTCGAAAGATTAAACGCTTATACCATCAAAATGATCTCAAGAAATATGTACGATGATGAACAGAATTCATTTTTATCTACGTAAACAAGGGAATGCAGCATTTTGTATTATTTTCCTTATTTTTATTATCTATGTTATCTTATGGATTTTGTATTCATATATTTGGTAACATAGAGTATGGAACAAACAGAGACTGTAAAGTCTTACATAAAAATAGCCGGATTTGACTAATTAATAAAATAAATACAGCAGTGCATACGATGTACATACTTGTTTAACGGAGAGAGTTGAATTATTATTTTGAGAAAGAAAGTTTTCTCTATTTTCTGTTGCGCTCTTTAGTGATAATAGAAAAATAAATTTTGATAAGAGGAAATTAACTGGATTTCCGTTAATTAAAAAAAGCAGCCAAGAAAAAAATAATAAGTTTAAATTATCATACTGCACGGATAAATTTACCACTATGAGGGAGAAAATTAATGATTCAAGATTTGCTTTCATACTGTGGAGTGGACTGACCGCGCGCATCGTTTGTTGGCCGTTTGCCGATCATTAATTTTACACGTTATGCACAGAAGTGCTACCCGGAAACTGCGTTTACAGATCGGCTTAACAGATCTCAGGGACGCCCGAGTGGCTGCTACAAATTTGAACATCAGTGATGTTCGGCGGCGGGCAGCAACTGTATGTCGGCAGTCTTACAGTTCTCCTAGTTGAAAATATAGAAAAGTTGGCAGGCAAGGTTAATGTTGTTGGAAAGAATCAATGGTAAACAATAACAATTATTCATATATTGATGATGCTTTTACACAGATAAATATTTTATACACCTTTCAGGTACAACTGCCTGTTACAAAATCATTCAAGAGAGCGATAATTAAGGGAAAGCGATAGACAAGAGCGGAGACATCATGGAGAGTGGGCCTCAGGAGAGAGGGAGATATCGAGAGCGAGCGACCCAGAAGCCGCTGGTGTTTATATAGAAGTAGACAACTAAAGGCAACTTTACTGTCATTTTTCCCCAGTCTCTTCCTGTTCTGAAAGCCTCCTGCGTGGAAAAATGATCTAGAGACTTCGCTGGGCTACTTTCCGGCATGGCTGATCGCATAAAATTTGATTGTTGACGACGCTAGCGCTGCATCCGGTGCATTATTTGCCAACTGAAAAATACGATTGCGCTCTTTCGCTAATTTAACGTATGTATGTTCTCTCACACATCGGAATTAATTACAGTTAAGGCAATTTAAAGACAATGCACGGAATTAATACAAAAATTTCTTAGGTAGGTTTGCTTAAATTACTTTAGTTTGGGAGCTTAAATTTATTTACACATAGAAATAAACGTTTCAATTACATATCTTGTTTGTCGCCGTGAGCAACGGAAAACATCCATTTGCATATATTGCACCGTAATTCATAAGGTGTTGAACACTTCTGTGAAAAAGAGAACGCTTTTTGCTAAGTCTTGCGTGAATTTACAACTTCGCCTTTTCACAGTCGTTGGCATTGTTAAATAAAACAAGCGGATTGCTTCATGAAACTGGGCAACATAGACAGACACAAGTTAACAACGTCGTGTCATCGCGAGGACTAATTTAAACCTCAAATAATCGCTTCACGTCGAAGGCCTTGTTTTTCAGATCGCTACCAGCCTCAGTGATTTAACAGTGCTCGCTATTTTTCTTACACCAACTGCATTGTATTACAACACCCTGAATTCAATTTCATTTTCTTTTCTACAAACAAGTAATGCATTTCAAACTGGAGCCCTTTATAATTCGCTCTCAAGAATTCACGTTACACGGTACGTGTGTGTGAAACATTCGACAGTCGCTGCCTGGAACGAGGCACACGCAACCGTAGGTTCCTGGCGACGGGAGCTGTACTGGCGATTTTTCACCTTGCCTAAAACATTCTTACGCTATATTTCTTTCTCCTTGATTCGCACTTAACAATGGACATACTGACACAAAGATTGTGTGTTGACAAGCAGTTTGATACTTACTTTAACATGTGGAAGTAAGATGTGATTGGTGGAATGTGAAAATTACCGGAATGCGGGACTTATTAGGGGTTTCCCGGGACTTCTGTGTTAATTCTTCGAGTGGAGGATTACAAGTAGGCCTACCATTGCGGAACAGTCCCGCAGAATTCGAGACGGTTGGCTACCTTGATCTCTATAGGGAATAAGGTAATAGACTTGAAAATTCACTCTGGGATTATTTATGCATTCAAAGCTGTCAGGCGCGTACACAGAGCATTTCAGTTTCGGGAAATGACACATTTATTTTTAAGATAGAAAACCTTGGCAGCCGATAGGTTTCCTTTCAGGAATGTGTAGGGTTTCTTAGTTCTTCAGACACTGTAACGGTTCCTACATCTTCCTAATTACGAGTATGTGCTAAAAAGTAACGGCTCCAAATTTTCCACGAGAAAACTCTTAAATCTTGTTAAATAAAACAAACTTTATTAACGTTATACATCTTCATATTTCACGTCCGCATATACTGGGTGGTTATAATTAAACTTCCCCTATTTAACACGTGATAACACGGAAACTAATTACCGTTCGACGACGAAACTTGGTAGCATTAATGTCAAATACATGGGGAAGAGATATAATGCAGAATCAATTCAGTCGAAACGCTTCTAATGTGCTGCTACAGTGTATCATAGCATTACATACCGGTTCCATTACTGGCACAAAAGTGACTCAATATTGCGCCCATCAGTGTCCAGAAGAGTTTGAAAGCGCAGGATTGCATTCTGCACAGCAGAATAAGCATGTGCGTAGGTATGCTGGCTATCTCTCTTGATATGCTGCGATTCAGATCAGTACCTGTGTTAATATTCCCCTCGTAAACCCTGTCCATCAGGTAGCTCTGCAACCAGAAATCAAAGGGAGTGAGATCAGGTGATCGTGTCGGCCAAGCATTTTGAAACGATCGGCAGATAATTCGATTGTTTCCAAATGTGTTTCGGAGAAGCAAGTGAACTTCTCGAGCGATGTGTGGTGTGGTTCCACCCTGCAAGAAAACTGTCAAATTCAATATGCCTCTCTCCTATAGGATGAGTATGACATGCTGCCGAAGAATATCGCAGTAACGCTGGCCAGTCACACTCCACGTCTTTGGACCTTGAGCACCACCCTCTTCAAAAAAGAACGGTCAAGTGGTCAACGTAGCCGTGAAACCACACCATACGGTCACATGTTCACCATACAGAGGGATTCCACGCACAGTGGCTCGAGGTGAAGATCCCCACACTTATCTATTCTGTGTGTTCATCTCACCCGTCAGGGAAGAGTGAGCTTCGTCTGTCAGTAAGATGGTCCAGGGCCAGCCCTCGTCAACTTCAATCCTTGCGAGAAAGTGGAGAGCGAAGTCAACACGTCGTTGTGCGTCCTGTGACGCAAGCTACTGTGGGATTGTACGATATGGATCTTGTACGGATATCATTTGAAAATGGTTCGAAGAACCTTCCGTACAGTGGACCACGGGATGTGACACAGCACGCGTACTGCCTGACGATCGGGAATTGCGCGCAGCGTTGTCTGCCACAGCAACAGCGATTTCATCAGCCACGTGTGGTGCAACCGATCGTTGGCCTCTTCTGCGTCTACATACATCTACATATATACTCCGCTAGTTAACCCCCCCCCCCCCCCCCACTGTTCCATTCGCGGATGGCGCGAGGGAAGAACGACTGTCTGAACGCCTCAGTACGAGCTCTTATTTCCCTTTTTGTGTGATGATCATTGCGCGATTTGAAAGTTGGTGGTAATAATATATGCTCTACATCCTCGGTGAAGATTGGATTTCGGAATTTAGTGAGCAGCCCCTTCTGTTTGGCGCATCGTCTATCTGCAAGTGTGTTCCATTTCAAACTTTCTATGAGATTTGTAACGCTCTCGATGAATCAGACCCAACTGGTATGGGTCCTATACAGACGAACAATACTCTAAGACTGGACGAACTAACGTATTGTAAGCTATATCCTTTGTTGAAGGACTGCATCGCTTCAGGATTCTACCAATAAACCGCAATCTAGAGTTCGACTTACCCATTACTTGTGTAATCTGATCATTCAATTTGAGATCATTTCGAATAGTCACACCCAGATACATGACTGATGTCATCTCATCCAAAGACCGATCATTTATTTTGTACTCATACATTAATGGGGATTTTCACCTTGTTATATGCAGTACGTTACACTTACTAATATTGAGAGATAACTGCCAGTCATTACACCACGCGTTTATTTTCTGCAAATCCTCATTGATTTGTTCACAACTTTCGTGAGATACTACTTTCGAGTAAACTACAGCACCATCGGCAAACAGTCTAAGGCCGCTGTCAACACCATCAACCAGATCGTTTATGTAAATCGTAAAAAACAGAGGACCTATTACGCTGCCCTGGGGCACACCTGAAGTCACTCTTGTTTCTGTTGAAGTTACCCCGTTCAGGACGACATACTGCTCCCTGTCTGTTAGAAAACTTTCTATCCACCGCATATGTCATTGGATAGACCGTAAGCGCGCACTTTTTGTAGCAAACGACAGTGCGGAATGCCTTTCGAAAGTCGAGAAATATGACATCAACCTGGGAGTCGGTATCTAGAGCCTGTTGTATATGATGCACAAAGAGGACCAGCTGTGTCTCGCATGACCGCTGTTTCCTAAAACCGTGCTGGTTTCTACAGATGAGCTTCTCAGATTCTAGAAAGGTCATTATATCTGGACACAAAATATATTCCATGATTCTACAACAAATCGATGTGAGTGAAATTGGCCGGCAATTAAGTGCATCCGATTTTCTACCCTTTTTATAGATTGCTATGACCTGGGCCTTCTTCCAGTCCCGTGGATCTTTCCGCCTTTCCAATGATCTCTGATAGATGACGGATAAGAATGGTGATATATTTGTAGCATAGTCAACATAAAATCTTACGGGGATACCGTCTGGGCCAGATGCCTTTCCGGCGTCTAATGATCTTAACTGTTTTACAATCCCAGATACACTAAACACTATGTCAGCCATCCTTTCGTTTGTTCGATAGTTGAAAGGGGGAATGGTGCTGCAGTCCTCTATCGTAAACGAGTTTTTGAAAGCTAGGTTTCGAATTTCGGTCTTCTGTTTATTATCATTACCTCTACTGTCAGCAAGAGAAGGTATCGAATTATTTGTAGCGTTCATAGATTTTATTGACGACCAAAATTTTTTGGGGTTATTTTTAGAATCTACAGATAAAACATTGCTTTCAAATTCGTTAAAAGAGTCTCTCATTGTCCTTCTGACAGCTCCTTTCATTTCGCATAGTTTCTATTTGTCAGCGGGGCAGTGACTACGTTTAAAACGACTGTGCAAAACTCTCTACTTTCTCAGCAACTTCCTAATATGTTTGTTGTACTAAGGTGGATCCTTTCCCTCCCCTATACTTTTGTTAGGCACCTTTAAATTCCGACCGAAGATGCTCAATATCTTTGTGTCCCATGGTGAATGCTTGGAGCGGACTATGAAGATATTCATTAATGATACTGTTATTTGCTTTCCCAAACAGGAAAACTCTACGCTGTTTCTTTATTTTTTTTCTTGCAACTTCCACTGACATAGAAGCCACAACGACTTTATGGTCACTAATACCTTCCTCTAGATTAACTTCCTCAAAAAGGTCAGATCTGTTTGTCGCCAAGATATCTAATATGTTCCCATCTCGAGTTGGTTTTCTAACCAATTGCTCAAGGTTGGATGTTGAGAGCGCTCCTAGAATAACTTTACACGAATCTTTGCTTCTGCCCCCTGTGATAAACGTGTAATTTTCCCAGTCAGTGGATGCCAAATTAAAGTCTCCACCTATAACTAATGGATAATTTGGATATTTACTTCCTATGTACTGAAGACATTCCCTGATACGTTCTGCGACGTTTGTTACAGATGCTGGTGGTCTATAAAAACATCCTAATACAATGGTAAATCCTTGTCTGATTGACAGCGTTATCCAGACTATTTCACAGTAAGACGCAGTATCGATCTCAACTGCATTTAAACAGCTTTTAACTGCAATGAACACACCACCTACCATAGCATCAGTCCTATCCTTTCTAAACATTGTCCATTCAGAGTTCAAAATTTCACTGCTTTTTATGTCTGGTTTCAACCAGCTTTCGATACCTAATACAATATTGGCATTGCTACTGTTTATTTTGGAGATTAACTCGGGGATCTTGCTACAGACACTTCCACAATTTACTAAAATGTAATTAAGCATATTTAAAACTTTTGGAATGACCTGTTTAGGTGAACTAACAATTTTTACAGTAGGCACACCGACATCAGTGTCATGAACTGGTAATTTTTCGGGCCAGCGGATTGTTTCCCATGGGGAGGAACCTAGTCTAAAAAAACCATGTGCACGCCACAAGTACTGTGCTACCCATGTAGCTGCTTCCTGTGTGTAGGTCACCCCTAATCTATCGAGGGACGTCCTACAACCTTCCACCCCATACCGTGGGTCGAGGAACCTACAACAATTTTCGTCACAGAGTCGACGTAGCCTCTGGTTTAGATTCTCCACTCGACCCCAAACCAGAGGACCCCGATCCACCCTGGGTACGATGCTGTAGATCGTCAGCTTGGCTTCCACTCCTAGAGATATGGAGGCTGCCTTCACCTATTTAGCCAGCCCCGAAAGGACCAAGGATTTCCTCGGAACACCGACGACAGGCATCGTTGGTGCCGACATGCGCAACAATCTGCAGCTGGCTGCGCCCTGCACGCTCGATAGCCGCTGGAAGAGCCTCTTCCACATCCTGGACAAGGCCCCCTGGCAAGTACACCGAGTGAACGTTGGACTTCTTCCTCGCCCTAGCTGCCACGTTAGTGAGGGGCTCCAAGATCCGCCTAACATTGGAGCTCCCAATAACCAACAAACCCCTGCCCCCACGTGCCTGTCCGGACCTTGCTGAAGGAGCAGCTACTATCCTGGGAGAAGGTGCAGTCTGATCCGGCTCAGCCTGCCCCCTTCCCCCCCCCCCCCCCCCCAGCATCAGATAGCACACTGAATCTATTGGCATAGTGCATGGGAACTGGCAGGAGCCTGCTTCTCCAGAGTGCTTCCCCCATGCAGCCTTCGCCTTGAGGCTCGAGACCGCGACACAGTCTGCCACCCATACTAAGGTAAGAGTGGGCCAGCTGGCTCAGTCGCCCCTGAGGTCGGCTCAGTGACAGAGAGCTGTGACGTCCCCTCCTGGACATCTAGTACAGCAGAGGCTGCTTCAGGCAACCCATCCCCACCGCACCTCAAGGTGTCACTCTAGAGCTTGTAGAGTGTAGCCAACAAAGCTTCCAGCTGCGTTTGGGCTTTGGCCAACTCCTCCTGCATCCGCACACAACAGACACAGTCTCTATCCATCTAGCTAATAACTAATTTACTATAAAAAAAACCTCAAGGAAACCTACTGTCACACAAGGCTAACAGCTACACTCTAGTTGGCAGAAAGGACACTCAGTAATGAGATTAAAAATTTATGGTGCCCATAGGTGAAACTGGACGGTGGCGCTGTGAAAGATGTAAATCATGCACCCCCTACTCTGCACAATGAAGCTACCTAGTTTGGTGCTCATACGGTAATAACTTTCCGTGTTATAACGTGCTAAATAGGAAAAGTTTAATTGTAACCACCCGGTATTTTTGTCAACGCAGTCACCCTAGCGACGAATACCTTTCTTTCAACGAGAGATCAGTTTGCTGATACCGTATCTGTAGAATGTCTGACATTGTTTACGGAGCCATAGCCTCACCTCTATGTGCACCGCATCATCATTGTCCAAGTGAAGTCCTTGAAGGTGTTCTTCAAGTTTTGGAAAAAGATGAAAATCTGACGTAGCCAACTCGTGACTGTATGGACGATGATCGATGACAGTGAGCCCAAAGCGTCGGATTGTAGTAGATGTCGCAGCTCTCATGACTGGTCTGGCGTTATGCTGTATGATGGCCCATGTGTAGACGAAGTTGGAAACTCGATTACAGTAAACTGTATCTCTCGCACGGACATAGTTACGATACGCTCCGTCGTGTTACACGCTACAATTCCTAGTTCTCTAGCGATAGTGGTTTGCAACTTGCGCAGCGAAGTGGGAATGACGACTCAGTAATATGGCTGACATGTAATACTTCAAACACTATGGAGAACAGAACAAAAAATTCCGAGACATTACTTTTCAGCACACTAATTAGGGAGGGATATGGAAGTTTCTACTCTGACACATAACTGCGTCCGATATGCAAGCAGCGCAAGTTATTCATTTTGAAATGTTACATTTGGTGGACTGCGCTGATTGTTTGGAGAGAAAACATATCTGCATTTTCCCGAAATCGTTCCGTGGTGTGACATGTTTCCTTCATGTCTTGTATAGCTGGCTCATTGTCTCCACTGGATTTCTTCTCTGTCTGCCGCATATCTTAATACGCACGCATAAAACAGTGAGTCTTTCGAGTAATGTGTGGGGATATATCGAAGCTACAATTATGGAAGTCAAAAATACTGCGATGCCTCCTTATTTCTTTATTACTTCATTACAGCAGCTGTAGCGTTCTCCAGGGAAAGGCAGCCCCCTAACCACGAGCGCTGTCCGCAGCTCGTGGTCTAGTGGCTAGCGTTGCTGCCTCTACATCACGGAGTCCCAGGTTCGATTCCCAGCCAGGTTGAGGATTTTCTCTGTCCAGGAATTGGTTGTTTGTGTTGTCATCATAATTTCATCGTCATCATCATCATTCATGACAGTGCCTAGATTGCACTGTGTAAAAACTGGGACTTTCTACAGGCGCTGATGACCGCGCAGTTGAGCGCTGCTCAAACCAAACATTACCAAGAGCGCTGCTCGCTGCTCAGCTTACAGACAGATGGTACCTTCCTAGCGTTTCTTGTCCAGTTCTTATGGAAGTAGACAAAATAAATAAACTGAGCTTGTGTATATGTAGTGGAGTTATTTTCTCTTTATTAAGTGAGTACGTATTAGCAATTGTTAAGCGAGCTTATACGCTACTGGCCATTAAAATTGCCACACCAAGAAGAAATGCAGATGATAAACGGGTATTCATTGCACAAATATATTGTACTAGAACTGACATGTGATTACATCTTGGCGCAATTTGGGTCCATAGATCCTGAGAAATCAGTACCCAGAACAACCACTTCCGGCCATAATAACGGCTTTTAAACGCCTGGGCATTGAGTCAGACAGAGCTTGGATGGCGTGTACAGATACAGCTGCCCATGCAGCTTCAACACGATACCGCAGTTCATCAAGAGTAGTGACTGGCGT
This sequence comes from Schistocerca americana, assembly GCF_021461395.2. Taxonomy (NCBI): domain Eukaryota; kingdom Metazoa; phylum Arthropoda; class Insecta; order Orthoptera; family Acrididae; genus Schistocerca; species Schistocerca americana. The sequence continues at coordinate 1,004,963,497 of NC_060119.1, forward strand.
ATTGTGACGAGCCAGTTGCTCGGCCACCATTCACCAGACGTTTTCAATTGGTGAGAGATCTGGAGAATGTGCAGACCAAGGCAGCAGTCGAACATTTTCTGTATCCAGAAAGGCCCGTACAGGACCTGCAACATGCGGTCGTGCAGTATCCTGCTGAAATGTAGGGTTTCGCAGGGATCAAATGAAGGGTAGAGCCATGGGTCGTATCACATCTGAAATGTAACGTCCACTGTTCAAAGTGTCGTCAATGCGAACAAGAGGTGACCGAGACGTGTAACCTATGGACACACCATACCATCACGCCGGGTGATACACCAGTATGGCGATGACGAACACACGCTTCCAATGTGCATTCACCGCGATTTCGCCAAACACAGATGCGACCATCATGATGCTGTAAACAGAATCTGGATTCATCCGAAAAAATAACGTTTTGCCATGCGTGCACTCAGGTTCGTCGTTGAGTAAACCATCACAGGCGCTCCTGTCTGTGATGCAGCCTCAAGGATAACCGCAGCCATGGTCTCCAAGCTGATAGTCCATGCTGCTGCAAACGTCGTCGAAGTGTTTGTGCAGATGGTTGTTGTCTTGAAAACGTCCCCATCTGTTGACTCAGGGATCGAGACGTGGCTGCACGATCCGTTACAGCCATGCGGATAACATGCCTGTCATCTCGACTGCTAGTGATACACGAGTCCGTTGGGATCCAGCACGGCGTTCCGTATTACCCTCCTGAGCCCACCGATGCCATATTCTGCTAACAGTCATTGGCTCTCGACCAACGCGAGCAGCAATGTCACGATACGATAAACCGCAATCGCGATAGGTTGCAATCCGACCTTTATCAAAGTCGGAAACGTGATGGTATGCATTCCTCCTCCTTACACGAGGCATCACAACAACGTTTCACCAGGCAACGCCGGTCAACTGCTGTTTGTGTATGAGAAATCGGTTGGAAACTTTCCTCAGCACGTTGTAGGTGTCGCCACCGGCGCCCACCTTGTGTGAATGCTCTGAAAAGCTAATCTTTTTCGTATTACAGCATCTTCTTCCTGTCGGAAAAATTTCGCGTCTGTAGCGCGTCATCTTCGTGATGTAGCAATTGTAATGGCCAGTAGTGTATATAACACGCTTTCTACACATGATGAACAATTGTTGGGAAGTGCTTCATTTATAATTGTGAAGTTGTCAATGACCTGTACAGTGTTGGTGGGACAGGGAATTTGTTTATAACTGTGGCGTCTTGCTGCTGTAGTCACTTGGCGGTGAATTTACGATTGACCAGAAAGTTCTGCACTTCTATCGTAATTAATTACGTTACTGGTAGTCTACATAAATTCAGAAATTGCTGGCACTTGTAGAGTGAGTTGCAGTGAGTGGTGGCACATACCACACATCCACAGTCAATCTTGCAAGGAGGGTGTTAATATGTCCGATAAAATTGGGCTGATCGTGTTCAGATCTAGAAAAATGATCTGCTCTAATGGGGTGCTTGACTTACGTTGAAATATCTGAAATTGCGTGACACTTAGGTGACCTACACCTGTTACACAGGGAGCCAGTTTAAGCTTCTGGGCCTCTTCAGATACTGGAAGAGCTGAGGATGGGGTAATGCATTTGAAACCCTCCATGCTGCGAAAAACTATTCTAACCATTGGTAATGGAGGCAGAACTGGATGAGAGAACTGGATAGGAAATGCTGGGGAAGGACAGTCTATTTGTAAACTGAAATGCGAGCCGCTCATGGTGGAGGGACTTCCCATTCCCGGAAGAATGCTTCAGCTGTCGTACAGGAACACTAAGAGACTTGAGCAAACCCAGTTTTTCATATTTTGTTACCAATACAATTTTCTCTATCCTCAGTGAAACACTGTGTGTTAGAAAGCTTCTCTCAAACACTTAATCTCGAGATCTAAAAAACATGATATACTGATATACTGTTTGGTATCTGTTGTACAGATAGCAGACAGACTTGTGATCTCCAGTATGTAATAATAAGAGAGTAAATAAAAACCATTTAAGATAGACAAACTTCTCAGAAACAGGTATGGATAGTAAAAAAACAAAAATATGTTTTCTCAGGGTAGAACCTCTTTTCCTTGATACAGGGTGAAACAAATAAAGGTGGCACAGAGAACACAGCAAAGGAAAGGAAATACAGTGCTAACTTGGCTACAGCAGATGCTGAAAGTGATCAGTTTTGCCTCCTGGTCAGCAAATTACTGAAGGTGGATTGAAGTTGGACTATTCGAATTGCGGCTAGCTCATCCGAAATGTTCTTCTGCAGTTCTTGAAGACTATGAGGGTTGTTGCGATACACCTTAGACCTGATGGCTCCCCACACAGAACAATCGCACACTGACAGATCTGGTGACTGGGGTGGCCAGCTGGGGCCGCGACCAGACTGACGTCTGCTAACAACTCCGTCAGTGGTGAAGATTGTGTAAGTGTGCTCCAAGGTTTAGTCGGCTGCAAGGCAATTACTCCATCCTGTACGAAGTAACGCTGCCGCAAATGGTTTCAAAATGTTGGCAATGTAGCGCACCGGAATGAGCTGTCTGATGAAAGAACATGGGACCAAAAATGTGGCGTGCAGACACTGCACACCAAACCCCAACCTTCTCTGATCATGCAGTGGAGTTTCATGGAAGTTTTTCAGATTCTCCACTGCCCAGAATCTATGATTCTGTCAGCTGACATAACCACTCAGGTGAAACCAGGCT